>NW_027185804.1:31269452-31351365 GCF_028583685.1 Petaurus breviceps papuanus
GTGACTTTAAGACCTAGAACATCAGAACTGAAGGGGGCCTTAGAACAAGGAACAGAGAACATCAGAACTGGAAGAAACCTTAGTGTAGCTCACATCTATTTGACAATTAAAATGCTCAGGGGGGAAATAAGCAAATCATTTAAATTTTTTTAATTAATTTATTTTTAGTTTTCAACATTCACTTCCATAAGCTTTTGAGTTTTAAATTTTCTCTGCCTCCCTCCCCACCAAAGAGGGCATGCAATGCGATATAGGTTCCATACATACATTCACATTAAACAATTTTGGGGGGAGAGGACAAGGCAATTGGGATTAAATGAATTGCCTAGGGTCACACAGCTAATAAGTATCAAGGGTCTGAGGCAGGATTTGAACTCAGGTTCTCCTGACTCTAGGGCCAGTGCTCCACCCACTATGCCACCTTGCTGCCCCTAATTGTTTCTCCTAAATCAGAAAGTTATATAACCAATTAATGGTAGGTCTAGAAAAGAATTTCTTAATTTTAGTTCATTAGAGAAGGAGATATATAATGGAAAAACTTGGAATTGGGAGATATCTGAATTCCCGTCCAATTCTGACACTTATTGGCTGTGTGACCCTGAGCAGAGATCTGATTCAGCTTTTCCGGAGCTAATTTTTTGCCTATAAAATAGAGATAAGTATACTTTCCCTCACTAAGTGATGCAGTGGGAAAAGTAATGGACTTGGAGTCAGGAATACGTGAGTTCAAATCTGGCCTCAGACACTTATTAGCTGTTTGATGCTGGGCAAGTTACTTAACCCTTATTCGCCTCACTTCCTCATTTTTAAAATGGGGACACACCGGAGGAAGAAATGGCAAACTACTGCAGTATCTTTGCCAAAATAACTCCCATTGGAAAAGAAAAAAAAAAACATGGCGTCATGTAGAGTTCGATTTGATGACAGAGCAGCAACAACCCTATCACACAGGAAGTCTTGTGGATATTGATAGAAATCATTTATGTTAATAAATTTTATGGGTAAATGTTGTATACTTTTTAGCTACTAAAACTAGGACGCTGAATAATATGTTCACCCTATTTGGGGGGGCCCGTCTAAAGGTTCCATGAGAGGATCCCAAGGTTAATTTAGAGCATGCAAAGACTTGAGTAATCATCCAATGCTTTTTCAACACTTCAAACAATTGATAATATCATCAAAATATTCTTTCCACCCCGGGAGATTATCTCATTTCTCCATCAAAACCTTGGCTTATCTTCTGAGGTGTTCTTCATGAATTTTTATTGCCCAAATAATGTAACCCCTGGGGTGGGACTTCTAGACACCATCCCCTAGGATCTTTGCTAGGTTCATAATCAGGTGGTACATACTTTCATGCTCTCTAGTTTAGCAGGGCCCATGCTATACCTGACTAGGTCTGGAGAACCCATAATTAGCCCCATATCAAGATGGGTCACCACAGTAAAACTGTAGTTAATGCAGCAGACAGTAAGGACTTCTAATAACTACAGATAACATGATTTTTTAAAGGAAAGTAAATAATTAAAAGGCTATACATTTTTTGATGTAAGTAAAAACTGTATTCAAATCCTGCCTCAAATGTTTGTTAGATATGAGACCCTATGCAAGTCACTTAACATCTCAGTCTAAATTACCTCATCTGTAAAATAGGGATAATAATAACACCTAACTTGAACTATTGATTTGATGACAAAAAGGAGAAAATATATGCAAAGAATTTTGAAAATCTTCAACCACCATCTAAAGGGTAGCCATTGTTATTAGTTATTATTATTATATATTACATTATAGATATAGTTTTATGTAATATACACATATTATAATTATTAGTAGTGATATTTGTATTAGCCTTCAAAAACTGATGGAACTAGGGGAAAGAAATCTGTTACTTTTTTTTTTTCTGGTGATGAGTCATTATTATTTCAGACCAGGCTTAGGCAACCTACAGCCTCCAGGCCACACGTGGCCCTCTAGGTCCTCCAAACTTAAGTTCTGTGAAGTTTAGATTGAGTCAAAGGGCCATACTTGAGGAAATAGAGGGTTAAGTCAAATAGCCACACCTGAAGGACCCAGAGGGCCACATTGGCCTCAAGGCCACAGGTTTCCCTATCCCTACCTTTGATGATCAAAGAATCATGAAATAAATGATTATTTATTCTAACCCATACCACAAAAGGAATCTACATCCAACAACATACCTTACTAGTTGTCATTCAGGCTCTGTTTAAATACCTCCAAAGTGGGGGAAGCTAGTATATGTCAAAAAGCCCATTTTCATGTTTGGACAGCTCTAATCATTAAATAGTATTTCCCGATATCCAGGCTAAGTGCTCATTTTTGTTTCTTCTGTCCACTGCTTCTGGTTCTCCCTTTTGGGCCAAGAAAAGTACCCCTCCAAAATCTTCTATGCTGCAGTCTCCTAAATACTTGAACACAGTTACTACAGCCTTGTTTGAGAATTTCCTGTTGCTCAGGCTAAACATCCACAAGTACCATGGGAGAGGCACCCAAAATGATGGGATAGATAGCCCCTGTTCTGTCTGAGGGGCCTACTAGAGTTTTGGCCTGTATGTTAGAGCTTTCAGTAACCAGATTAATCACTGTAGCATAACAATACCAGTGGGTAAAGGAGCAAAATACCAGATTTAAAAAAAATGAATACAAAATCTACCAACCAACAAACTTTTTCTTTCAAACTAAGATAAAATGAAAGGTTGAGATCTTTGTTACTCACTTCTGAATTCCTTAACCTGAATAGGATCTATTCAGTCTCTGATTCCCCATCAAAGAAGTTTTCAGGTAAACTGGCTGGTCTAGCTTGGGCATAAGGACACTTCAGCTCATTCTTTACAATGTTTTAATCAAGAATAAAGAGAGCTTTATTTCTGGAGAGGGTAGGGTGTGGAGAGGACCTGTAGCCATTAATCTAAAAGATCCATAAAAGCTCATACATTTCATTTTCCTATCAAGCCCACAAAGGTACTGTTAGAAAACGGATGCTTCAGCTGACAAAACCAAGATTCGCATCTTTCCATTTTCAAGAGATTCAGCTATCAGAGGAATCTGAACATGTCCCACAGCTGGGATAGATTGGCTTATCACTTTATGGGGCTCCATAGCCCCATCAGAACCATTCTGTAAAATCACTGGGGGGAAATTAGGGGGAAGAAAACCTGTCTACTCATCACACATGCCACTCAGAGCAGCTCTCTGGAGAACATTCAGGTGTGAAATTCTACCCTGATGGTTTGCTGAAGCCCTGAGATGCACCTGATTAAAAGGACACCACCTGGTAGGATTTTCCCTTAACCATTTCCTAAATCAAAGAAAGAGAACATTTCCCCAGCAGTAAAACCATCCAGAGATGGAGCGTGAATTGATGCCAGTGTGCCATAGGAGTCATAGAGAAGGCAGAAAACATGGTCCTAGCTTAATCATGACCCTTCTCAAACCTATGCCCAAAAGAGACCTTTGAGAAACATAATGCAGGAGATTAGAAAAAGCAGGGATATTCAAAGTGAAGGCCTCTGGAAACTAGGAATAAAAGACTCTCAGAGTTGCAAGGTACCTTACTGGCCATTTGATGATAGATAATGATTGTATAGTACTTTCAGGTTTGCAAACATTTTACATATATTATCTCATTTAATTCCCACAATGTCCCTAGTAGTCAGACACTATTACTATGCCATTTTGCAGAAGAGGAAACAGGATCAAAGAGTGATTTCCCTAGGGTCACTCAGCCGGACAGAATTTGAACTCAGGTCTTTCTCACTCCACATCTAGCTCTTTCTCCATTGTTCCCACCTGTACCAGAAATAGAATATTTTCAGTAACATTACTGGTAAGGAGATACCTAATCATCACTGGGAAGATGTTCAGTGAGGAGAAAGTGAGCCCATGTTTTGGATGTTTCTAGCCCATTTCCTGAATTTTATTTTTGTGTGCTCACACCCCAGGCTATTTGCAAAATTGCCACATTTATATTCTTTGAAGCAGATCTGGTCTCCCCTTTTCTGTAACTTAATAGACAGATGGTGCAGAGGAAAAACTATTGACCGGGAGTCAGGAAGATCTGAGTCCAAATATGGCCTCAGACACTTGCTAACTGTATGACTGTGGGCAAGTCACTTGACCTGTATTTGCCTTAGTTCTGCAGCTCTAAAATAGTGACACAGTGAGAAGGAAATGGCAAACCACTCCAGCAACTTTATCAAGAAAAGTCCACTCTCTGAAGTTCTATATTAGGCTAATGATATTTCCCAAAATTGGATGGGGGATTCCAAATTTCTATTTGACCTATGAAAATTAAATGGAGTTTCCAATAACAGCAGGTTGTTACTACTATAACAAACATATGCCTTTCTGATCCTCACTCTTCCCACTTCCCACCAAAAAAGGATAATAATATGTGTACTACTTACTTGAAAAGGCTATGATTTTAAAAAATAGTATATAACGGAGTTATTAGCCCTTATTTTGGGGACTATAACCTATGCTTGAGTAATGATTATGGAAGTGAAATTCCCTTTGGTACACTCACACCCTTGGTTTTCACTCCAATTTCTTAATGGGTATTACATGTTATTCACAATGGCCCTATTGAAATTCATTATTTGACATAGAAGTGGTTGACCCTAAAAAGTAGGGTATATACATACACACACACACTTATATACACATATATCTATAGGTGATTAAATATATGTAAAAATAAAGCCCATATAAATATTAATATATAGTATAGAAATGACTTATAGAAATATATACACGTGTTTCTACACACATGTATACATATGTATATGCATGTCTATATATGTGTTTATGAAGTATAAATGTGAGTGTGTGTATGCATATATAAGACCATATATAAACATATACATACACATACACACATATATCTCTCACATATAAATATGATGGACCTCTTCTCAAAATTACATTTTAAATTAATTAAATGAACAAAAATCCAACAATAATAAGTGGTTTAAATAGCGCTTTGAAGTTTGCAAAGCAATATCTCATTTTTACAAATATCTCATTTTAGCCTGACCCCAGTTGGGGTTTTCTTGGCACAGACACTGGACTGGTTTGCCATTTCTTCCCCAGCTCATTTTCCGCATGAGAAAGCCAAGGTAAACAAGGTTAAGCAACTTGCTCAGGGTCACGCAGCTAGGCAGAATCTGTGACTTTATTTGAACTCAGGGTTCCTTGAATCTAAGAACAACTCTTTATCAACTATGCCACTAAACTGCCTAAACATATTGGATTAAAAAAGGTATTGGATTTTATCAAAATAGTCAACAAAAAACTAAAGGTAAACACTTTCTCAGAACCCAGGATAAGAATACTTGCGCTAAAGGAAAATGGTTATTATTTTTAAAAGCTATTTTCTACCACTCCTATAGAAAGAGCATCGCCTGTATGAAGACATAGAAAGTCATGAGATCTGGCTGCAAATTCTAATTAGGCCACATTACTTGTATGACACTGGTCAGTCCACTTCTGCATTTGTGGTCTCATTTCCCCCCAATATCCGAATAATGAGGGATTAGATTAGATGAATGGTGTTAAATTCAAATAGAAACAGAGCCCTCTCAACCATACATATTTCAGTCAGCAGCATATGAACTTAGGAAATCACATATTAATATTTTCTATATTCTATTCTATTTATATTTGTTTTGCTAAACATAACTTAATTCTATTTTAATATTTTTCAGGACGTACTTGGGAGAGTTTCATGAATGATTGGACCATACCTCATTTTTATCCACAGATGCCATCACAGTGAGTTGCATGTAGGATGTGGTCAACAGTTAATTCATAGGCTTGAACATATCAGGTGGGTAAAATGAAAACAAAACCATCTTTGAGGGGCATGACTTTCATTAGTTTTCACAGAAGACCATTGGCCTCAGTCAAAGTGATGGGATAGAGTTTGATTCAGTGGGAAATACTGAGATCTGGTTTTAAATACTGGCTCTGTTGCTAATGATGTGACTTAGGATAAATTAATCAGGAAAAAGAAAACTTGAATCCTTTTCCTTATCTTTATGTTTTTATGTCCTTATCCATATGGGTTTACCCACCCTTGTGGATCCCAGCCTATATACAACATCTGGTCCTAGGCAGTTCTTGTCAATATCTTCCCATAAACTGACTGACGAGAATCACAATGTGGGCCTATCCCTAGGATTTTTCAATATTTTGTAGGTATAGCCCTGAGGATCACTACCTGGTCTGCCCAGATTCTCACACCATCAGAGAAGGAAAGGGATTTTTCATGTAGTATTTCCTGGACGATACCTATAAGCTACATCTTTATATGAATCACTCGAAGTAATATAACTGCAAGAAACTCAAGTATATCCCAAATCTTTCCACTGCCCATTGGATAACCACATTAAAGTGATGGCTTTAACTATGAGATATATTTTTTTTTCTTTTTGGAGTGGGGAAGGCAGGTCAATTGGGTTTAAGTGACTTGCCCAAGGTCACATCGCTAGTAAATGTTAAGTTTCTGAAGTCAAATTTGAACTCAGGTCCCCCTGACTCCAGGGCCATTGCTCCATTAGGTTTCTTTTTAAGAAGCAAAACATGGTTTCTAAAAATCTAATTCCAAGATCAGTGTTGTCAGGATTAAGACAAAAGTCAATAAAAACAGCTTGGGTGTTGGAATGAAGCTTTCCCTTCAAGAACTACACTATGTTAGAGCTTGAGATTTTGAGTGCAAGTGGAGGGCAAGCAAAAATGAAAGATCAGCCTAGCACTACTCTGCAAACTAAACCCTTCAGAAAACAAGGATTTAAATAGAACAAGTGTGAAATGAAAGAAATTTCCCAATGCCTTCTGCTTTGCTGATCGTTCAATAATTTCACATTTCCATGGTACTGCCTTCCAAGCAACAACTGCTGCTTTGTAGATTTGGAGAAACTTAGCAGAAATTAACTAATAAAATCCTCTGAAAATAAAGCATGTAACCACTCTGGACCTCAGTTTCTTCATTTGTCAAATTGTGCAGTTCAACCAGATGATCACTAAGATACTATCAAGCCCTAAATGTTTAATTCTATTCACAACACAATGGATCCTGGGGGCTTAGAGCTGGGAAAGATTAGTGAGGTCATGAGTATAGCCTCATCATTTAAGATAGGAGGACACTACACTTACTTGAGGTAGAGACTGTTTTTTTTTAACTTTTGAATTTATATTTCCAGTGTTTAATATTTCCAGTGCCTGGTATATAAAAGAAGTGTCAATGTGTTCAATCATTTTTCAGTTGTGTCTGACTTCATTATCTTATTTGGGTGTTTCTTGGCAAAGATACTGGAGTGGTTTGCCATTTCCTTCTCCAATTCAATTTACAGATATGGACACTGAGGCCAATAGAGTTAAGTGACTTGCCCAGGATAACACAACTAGTAAGTGTCTGAGGTCAGATTAGAACTCATAAAGAGGTATCTCCCTGACTCCAAGCCCATCACTCTATTTAATGTGCTACCTGCCATAGTAGATGTATAAGCAGAGAGAATGCTCATGGATAGACTAATTATTGATTTGGGTTGCAAATCCTGTGCTCTTTCCTGACAAACCAGAGAAGGAATAAGCTTTGTTGTTGCTGCTGGTAGAGATGGAGGAAGTTGTGGTGGTGGTTGGTGGTGGTGGTGGTGTGTGTGTGTGTGTGTGTGTGTGTGTGTGTGTGCGCATGTTTTACACAGAGTCTGAGAGGCTTACACACAGCTAATAAGTGGCAGAGGCAAGATTAGAACCCACATCTTCCCTAATACAAATCTAGCATTCAATCCACCCAGGAACATTTTAGGCAGCTGTCCTTCAAAAAATATAAATGACGTTTTCTACTCTGGTTCAGCTTTCTAGCTGTTAACCCATATGATCTATTCAAGTTTAAGTTGGTATTTTTTTTTCTGATTACTATCAGTGAAATCTTCTTTTGGGCATCATATCAATCGGGGAAATATTCTGTGAGTGAAACAGAATTTAGGAAGGAAACTGAAAGTTATGTCCTTTCCAAAAGGGAACTGAATGCTAGGCTGAGAATGTTGAAGAATTAATCAACCTGAGTTCTTGGAGAGCCCAGGGATATTCTCACCCACCAGCAGGTCTGCATGACTGGAGGTCAAATAAAGTGAGTAGCCAAACTGAAAGATAAAGTAATGTCCATGCACAAAGGAAGACTATTTGCTGATAGCAACTCTGGCATCCTAGAGCTCAAACCTTGATTTTTATAGCTTCATTCAATGTAGTCAGTCATCAGCATTATACAGCCTTTGATCGGACCAAGAAGATACAGGCTGTCCCTAAGAAAGGTGTTCTACAAAGGAAGGCTTTCTCCCTAACTTGAATGGTGGAAGTGACATTGGTGGAGTTGAGGGCAACTGAAGGATGCCAGGCTCACAAAGGTTTTGTGTTTTGTCTAAACAGGATGAAGGCAAGGGATCCTAGTTTGGCTATTATAGTCTAGTATAGGAGGGATAGACGTTTAGTCCTTGCTTGTTAGGTCTGATGTGGAATGGGGGATAACTCATCCATACTGTGTATTCTGATAATTAAGGCCTCTCCCTTATAGCTCTCTGGATTCAAATCCTGCCCCTAGGTTTTACTGCCAGTGTGACCTTGAGAAATTAACAACTCTGAGTCTCAGTTTCCTCATTTAGTAAAATGAAGGAGCTAGATTAAATATTTTATAATTCTCTTTTTAATTCTAAAACCCTATGATGCCCAGAGAGCAAAGGCAGCCCATTGTATTCCATGGGACTTCAGCTGGTTTTCCTTTCAGATCCTCTCCTTTAGCATTTCAAACAGAGGCTTCTTTTTTTTTCCTTTTCAGGGAGAGGGGTTCCTTCTTGCGTATTCAGTTCCCTGAGTGACAGTACAGTTAATAAATCCAGCCATCCTCAGCAAGTAAGAGCACCGGCTCCAGTGTCGGCATGACCAGGATCAAATCCGGGCTCAGATACTCAGCACCCACCCAGAAACACCTGGCCGTGTAACCTTGAGCAAGTTACTTAACCCTGATTGCTTAAAAAAAATAAATAAATAAATCCAGCCATTGGGGTAGAGGCTGAGGGAGTAGGGAGACAGGTAGTTTTATACCTGAAATCTCTGTAAGGGATTTAACATGTAAGGGTGCCTGGGAATAAGTACCAAAAGCAAGAGAGAGGGAGAGAATGTCTGGCCAGTCAAATTTAAGGAGCTTAAAAAACAAATAACAACAACCAATGAGACATTCTTTTAAGTAGAGTCCCCCCCCCCATTGGTCTCTTTTTAAAATTCAAATAATCTTGAGGAAAAAAAGTACTAAGGTGTCACCAATACCTTAATGCTTATTCATTAAGTCACACTTAAGGAAACTTTTTTTTTTTTCCTACCAATCACCCTGGGGCACAGATAGTATTTAGCTGATTATATATCCCAAGTGAAGAGTCAGGAAAACAGATTCAGGGAGTATAAGTAAGCAAAGGAGCTAAAGCCATTCAGCCTCCCTTGGTGGCATTTTATCTGTCGATCAACTTTCTTAGTAAGACCTACTAAGGTAAGACTAAGCATTTTCTAAATGACTAGTAGTGTGATAGATATTAAGATATAACAGAATTTAAACACGAAAATCCAATTCTTCCCTCCTCCCCCCATCCTTTAGGAGCTTTTCTATTAGGTAAACAATCATACATAGCTTTGAATACACCAAAAATTTTAAATATATATTTTATATAAAAATCAATCAAAAGTATGTTTTTTGGGGGAAAGGGTACAAGCAATTATTTATTACCCATTTTGTGCCAACAGCTTTGCAAATATTCGGTCATTTAACCCTCACAAATCTGAGAAACAGATGCTCTTTTTATCCCTATTTGACAGTTACGTAAACTGAGGAAGACAAAATTAAAGTGACTTGTCCAGGGTCACATAGCTAGTAAGTGACTGAGGCTAAATTTGAACTCAAGTCATTCTCACTCCAGGCCCAGCACTCTATCCACTACCTCACCTCCACCTAGATTTCCCTGCAACCCGCTGGTGTGGGGACCAGATGAAGAAAGTTAAATCTCCAAGGACAGAGTTAGGACTGAACCCCAGGCAACAGGATTTTAAATTGCAAAAAGGAAAGAGATTTAAGCATTTGGATGAAGGGAAGGTCCAGAGAAGAAGCATTATTAAAATTCAGAGCTCTGTGATTCTAATACCTGCACTCAGTCTACTCTGCCTACTGTGGCCTCAGACATTTGCTAGATGTATGACCTTGGATAAAACACTTACGGATGATGGGCCTCCATTTCCTCATTTGTAAAAAGAAGGGCCTGGAATGGGTGCCCTTTAAGGCCCCTTCCAGATATAAAAATCTACAAATACCAAAGTCCAGACATAAAAGTGGAGAGTACCTCAGCAGCTATCTAGCCTGCTCTCATGTTTTACAGATGAGGAAACTGAGGCAAAGAGAATATAAGTGGCTTGTCCAAGATCTTTCAGATAGTAAATGACAGAGGTCATGTGACTGGAAGTTTGTTGCTTTTCCTGATGCATCTCACACTCCCATAGCCAGAGCAATCCAGAGCAACCTGTCAAACAGCACTGAACACTTGGAAAGGGAGTTAAGGGACATGCTGAAGAGAGCAGAGTATGGGGAAAGTCAAGGCTGATTTTTCCAGGAAAATATATGGAGAAGCCTCCACATTTGGACAGTACCTGGTCTTTTGGATTGGAATAATCTCTTTAAAAAAATAAGAAAGGGAATAGCATCTTAAAATGAACAGAAATTATCCTAAAACACCCTTTCCACATTGTCCAAAACATTTGCCAGGCACCCAATTCCAGGCTCTTGAAAGCTGATCCAACATTGACACCTAGTGGCAAGTGGGATCTTTAACCCCTTCCATTACAAAAAACAGAAAGTCCTGTTTTCCTTTCCCAAACCTTGCCCCCTGGTGGCTTTGTTTATTTTTTTTTGGGGGGGGGGGGAGTGGAAGGGAAGAAAGGGAGGGAAACCTTTTACTAGCACAAAAAGCCAAAGGTTATAAAATGACATAATTGGGGAGAAATTTCCTGCCATCTTTGCAGTCTGATGAGGCATTGGTCAAACTGCAAGAAGAAAAGCTTTATTTACCTAATGTGGTGGTGGTGGTGGTGGGTGGTGTGTGTGTGTGTGTGCGCGCGCGTGTGTGTGCGTGTGTGTGTGTGCGTGTGTGTTTGTGTGCGTGTGTGTTTGTGTGCGTGTGTGTGTGTGAGAGAGAGAGAGAGAGAGAGAGAGAGAGAGAGAGAGAGAGAGAGAGAGAGAGAGAGAGAGAGAGAATCTATCTTATATTTTGAATTTAATTTATAAACCTAGGCACTGATTAAGACACTGGTTACCAAAATCTTTTTTTTTTCTTGAATATTTCTTAAGTTTTAGCACAGTATTAAAATCGTAGGAGCTTGAATTAGAAGACACCTGCCATTTTACAAAGAAAAAAGAAAAGAAAACTGGGGCTCAAAGTCTAAATGATTGGCTCTAGGTCACTAAGCAGCTGAAATGGGACCTAAACCAAAATTAAGTTTTTAGGTTTAGATGGCATATGATGAGTCTTGAGGCTCTTTCTTTCCTTCCTTTCCTCCCTCCCTCCTCCTTTCCCTTCTTTCCTTCCTTCCTTCCTTCCTTCCTTGATTTCATTCCAGGGAAGTCACGTTGTAAAAACAACTTTCACATATGCATGTTTACAGATCATTTATAATTTATTATCTTAGAAAGTTGCTCAGAGCAGAAATGATAAGTGATTTGTCCAGCATCACAAAGTCAGTCTGAGTTGAAGAGTACTTGAAGCCACACCTCACTAACTTCAAAAGTAATACAGTGAGTCATTACATTGGAGACTCTCAACAATAGTTTTAGCACTAAACTGTCTTCCTTCTACCACAAGGCTCACACTGGGTCCCTCCCCTCCTCCAGTGATATTGTCACATAAGAGGAAGAATAGATTGCTCCAGTGCTTTCCTCCCTCCCAGGTCTGTCTGTCTCCCTCCCTCCCCCTCTCTTCCCTCTGTCTCTCTTTCTTTCTCTCTGTCTCTCCCCTTTCTCTCTGTCTGTCATCATCCAAAATAATCTTTCTAGCCCTCCCACTCTAAAGATCAGCAACTCCTACTCTATTGACAGTAGAGCAAAACAACCAAAGACATCACTAGTCTGGCTCCAGCCTTATCACACATTACTTTCCTTCACGTTTGAGAATTCACTGATCTCTTATTCAATCTCTAGTCTTTGAGCAACTGCAAAGCAATTCTAGGAGCCTGGAATACATTCCACTTGCAATTGCTTTTTAGAATCCTTGTCTTTCTCCAATCCTCACCCTAAGCATTATGTCCTCCATGGCCTTTTTTGCCTGATCCCACCAATTATTAATGCCCTACCAATCCTCAATTCCCTTAAATTTATTTATCTTTGTACTTGCTGGATTCTTCTAGTAAAATTGAGGTCTTCCAGCTAAGACACTGCTGTTTTTGTTCTTGTATCCCCAGCATATGGCTTTAAGAATGCCAGGCATTCAATTCAATGTTTGTTGGATTTAATTTAATTTATAATTGCTCATTTAATTGAACATTTGTACTATCTTTGGTGGCCTTTTCTCTTCCACTTGTTTCTTATCATAACATCTCTCTTCATACCCCAACACATAATCTATCATTCCAAGTAAGTGGGACTTGTTCATTTCAATAGTGGTCTTTGGGTGACAACAGTCTGTCTTTGTCAATAATACCTTAAAAGATAAGTCACATTTATATTGCATTATAGTGTTTGCAAAGATCTCTATGTATTTTATTGCATTTGATCCTCAAAATTATTCTTGGATACTATTATCCCCATTTTATGGAAATTGAAGCAAGGAGAGGCCAACTGACTTGCCCAGGGTTACATAGCTAGCAAGTGTCTAAGATGGGATTTGAACACTTGTCTTCCTCATGGTGGGTCCATCAATAAATCCTCTATACCACCTAGCTGTCATGGAAGCCTGACTCCTTGGACATACTCAAATAGTTAAATGAATCTGTGATTTCATTGATTTGGGAGTTTTCACTTCAGCTGTTGCTGTCATGACCTATCTATTTCTGTCAAGCCTATCTTACCCTTGCGCACATCCTCCCAAAAGTTTGATATTGAGTCCTTCTAACATTCTGGACCTCTTCTTTGCTTTCTCCCAACTCTGGGAGGGTAACAGAGGCTCTTTTTGTCCTTCTACCTGTCGTTTTTCCCTCTTGCTATGTAACCAGCCCAAACTCTTTCCTTCTTATCATATAATATGTCCCTCACTTAAAAAGAACTTCATAAATGTTACTTAAATTGAAATGAATCTAACATTAGGACTTTCAGGGAGCTTTGGGGGAGGTAGGAGGGGGATTCAAGTAAATACATAATCTTTTATTAAATATTACCATGCAACTATGTACCATGTACTTCTAATCATTGTATTCAAGGAAGATACATTCTCTTAGCCTAGGTGGGACTTGGGGACTGACAGGCTGCCTATTACAACTGCAAGAGCCTGGACATAAATTGATGGTTAGTACGATTCAAAGTGAAGGATATTAATATAAGTAAAAGATAATTAGGGAAGTAAATCTGTTGTTAGTGCACCTTCCCCATCATTTTGACCATGAAAGCAAAAATACGAATTGTAACAACTGTACGATTGTTCCTTTTTATTAGTATGAATGCTCAGGGGCTCCCTCTATTCAAAGGATTATAAAAAGTGCCCTGGGCTTCATGAAATCTTCCAAATCTTTCCTTTCCTTGTCACTGCTTTGTGGCCCTTGAGGCCACAATCATGCTTCCAGCCACCCAGGGACATAATCTGGTCCTCTTTCCTCTCCTGAATCCAATGAATCAAATCTTGAGAAGTATTACAACATGATCACACTATCTCCTCTCTTTTTTAAAGTATTTATTAAATTTAACAAGAAAATAAGAAAAAATTATTCAGTTTACATTGTTTTAACTTTGTGTTTTGTACTATATACTTTTATGTTCTAGAGTGGTAGGTTTTTTTTTAACTTTATGTTTATTTTAAGTTTACAACATTCCTTTTCACAAGATTTTGAGTTACAAATTTTCTCACCATCTTTCCCCTACCAACCACCCCAGAACAGCGATCCCTCTGAATACCCCTTCCCCAATCTGCTCTTTCCTATATCCTCCCCTATTCCCCCTCCAAATTTTCCATAAGGCAAGATGGAACTCCATACCCCAATGCCTGTATACCTTATTTCCCAGTTCTTGTAAAAAAAAGTATATATAATGTTAAACATTTGATTTTAAAACTTTGAATTCTAGATTCTTTCCCTTCTTTCCTCTTCACCCATCCTTACTGGGAAGATAAGCAATTCAATATAGGTTGTAAATGTGTAGTTTCACAAAACATTTCCATATTGGATACATTGTGAAAGACTATGTTTCCTTCCATCCTATACTGCCCCCCCCCACTTATTCTATTTTCTTCTTTGAACCTGTCCCTTTTCAACAGTGTGCTTTTAACTACCCTATCCCCAATCTGCCCTCTCTTCCATCATCCTCCCTCTTGCCCCCTTCCCCCCTAATTTCCTGTATGGTAAGACACTCAATTTGGGGTGTATGTTATTCCCTCCTTAAGCCAAATTCAATGAGAGTAACGTTTACCCATTCCCTTTTGCCTTCCTGTTCTTCCCCTCCATTGTAACATTTTCCCTTGCCTCTTTTATATGAGATAATTTATTGTATTCTGTCTCTCCTTATCTTCTCTTATTATGTTCCTTTCTCACCTCTTAATTTTATTTTTTTAGATTTCATCCCTTCCTATTAAATTGATCTTGTGCCCTCTATCTATGTATACATTTACACATATATACACATATTCACATATGTATTCTTACCCCCATATACCCTCCTGTATAGACATACATATGCATGTATACACATATACATACATACATATACATATACACACACACACACACATATATATATATATACTGAGAAATGTTTCCTAAGTTACACTTATCATTTTTCCACATAGCAATTTAAATAGTTCAACTTTGATAAGTTCCTTATGATTTCTTTTCCCTGTTTACCTTCTCATGCTTCTCTTGCTTCATTTATCTCAATGTTACTTTTTCTGTTTGACTCGGTTTTTTTTATCAAAAATTCTTCGAGTGGCTAGGTGGCACAGTGAATAGGCAGCTGGCCCAGTAGTCAAGAGGACCTTAGTTCAAATCTGACCTCAGATACTTAACACTTATTAGCCATGTGACCTTGGGCAAATCACTTAAGCTGAATTGCCCTGCTTTCCCCCTCCCCTCAAAAAAAAAAAATAAACACAAGAATGCTTGAAAGTCCTGTATTTCACTGAATGACCATATTTTCCCCTGAAACATGATACTCAGTTTTGCTGGGTAGGTAAATCTTGGTTTTAATCCCAGCTTCTTTGACCTATGGAATATTATATTCCAAGCCCTTCAGTCCCTCAATGTAGAAGTTTCCAGATGCTGTCTTATCCTGATTGTGTTTCCACAATATTCAAATCATTTCTTCTTGGCTGCTTATAATATTTCCTCCTTGATCTGGAAACTCAGGAGACTGGCTATAATATTCCTAGGAGTTTTCTTTTGGGGATCTTTTTCAGGAGGGGATTGTTGGATTTTTTTCAACCTCTATTTTGCTCTCTGGTTCTAAAACTTCAGGGTAATTTTCCTTGAGAATTTCTTGGAGGATGATTTGTAGGTTTTGAAATAGAAATTTCTAGATTTCTATGATTTCTCTTTTTTTGATCATGACTTCAGGTAGTCCAATAATTTTTAAATTATTTCTCCTGTATCTATTTTCCAGGTCAGTGGTTTTCCCAATGAAATATTTCACATTGCCTTCTATTTTTTTCATATGTTTGGATCTGTTTAATAATATCTTGATTTCTCATAAAGTCATTAGCTTCCATTTGCTCCAATCTAATTCTCAAGGAATGATTCTCTTCAATGAGCTTTTGAGAATCTTCCTTCATCTGGAAAATTTGTCTTTTTAAGGCATTATTCTCCTCATTGGCTTTTTGAGCCTCTTTTGCCATTTGAGATAGTCTATTTTTTAAGTTTGTTTTTTTTTTTTTCTGTCAGTTTGTTGACCCTCTTTTCATGATATTCTTGTATCGTTCTCATTTCTCTTCCCAATTTTTCCTCTACTTCTCTTATTTGCTTTTCAAAATCCTTCCTGAGCTACTCCATGGCCAGTATCCAATTCATATTTTCTTGGAAGATTTTGGTGCAAGAGTTCTGACTTCATTGTCTTCCTCCCATTCGATGCTTTGATTATTTTGTCTCCAAAAAAGCAAGCTAAGGTTTGATTGCCGTGCATGCTTTGCTCCCTTTGCTTGCTCATGTTGCCACTCAATTACTTGACTTTTGAGGTGGTTTTTTTTTGCCACAGTAGAACTCTCCTTCCAGAGAGGAGAACTTTGTCCCGCATCGCTGGTGTTTTCTCAGCTGCCGGACGTATTAGTTGGCTGCCCTCTCTGAAGCCTCCACAAGCTCTGGCAAGCTGGTCACACACTCCAGGACCTCCACCCCAGATCACAGTCCAAATTCAAGCAGGTTAAAGCAAGAGCAATTATCCCTCAGACTGGTTGCTTGTTCCCCCTACAATCTGCAGGCCAGGAGCTCTGAAGTAGCCACGCGGGGGCAGCTACACAGCTGCCATGCTTCCGCCACTTGTCACCTTAAGGTGACAGAGGTCGAACCACACTCTTGGTCCCCCTCTTCCCACAAAGTCCACACTGATATTTTACTTTGCCTTTGGCATTTATGGGTTGATATTTCTGGAAACCACCATAGCTGCTGGTGATCTACTCTCCCAAAGTCAGCCTCAGCAGCTGCTGGTTCTGGGCTCTGCTCCAAGCATGGTGTGATGGTCCCTTGTTGGGCTGCCTTCAGTGGGAGATTTGTTTCTTTCTGTCACTTTGTGGGTTCTGTACCTCTAACGTTTGTTTACAGTCATATTTTATAGGTATTTGAGGTGGTTATGGGGAGGGCTCATGGAGTTTTCCTGTTTCTACACCACCATCTTGGCTCCTCCCTTAACTATCTCCTTCTCTTTACTCACACTTACACCACATTCAAGCCCTCATCAGTTTAGAACAGGAGTTGGCAAACACTAACCACTTATAACAAGCATTATTTGAAAATGCCATTTTTTTCTTTGTTAATTCTTGAGCCTTACAAAAACATATCTGGCTCACTGGCCATAGTCTGTCAACCCTATCTTTAGTATAGAGAGACCAGGAACCTTTCATGCCATCCAATACCACCTCTTTATTTTACAACAATAGATCCAGAGAGGATACATAGCTAATAAACTGGCTTCAATATACCTTTCCAGCCTTATCCTCTCCATAGAGGCTTTGATCTAAACAATTGGCTTTCTGTAATGGGAATGTAAATTTATGTTATTGCCATCTTTCTAAGGTTGTATTGGGTAAGATATTCCCTTCCCCTAGGCCCTTTGATAGGTTTAAGTGCACCTGGAGCCTGTGGTGGGAGGTTTGTTTTTCAGAAGATACTTTATGATTTGGCAGGGGGTCAAGAGGGCTGTTACCACATTCTCTGAGCTAGTAGAAGGCTATATAAACCTTGAGGTGAAGCTTTGTTTTGGGGCTCACTTTGAGAAGTGTTGTGTGATTTGACTAGATGAGACTCTGGGCAGCCATTGAGAGCCCCCCAGCTTTGAAAACCCATATATTGATGTTTTTCTCTCTGGCAACTAAGTATGGATGTAATGGTTGGACAGTTGGAGGCCTATCTACTTGATCTGTTTGTGTCTCTGTTTTCTTGTAACTTCTGCTTGTAACCTCTGTAACTCCGAAGTTTGTGGTGCTGACTTTTTCCCCTGAACTAGGTAAATGATAGTTTGATTGATTAAAGCAAGATTGTTATCCCATTTTGAGTTGCTTTCCTCTAGAAAAGCAGATCTAAAAACCTGTGTTGGCAGCCACCCTGGGGATACTGGAGTGCTTGCTGCTATACTTTCTTATTTTTCCTCAATCATGTTCATTCTCTCCTCTGTCTGCATTCCTAGAAGGGTCTCCCTCCAAATTTCTTCCCCTTAGGATCCCTAATTCCCTTCAAAGATCAACTCAATCATAACTTTCCCTAAGAAGATATGCCTGATTCCCTTATGTTTAAATGTAGCTTCAGGTGGGACTTAGCAAGGTTCCGAATTCCAAGAAAGATGCACAGCAATAGATTATAAAGCCAAACAGCTTTGAGGTAGATATTAACAAAATAGTGGAGTAGTCTGGGAAGAGGGAGACAGGCAGTAGTCCTCTGGATGAAGGATGAAGCCCCAGAGGAAATTGTTGACCCTATAAAACTAGGAACCCTTAAAAGATCTGGGGAATGCTGAGCCACTATGATATTTATAGTGATTATAGATATAGATATTATACATTATAAATATGTTTCCAGATACTCCTCAATCTGGTTAGGAACCAATAAGAAAGAGCTGCTTCAGGGTGGACAGAAAATTCTTCAAGGATCCAACCCATGACAATTTCTTTTGGAAATGAGGAAATGATCATCCCATAAACAAGAGAGAAACTAATCTTGGCTGAACAAATGTGGATTTGGGGGAATTTGTAAGAGAAGCTGCCCAGAATAATGATGGTTTTATTGTCTTCTTTGTAGTTGAGGGAAGGATAGTGACAATTAGTGCAGAGGAGTGAGAATATTAGAAGGTAAGTGGGAAATCCATCTACTTGGAAATCCAGTGCTGCTTAAACAGACTTGGGCCTGAATAGAACAAAAAGTCAGGCGTTGACTAGTTAGGTTCTTCACTACCATGGTTAAGATTCTACTGAGTAGAAAGAGATGAGAGAAATGGAAAAAAAAAATATCTCACAAGCCTTAAATCCCAGGTCAACTGCTAACTCTTGAGTACCTAGTGCAAAGATCCTGCCTAAGATAGCAATATCCCAATTTGGATAGAGGACAATTGACACAACTTACCTGTCACATACCCCAGTAACAGAAATGATACATAATGGAGCTTTTCCCTATACCGGAGTAGAGTATTCAGAATGATTTCCAAGTTATTATTAATATATTTCATCTTCTAGTGCTTTCCCTGCAAAATCAACATTTATTTGGAAAACAATTATATGTGTAAAGGCTATTTTTCTCTATAAAAGCAGAATTACTTAAGGCAAGGATTGTTTTCTTTATTTGTCTGTCCCTAATATCTGGCAGTCAGTAAGTGCTTAATAAATTCCTGCTGACTGAATGAATGATTGTGTTGCTGTTTAGTCATATTCACATATGTCCTAGTCTTTGTGACCCCTTTTTGGGGGATTTTTTTGACGAAAATACTTGAATAATTTGACATTTCCTTCTGTAGCTCATTTTTTATATGAGAAGACAAATGCAAACAGACTTAAGTGACTTGCCCACAGCATGCAGCTATAAGTACGTTGGGCTAGATTTGAACTCAGGCCATCCTGATTCCAGGCCCAGCATTCTATCCACTGCATCATGTAGCTGCCCTGAGCTGTTACCTTTGAAAATTAAGGGAAACTGAGTGACTACAGCCAAATATGATCAATTTCCTAGTTAGACTTAATATTATTCAATAAATGGGCTTAATGACCTCTTTTAATAACTAATGGTGGCAATGTAGAAAATGCTAGTAAGTGGCAAAGCTTATATTTGAACTCAAATTTCATAGATTCAAATTTGGGGCTTTTTCTACCATAACACACTGAACCACTGTTTCTGCCTCCTACTCAGCCCCACCTAACCCCCTGCTTCTAGTCTCTTGCCTCCCTTAACTTTTATCTGCACAGATATCAATGAAATCTTAAGAAAGAGATGAGTTTACATATGTTACTCCACAGATCAAAAATCTCTAGTGGCTCCCTATTTCCTACAGCATAAATTGGAAACTATCCCATCTGACTGTAAGGACTTGCTACATTTGCCTCTGTCCCAGCTTGCAGCTTTAATTCACGCCATTTCCCCTTCTCACATGGGCCATCAATGATAGATGGGTATATTAACATTGCACTGACCTCATCGGTCTATTTTCTGTCTTTAGGGATTTGTGACTGTCATTCTCCATTGTAGAACTATGCATCTCCCTCATTTCCAGATGTCAGAATCCTTATCTCCCCTGAAGTTTGCCACCTTTGGTCCAACCTCTTGTAGGCAACTGTTCCTGAAATCCCCCAGGTTAATGGCAATCCTTCACTTTTCAAATAAGATTGAATTTACTCATTTCTGTATATATTAATTCCACCAGCTACTGACTCTGCAGCCACACATGTAAACTCCTCAATTTAAGGAAATGTTTGTTTATTTTATCTTTGTATTCCTAGAATGTAACATATAACTTGGAACATTAATTCCCTATTATGTTTTCTTAGATTAAATTGAATTGAAAATGAACAATCTTATTGAACAAGGTATCTGGACCAAAGATAATACTGTAAAATCTAAGACTTTTCAGATAAAAGGCACAGGACATCCTTTTATATAAGAAACACATTGATTCAAATCCCATTGGGATACATATTTGGAAACCATCCCCTTGGACCACTTTCAGCTGGACTTTGTATATTTTATCTGGGATGTAGGAGGAAATGGTTGCTTTGGTTACCAAAAACTAACCAATTTCAACTTGAGATATAGAAATATAATTCAGAAATCATGTATGAGAACAAGTATGAAACATCATTATTGGTCCCAGCATAATTGAAAGTCATTGAGTTCAACACCCAAAACTAGAAGTAGCTTCAGGTAAATAGGATGCCACCATGCAGTGGGTGCATACGTCTTCCCTGTGTAGATCACCTACCCCGTTGCATTTTTGGCCATCCCCTAGAGGTATGGGGTGCACTGGCCCTAGATGTCACTCTTAGGGTTTTATCCCTGGCACTCCTTGACTAGCCCTTGTCATTTCTGTCATCTGGGACAAGTTACAAAGAGGCAATTCTAAGATTATCAGACCATACTTCCTAATAGAACTATCTAAAAGAAAAATATGCTTCCTTAAGAAATAATTAATTCCCCATTACAAGAGGTCTCTGAGCAAGACTGGTTGACTACTTTTCACATGTGCTATATAATAAGGATTTTAAAAAATGAATTATTGGGATCTCTAGACATATATTTAAAAATATCAGGGACCTCCAAGGTAATTGAGGTTAATCCTTCCATTTTATACATAAAAAAATGCTATAAGACAAGTTAAGTGACTTGCCCAGGGTCACATATCTTGTGTCTGAGACAAGATTTGAACTCAAGACTTCCTAACTCCAAATCCAACTCTTTATTTCCTATGTCACAAAAGTTCACTTAGACTACATGATGTCTGAAGTCTCACCAAATTGTAAAATTCCCCTAGATAAGGATTACAAATATTGGTATGATCATTAAATAAGTATTATTTAGTTGGAAAGGATTTAAACAATAACTCAAGATCAGAAAGAAAATAACTTCATATACATATATATACACACACATATATATATATATATATTTGTTTACACATTTGTATACTTATGAAGCTGTGCTCAATTTTTCACAATTTCTCTAGAAAGTTCCAGAATTTATGGCCACATAGTTCAGAAGAGTATAATATAGCAACTCAAGAAGAAAAGTTAATAGGAAAGATTCATTAGTGAGGCAACTTCAAGTTCCAGATTTGATACCCCCATCCTCAAAATCAGCTTCTATAAATATAAATGAACATAGTAGATAGATTAATATGCCCCTCACAAAAGTTATATTTTGGAAAGACATGTTCTCATAACATCTTTTTTCAGGAATATTACATGTTTGTTTTAGATTAAAGATTGTATATAAAGGTAACACACCCTGACTATATTTATAAGTATTCTTTAGGATATATGTATACTTTCCCATTGTTCTGGTGCAAAGATGATTTATAACTCTGGAAACATAAATACATCCAAAGATAAAAGATGGAGAGATGTTTATGCTGAATCTTTAATAAATTAAGCTGTCTTAAAAGATCTGAAACAATTTTGTAGCATTGAAAAAACATCAATAAAAACAAAAGGTGATTCCCATACAAAAGAGATGGATACAGTTGAGATGGCAACACCCAACATAAAAATACAAATCAATTCAACAAATACATTTTTATAACGACTTCTAATTGAAAACCTTCATTTAATATGCAATATCAAAAGAGGTCAAATAAGATGAATGTGGCAAAAAAATGAAGTAATGAAGATGGAGACAAAGGAAAAAGCAACAACATTGCTGGTAATGGTAGTAGGGCTGTACTTATGCATGTTGATCAAGACAATGATATGAAAGTTTATGATGATGGAGATAACGGTGGTGGATCAACTCACATTTCTTTAACTTTCTCTATTCTGGGTGCAGCTAATTGATGCAGTGAATAGAGCAATTGCCCTCCACTAAGGAGGACCTGAGTTCCAATCGATTCTCAGACACATAACACTTAGTAGCTGTGTGACCTTTGGTAAGTCACTTAACCCCAATTGCCCTGCCTCCCCACCCTCCTCCAAAATAAAGGAAAATAACATTATTCTGTAAAACATTTATCTCATAGCAACACTATGATGTAGGTTAGGTAAGGATCCCCCCTCCCATTTAACAGATAGAAAAATTGAGGTTTAAAATGTTTGTAGTGACTTGGATTTGTAAGAGCATAGATATCAAGAAGTTAGGCACATTAGAGATCACTTCATCTAAACTTGTCATTTTTTCAGATGATGAATTGAGATCCAGTAAAGTGGCTGGCCCATGGTCACATAGGTAGTAAGTAGAAGAACAAAGGTGGGATTCAAATTTTTCATTATCCCCTCCTTAATAAACCTTGCCATCTAATCAAATAGGCTTCCTTGCTATTCACTCAAGATATTCTGCCTCTACCCTCACTCAGAGCCTTTGCCAAGAGTGATGCCATGCCCGGGATTCTCTCTTTAATTTAGAATCCCTAACTTGCATCAAAGCACATTGAATGTTTTTTTCCCTTTTACAAGACCACCCTGATACTCCCAAATCCTAAGGGATCTCACATGAAATTTCCCTAATTTTATTCTAGATAGATTTATAAGCATAGAGTTTCCCTTAATATAATGTAAGTTCCTTGAGGGCAGGGGCTATTTCATTTGTATGTTCGCATCCTCATTTGAGTACCATGCCTGAAATACAATAAGCACTGCCGAAAAAATAGGTGGTGTTTGATTTTCATAAGACTCCAAGTGCCATACTGTTTCCTCCCTATAGTGCCTCTTCTCCATGCGTCCAAGGTCAAGAACTGAATGACAAAGTAGGCATCTGATCTCCTAACTGAAAGGCCACCCCTTCTTCTGCTACACAGGATTAGATCTCATGATATTTACAGTTTAACAGGAAAATATATTGCATATACACATGTCTATATCAATTCAATAGTTCCAGAGCCTATATATTTTATGTGTGTGTATACACCTCTCATTTGTCTCGGTCTGTAGTCCTCTCTCACTCTTTTGACCTTCCCTCCTTCTCTCTCTTTCTCTCTGTCCTTCTCTGTCTCTGTCTCTCTCTGTGTCTCTGTCTCTCTCTCTCTCACCCTGTTTCCTGTCTCTTTTATCTCTATTTGTTTGTCTTTTCCCATGTCTGTCTCTGACTTTGTTTGTCTCTGCCTCTGTCTCCATGTTTCTGTCTGTTTCTGTTTCTGTGTATGGCCCTCTCTCATTCTCTCTTCTTACTTCACTTCCTCTTCCTCTCCATTTCTCTATGATCCTGTCTCCCTACTTGTCTCTCTGACTTTATACATTTGGTTTTCCTCTTGTCTCTGCCTCTCTATCTATCTCCCTGTTTCTTTTTCTCTCTCTATGTGTGTCCCTCTTTCATTCTCTATTCCTCCCTCAACCCCCCTCTCTTTCTGTTTCTCTCTGCCACTGTCTGTGTCTGTCGGCCTCTCTGTTCTTCCCCATCATTGAACGCCAGAGGGTCTAGATAGATAAAAACTGACGCCTGGAGTGTTAGCATCCTCTGTTTAATTTAGTCCAAGCATCCATCACCAAACATCAAGTCCCACAACTGTAATTCTAAATTTAGTTCTCCCATTCCTTCATCCACTTTGAGGATGTGTCAGAGTATGCGGTATGCTGGAAAAAAGGTTTATTGCTACAAATGTGGACTGATCACATTACTTCTTGAGTGGCAAAGGTACACAGACTCAAAACCTGTGGAAGATTAAATCCAAACAGACTTATTATGCTAGCAATTTAATAGGTGCATATCTGTTGTAACAGTGTGGGCAATGAAGTGCTGTAAATATCTACCTCCATGTATAAACTCAAATCACAGTTCTTCTTTCTGAGCCATTCAAGTTCTCACCTTCTAATAGTGTTAACGAAAATGGACAGAAACAGAATTACATTCCTTTAGAACTTACCCAATCACACATCAACTTCCATTAAAACTAAGCCCTGGAGATCAAACTCATGGCATAAAGCAGGCTGAGAGTACATCTTGACTTCCATTTGCCAGCCTGCGTTCCACCATAAATTTGATTTCAATCTCATTAGAATATCTTTAGGTGTACTAAATCTTACATTAGTAAAGACGACACACAGAGCTTTTAAACTAACACACACCATATCCCCTGATGTTTCCTTGTTGGGCTTGATCCTTGGAGAGACTGGAAAAACTCTCCCTGTCGTCAAAGTCTCATTAAGTTGCTTAGACCACTTTCCTCAGAACACAGACTGCCCAGTGTTTCTTTTAGGAAAGATATTGATATGGGTATGTGGGGTTATGGATGCTCATTCACATTTTTGTCATGATCCTGCATGGAGCAGAGCTTTTTAAGAAGGGAAGGAGGTAGAGAGTGGGTTACTTGGATCTCTCTCATTGGATGTCTTCATGACCTCTTGTAATGTCAGTTAGAGTGGGGATGGAGAGGTGCCACAGTGGATGGAACAATACATCAGGAGGCAGGAAAACCCAAGTTCCAGACCTGCGTTAGACCCTACTATGCCTGACTCTGGCCAGATCACCTAACTTCTGTCTGCCTCAGTTACCTCAAATGTAAAAGAAGGATAATAATATTATCTATCTCATGTCATAAGGATGAAATTAAATAACATATATATATATAAATATAAAATGATTTGAAAATTTTAATTTTCTATATAATTGCTACTATAATCATTATTAAATAAAACTCAGTGAACCTCAGATTCTCTGTATGTGAAATGGGGACAACAATGCCAAGGGTAACTTCCTCACACAGGTTTGTGAGGATAAACTTAGATCGTGATTATAAAGTACTTTGCAAGCTTTAAATGACTACACAAGACCCATCGTCATCACTGTTAATGTGCTTAAAAGATGCATGGGGAGGCAATGTTTTAACAACTAAAAACACTCCAAAGTAGGAGACATTCTGGCTCTGCCATTTGCTGACTATGTCATGTTGGGAAAGTCCCTTAATTTTCCTTGGTCTCAGTTTCCCCATCTGTCAAATGAGGGAGTAGAGATAGCTGACCTGTGAGGTTGGTTCTAGCTCTAGCTATATGATCTATGATCCAACAATTCTATAATTAGCAAGTCCTCCCCCCCATACACTGCACAGTCTGATTTGTTTCCTTCTCAGACCTCTAAATCTATTCCTGTGATAATGAGCTACAGAGTGTATTATACTAGCCAGGAAGCTGGACATGGAATTCAGGAAGATCTGGGTTCAAATCCAATCTCAAAAACTCTACTCTGATGCTGACATTTAATTTTTGGTGGCCTCAGTTTTCTCTTCTGTAAAGTAGGGTTGAGGAGTCAGGCACGATGATCTCAAAGGTCTCCTTTAGCACTAAACCTCTCATCCTATGCTCTGTGACCACACCCCTACTGTCTAGTTGAATAGATCTTTTCAGAGATGTGCTATGGTTGCATTATATGTCACCTTATAAGTGAACATATGGTGAGTAATCTCTGGCTTTCTTGGTCTGGGATGGAAAACATGGTGAGGCATTAAGCCTGCACTGTGACCTTTTCTGTCTTGGTGGAAGTTTCTGGATCTTCTATTGTTCTGACATTGCCTGGCCAAACCAAGGATCACTTCAGTGTCACATGAAGGTACCAGCATGGGATTTAAGGAGAAGATGAACCTAGAGTTATTTGAAACAGACACTAGGAAATCAATAAAGGTACTCTACATTCATGTCAAGGAACGATTAGAGTCCTAGTCAGAGTCACAGGTTTACAGGCAGAAAAGGGCTTCATAATAGAAGCAGCACTTTCTCCTTTAAACATTTTCCAAAAAAATGAAATAAATGGGGGCAAAGTGTCAATTCCAAACAGATGTTCCTAAATGCCACGGCTTCCAACACAGCCCAATGTGTCACAATCCAGCTGTTCTCATCGTCTTCTTGCTATAGCAGCAAGACCAATAAAGATATTGGCACCATAACCAGGCTGACAGTTTTGTTGACGACGCAGGAGGCAAAATAGCATCTCTCTTCTGGGCCATGTTAATTACAGAGTGCTGACAGGAGTTTGAAAATAAACCCACATTCCTTGAGTCAATGCCTTACACAGATATCAAGTAAAAAACTCAGATTTGACTGATGAGTCTAAGAGAATGTCATCATTTACCCACTGCCCATTTACCTCACTATAAAATCAGCAAGGGGATCTGTGTTGCCTTTCACCTCCACAAACAAAAACATGGCAAGACCTGCATGTAGCATCTTTAAGGTTTATATGTGTAGGCAGAATATTCTAGTGGATAAAGATACAGTCATATAGATAGGAAGATATTAGTTCATGTCTTTTCTCTGATAACTATTGTGACCTTGAAAAAAATCAATCTATGTTCCAGTTAAATCTCTATGTGTCCAAGTTACGGAGAAGGTAATTGCCCAGAATTTTAGTGTTTAATCCCTAAGGACCTCCCTACACCTATGAAATCACAGGTCCCATCTTTATCTTGCGCAGGGAGTATGAAGTATGCCTGTTGTCAAGCAAATGATATGCATTTAGATGAAAACCCATTAGGCCACCATATCACTGGAAATATATGGCAGAGATGGGGCCACAAAATCAAGAAGAACTGAGTTAAAGTTCTGCATCTGACACATATTGGCTGTATGACCCTTGGAAAGTCAGCCTCTCAGTTTTCTGGGCAACTCTCCCAGACAGATATTAGAGAGAATTTGCTGATCTTCATAAATAGAATGAGTTGTTTACCCAGTGGTTTCCTGTATCAATGAAATCGTACATCCTGTGCCTCTATAAAGCATTTCATAAGAATAATAACACTGTATGAATGATAATAGAAAGATAATAGTTATTATTCTAGTTTCTATTGATTTGGTATTGGTAATATAGAGGCACAATGACAGAGTGAATAGATTATTGGGCCTGAAATTTGGAAGACTGGCTCAAATACTTCTAAACCTTAAGACCTATGAGATTTTTGGCAAGTAACATACTCTGTGACCCCAGAATTGCCTAGGACTTATATTCCTAGACATAAGTTGGTTGAAATCTGTATCAATATAGAGAAATCTAACAATACTAAAAAAACATCTGACTGAAAAACAATGTTGGGTTTGATGAACATTGCTTCAAACACCTTGCTACGTTACCAAAAATAACTAGGATATAAGAAATGGAACAAAAGACACTACCAAGGAGATGTACTACCACAAAAGAAGATGTCTTAATTGTGAAGCAAGGGATATAAGGATAGCAAATGCCCAGCACAAATATTACACTGGTGTCAACACAAAATCCCCTCTAGTTCAATTCCACAAGAACTGATTCAGCAATGGGCAAGTCACTATTCTAGACATGGTGTGTGGCGGGGCAGGGGAGGGTGGCTTCTTCATGGACAGGGTACAAGCTTCTTCAGGAAAAGGACTATTCAATTTATTTCTTCTCATTTTTTCTCTTAGCATGTCAGATAGTTTGGTAGTATCTGTCATACAGAAGGTGCTTAATTAATGCTTACTGATGGAATGATTTAAAAAAAAATAGATCCTGCCATCTAGGAGTTTGTGTTCTACTAAGAAGACACAATTTGCATACAAAGGAAGTAACTAAATAGCTTCAAGAAGAAGATACAACCAAATACTGGACAGCAGCAAGATGGGTTCTTAACTGTTTTTTTTTGTTACCTGGACTCCCTGGTAGTCTGATAAAGCTTAGACCTATAGATTCCAATTCAGAATAATGTTTTTAACTACATAAAATGAATTGCACAGTATCACAAAGGAAGCTAATTATTTTGTGACAAATTATCAAAACATATTTTCTTCAAAAATACAAATTCAGAGACATGAAATTTCATCACTGAACCTTGGGAGTCCCTGAATTCTAGGTAAGGGCTCCCCAAACTAGAGGAAAGTATCAATAGAACTGGATTGGATTAATGCTATAGAAATTTGATGGATTCTATTGAATAGAATCACCCAGGATAAAAATCACAGAAGGTGATATTATTTGCACCAACTGAGGGTTTTCTTATAATGATGAGATCACATATCACTTGAAGCATCAAGGAAAGAAGGGGACCTTGTCATGATGCCAGACAAAAGAAGCTTCAGGGAGTGAAAGTTGGGTTGCTTAAAACAAAGTTAAAGACCAGTCAAGGATTTGATTTATTCACATCTTAAATTCACTCATAGGCACAAGGGTCCTTTAAAGACACTGTATGTTTAATGGGGTAGGTTTGATATGGGCATTCTTATAGGCTGTATTTTTGGGGGAGGGAGGGCAAAAGCCATGTGTACCCAAATGATCAAATTTAATTCAAGGGGCATTTTTATTGATACATACATATGAGCATATATATATGTATATATGTATATATGTAGTGCGTGTGTATATATATATATAGTGCGTGTGTGTGTGTACACACACACACACACACACACACATACACAAGAAACTGGTCTACATTTCCTCTTAAAGATGTGGACTGGATGACATAATATAAAGCCACTTAAAAGGAGAAAAAAAGAAAAAGAAGAAATTTCCATGAGAATTTTGTTACATAGTTGAAAGGAATAGCAAGTTGTGTGTAGTACATTTGCAGTTTCATGTGCAATCATTTTTTTATTGTAGTGTGTTATGGAAAAGCTTGTTTTATTTCTTAAGTTAAGAAAAAATAAATTGGTGGTGTTTCCTTCATTATTATTTTCTGCAGATTCCATGATATAAACACAAAAGGCTTCCACTGCAATCAGAGATTTCTCTATGTTTGAGAAAGAGAAGTTGCTGCTTGGAATTCCACTGGGATGGAGAGTACATTCATGCTGGTTGTCCGCTGCATCAGTATTTGCAAACCATCTAAAGAAAGACTGAAAGAGAGTCACTGGGAAAAGAGTCAGATGGATGAGGGCCAAGAACAAAAGAATGAGATTCAGTGAAGTAAGATTCAAAAGTCAAAAGCAGGACCAAGGTAATGGTAAACAAGTGATAAATCCATTCACAGGCAGGAGGGCAGGTATGATGTGAGTTCATATGTATGACTTACCCTCACCTTTACAGGGAAAATAAAATAAAATGAATGAATGCATAGATAAATGAATAAATAGATGAAAGAAAGAAAAAAAGATCAATAAATGAATGTATGAATGAATGAACCAACAAATAAATAGATGAATAAAATAAATGATGGATGAATGACTCTCACTACAATCTGACTAGAGTCAGTTTGACCTAATTTCTTGCTTTCTCTATCATTCTCTTCCAGTCACAGTGTACTACAAGCAAATTGGCCTGCTATCAATTTCCTGCCCAAACCATCACATCTCTATCCCCCTTGCTATTACATAGGAATATGCACACTATATTCCCACATTACCTTCACCCCAGAGACTCCCTAGTTTAAGTATTATCTCCCATGTGAATCCTTTCCTTTTCTATACTTCTTCCCACCAACATTTAACAATTTCTCCCTCTTCAAATTAATTGGAAGAACATCATATGATTTTATACTTTATACATTGTAAATGTTATATTGTATATGTTTATATAATAACAGGTGACATAGTAGATTTGATAGAGACATGGTCTGAGTTCAGATCCTCAATCTAACCCAATACCTTTGTGATTCTGGGCAAATTTAGTTGACTTCTCCATGGCCAAGTCAACTGTGTGACTATAAATCGCAAAAGACATCCTGATTTCCTTAGGTAAAGATATGTTGGTACATGGCAGTTCTGTACACCAATGAAATCCTAAGTCTAATCCCCCAAATACACTTTGTATATATTGATATAAGATGTATATAGCAGCTCACTGTACAATATGAGTTAGTGGAAGCTAAAACCCTTTCATTTTTGCCTCTGCATTTCTGTTGTTTTGAAGATGCAGCTTTAGATGGTAGAGGTAGTTCTGAAGAGAGGAAGTCATGATTCAAATTCCGACTTTGACAAAAATTGGCTGTAAGACCATAGACAACTCTCTTTAGTGACATGTGCTAGAGACAATGTTTTTATATTTCTTCTTAAAAATTATTTCTTTTATTTTTAATTTATGAAGTAGGACAAGCATTTCCCTATCATTGCAGAATAATAAGATTATTGCCCCTGAAAGTACATATCTATAATGCACAACCTCTTAGTCCTTTTAAGTATAAATACATTTATCATGTAAATTTATTTTTCTTTTCCCTCTTACCCCCTGCCCTAGAGGTGGCTACTATTAAACATACACATGCATAGATACATGTATACATACATATATATACACACATATATATATAAACACATATGTAAAATAATTCTACAAATACATCAATTTATCAATTCTTTCTCTGGATACAGACAGCATCTTCCTTTGTAGTTCCTTTGTAGGTAATTTGGGTATGTATAATAGTCAAAAAGACTTAGTTATTCAAAGTTGATCTTAAAAACAATATTTCTACTATGGTATAAAAATTATCTTCCTTCTGCTCCTTTCACTCTTCTTTCAACAATTCTTTAAGAATAAGTTACATCAGAAATGTAGACCTGCATTAATACTATTATTTTATTCATCTGAGAGTTTTCTATACTCAAATATGGTGGTAAATAAAATCTTAGGTCTAGCCCCAATCACACTCCTCATCCTGCAGCCTAACCCCATGTCCTTCATAGGGTAGACACTCAGATGCTTGTTGAATTGAGCTGTACCAAATCACATTTTATTGCCCAAAAGACACTTTGCCATTGTGAGAAAAAAAAAAACATTTGATAGTTTTAAACTCTCTTGAGGAGGAAACATTTTTCTTTCCAGTAGCTATTGCCACCATCATAGCTCCTTCTTCCTCTGCCAAAGAAATGAAGGATGAGTAGTATAAGGAAGGGAAATTTAAGTGGAAGAATATAATCAATTATTCAGGAACATATAAAATTTGCTGTAATTTATAGCAAATGTAGGAAATCTGTGTCAGTCCTAGGTCAGGCTTAATTCTCTAAACAGCAGGAAGAATCAAGCAGTTTGATTCCATTGAGGAATAATTGATGAATTCTGATTAAACAACATATGCAGGCTTCTCCAGTGGCTCCCTACATGAACTGTGGTTGATGGCCAGAACTGGCCTCAATCTTCTAGTGTCTCTTAAGGTGGAAGGGAAACAGAGGGTCCCTGACAGTCTTGATTTATATTTTTTGGCAGAGTAACCTTGCCCAAATTTTGAGTTCAGGTAAGAAAAGTCTTATCAAGAGCTAAATGGCTACATTACATTCTTATCCTTATAACACTCTTCTTTCCTATAGCAATGTATTCCTTTTGGAAATGTCCTTAAAAGTACTTGGTTTGCTAATTCAAAAGAAACTACAGAGAATTTCCCCATCCACATGTATACAATACACACATACATAATTACTAAACAAGCCTATTGACCAACATTTTTACATCCTAATCAAAAAAGAATTAAATAATGTTTAATTTAAATATTTTAAATTGTGAAATACTATTTTTCTCCAATAAAGTTAACTGCCCCCTTTATGTTGTTTCTTCTACCATCATGTTTTCTTGGAACTGAGTTATTTTATTAGGTATGATACTGCTTTTACTTGATTCAACTCCAAGACCTGAGAAATTTTTTCTTCCTCTAGAAAACTGGTTGCTGAAATGTTTTATTTTGGGAGCAAAATGATTGGCTTATGAGAAGACAAAATGTGAAGCATTTTGGTTCATTATGTAAAACAGCTCAAGGCCTTGGTGGGAAAGGTTCATTCCCTTTTCTAGATTGAATAACTAAATAAGAACATAACTAAATATAAGAAGCCCTTTTACCCAATGATAACTCCAATGATTTTATAATTAGCTTTCACAATGAAAGATTCATAGGAATATCCTAGTTAGGGAAAATAGCATATAATTACAATGCAAATGATTTCTTTCTACTCAATAATACACTTTATTTTTCTGAAAGTTTAGCAACAACTTAAACAACCAATATATAGAGGCACAAATCTGCATATTGCCTTATAATTTAGGCAGCATACATACACAATGAAATAGAGAAAATGTACAATTCTGTAGTATCACAACACAACTGGAACAAGAAAGATTCCGTATGCTGTTTTCCTTTGCTAGTCAAACATTTCTCCTAAACATGTACTTTTGGGATTAGCTTTACTTTCTTTGTAATTATAATCTCTTGGGAATTTATATATATATATAACTATCTCTTATAGTTAAGATTTTACACACACACTCACACACACATATGCAGAGTTTGTGTGTGTGTGTGTGTGTGCATTTCCCTGATGTCAAACTTATATCTACCTCTCTGAAATTTCCATATTCTGCTCCTAGTTCTACATTCTGGTCCCTAACAGAAGAGATCTAATCTCTCTTCTCAGGAACACTCCTTCAAATACTTGAAGATAGTTAATATGTACCCCTCTGACTCTTTTTATATATACTCAACACCTTGAAATTATTCAACTGATTCAAACTAGCAAGCATTTATTAAATATCTGCTATGTATTAGCTGTTGTGCTAGGTGTTTGGAATATTAAAAAAGGAAAAGAAATAAAAACAGCCCCTGCCTTTGAAGAAATTACACCATATTGTGGGAGATGCAACATGTAAACAGATAATAATATAGCGGATAATTTGATGAGGTAGAGAATATTTCCAACTAAGCAGTCCTGGGAATTTTTCTTGATTTGAAATGGATTTCAGCTCTGTAATCATCTCTTTCCTCTCCTCTGGATTACCTCCAGGTTCTCAATGCCCATCTTAAAATGTGGCACCCAAGAGAGGACAGACACAATTGTTGTCTGACCAATGTAGAGCATGAAAGAATGAATCATCATCAGTCTAGTACTTGACCCTTTGCATCTCAGGGCAGCTTGACAAGCTTTCATTCCATATCACACTTGACTTAAATTGTTCTTTCTCTCAAATAAAGCCTCCAGATCTTTTTTAGACATCATGTGCTGTCTTCCTGTATTTACCCCTTCTTATATAAATTGCTGAATTACATTTTTGGACCCATGGGCAAAACTTTACATCTATCCCTATTTAATTTGATCTCAGGCTTATAGGATTAAAACTGAGGCATAGAGATTTTGGGAGATTTGACCAGGACCACAAATCTATTTAATTTGTAAGTCAGAATTTGAACATAGGTCTTTCTGACTTCAGCAATGATTTATCAACTACATATTCTTCTAACCTTTCATTTTATTTTTGAATCTTGACTTTGTCATCCAATTGAGTTTTTGCTTCTTTGTTTTTTTTTAATTTCTCTTTAATCTGTGACAATGTCCAAGGGGAATAAGCATTTCACTGATCCCTTTACCCAAGTCCACTATAAAACATGGTAAATGACTTTGGTCTAAGCATAAATCCCAGTCACTCCATTGGAGATCTACATTAAAATTGGTCACAAATCATTAGTAATGGCATTTTAGATCCAGCTATTCAACCACTTTTGCATAACTGTACTATGACCTAAAATATATTGTTTTATTTTTTCTGGAACAATATGAACTACTCTATCAAGCACATTGTCAAAGCATAGATAAGTTATATCTATACCACATCTGTCATTAAATAGCTTTACAATCATGGCTTCTTCACACAGTATATATCAAATTGAAATAGAAATATAAAAATAATTGGGTCCTACTCCAGCCTTACAAACTGTGTTGTCTTAGGTAAATTATTTAAATTTTCAAAGATTCAATTTCTTTGTCTAAATGGAAATAAGAAACCCAAATAGCTTATAGAGTTCTTAGGAGAATAAAAAAAAAATTGTGTATTAAACACTGCAAAGCACCTATAAAAATGTCAGTAATTACCAATAGCTCTGTTAAAAAAATAATAAGTTGAGCATGGGCCAAATTATATATATTTTTAATGAAGACATGCTACTTCTTTTTTTTAGGTGTTCCCTAAGAATCTCTTTCATGAATTATATAGACAGGCCCTTCTCATCACTCATCTAGATGTTTATAAGAGTCTCCTAGCTAGTCCCGCAAAATCATATTTCTCAACCCTTCAATCCATCTGCCATGCTGTCATGAGAGTGATTTTTCTTTTTTTCAAAAATATTTTAAAAATATTTGTTTTTAACATTCACTTTTTTAAGATGTTGAGTTCTAAATAACTGCCCCCTCCCCAAGATGGCATGCAATCTGATTTTAGCTATATATGTATGATCATATTAAACATATTTCTACATTAGTCATGTGGTGAAATAAAAATCAGAACAAAAGGGAAATACCATGAGAAAGAAAAAAAAAAGAAAATAGTCTGCTTCTATATGCATTCAGATGTCATGGTTCTTTCTCAGGATGTGGATAGCATTTTCCATCATGAGTCTTTTGGATTTATCTTGGATCATTGTATTACTCTGAAGACCTAAGTCTAACAGAGTTGCTCATTGCACAATGTTGTTGTTACAATGCACAATGTACTCCTGGTTCTGCTCACTTCACTCAGCATCAGTTCAGGCAAGTCTTTTCAGTTTTTTTTCTGAAATCTGCCTGTTCACCATTTCTTATGGGACATTGGTATCCCAATACATTTGTGTGCCACAAATTTTTCAGTCATTCTCCAATTGATGGCCATCCCTTCAATTTCCAATTCATTGAGACCACAAAAAGAATGGCTATATTCTTTACATATCAGTCCTTTTCCCTTTTTTATGATTTCTTTGGGATACAGACCTAGTATTGCTGGATCAGAGGTTATGTATATTTTTCTAGCCATTTGGACATAGTTCCAAATTGCTCTTCAGAAAGGTTGGATCAGCTCATGATTCCACCAACAATGCATTAGTGTTCCAAATTTCCTACATATTCTCGAATATTTGTCACAGTGATTTTTCTAATGAGCAGGTCTGATACTACCCCCCTCCAACTCAAGAAAAGCTAATGGCTTCCTATTCCAAGAATCATATATGATTTGCTTGATATTTAAACTCTTCACAACTTGGTCCCATCATTTTCCTTGGGTCTCTGCCTTTAAAACTGCTGTCAACAATCCCTCAAAAGTATTTATTCTTCACCTCCCATTTTTTAAGTTTTTGCTTTCAGTCAGAACACAACTCAAGCACTACTTTCTGCATGATGATTTTCTTCATTGCCCTGCCTCTCCAAACTACCTTACCTAGCTGTATCATTATTTTGTATGTATTTTAAATAGGCTCATGAAAGTCCAAGCTGTCGCTCCCATTTTCAAGAGGAGGGACATCAATGACCTCTGAATTGCCTTCCACTTCTAGATCTATGATCTTGTGATTCCATGGATCTCCAATATTCTCACTACCCCTAAATCAATGATGTTTGATTCATGTCTTTTAGCCTAGAATACTGGTAGGGAACCTGTGATCTCGAGGCCACATCTGATGTTTCAGGTCCTGAAGTGCCGCCCTTTGACTGAATCCAAACTTCACAAAACAAATGCCCCTATTAAAAGAACCTAGAAGGTCAGATATGACCTCGAGGTGGCAGGTTCCCTATCCCTGGCCTAGAAAGCAGAATTTTGAACAGTTTTTTTGGGATAAACATAGAGTCTGGTGTAGGTTTCATATAAGAAGATTGGGAAGAAAAAGAGAAATTCAATCATGGAATAGGTACCTTAGGGAGCAGTGTGTCTTTTATCTTTGGTCCTCTCCAAAATGGAAATAGACTACCACCACATGTCATAACATTTCTTTTCTGGATAATATTGGGCAATATATAAATACTCATCTTGTCCCTTCCTCTCCTACTATGTGCAAGGCATTTTCCTAAATTTCAGGGATATAAAAAAAGACAAAAGATGGTCTATACCCTTGAGGAAACTCATAAATTATTAGAGAAAAAAAACATAGTCTATTAGAGAAACCATTGAAGATAAATGAGACACAGGAAGTATAACATTGGAGACAATCAGCAGAGGAAAGAAGCTAAGATTAAGAATATAAGTTTCTTGCTGACATTTGTGTCCCTAAGACTTAGCATTATATCTGAGATGCATATGGATTTAATAAAGGTTAATTCATTAACAGAAGAATAGAATTCAAACTTACTTTTATTATATAATTCATTATCTTCCTTTAAAAAAATTAGATGTTAACTCTTTTTAATTCTGTCATTTTCTACAATTTTCTCAAGCCAATAATGGCTCAACAACTGCATGGTCAAACTTTTAAAACCTATATGACGTAGGTTATTTGGGCCAGATGGCTTGAAGGGCATAAAGGGCAGATGGCATATCCTTGTTCTCTCCTTATTTTTTTGTAATATCAATTTTCTGATTGTCTTTTTTTTCTTTTCAGTCCACTGATTTTATATTTTTTTTTGTTGGCAGAAAAACAAAAATGAGAATCAAATCAAAAGTAGCTCTATTTTTTCCAGGGCAACTGGGTAGAGCAGTGGATAGAGTGCCATGCCTGGAGTCAGGAATACCTAAGTTCAAATGTGGCCTCTGATACTTACAGGCTGTGTGACCCTTGGCAAGTCACTTAACCCTGTTTGCTTCAGTTTCTTCATCTGTAAAATGACTGAAGAAATACCTAAAACAACAAAAGAAATACCTACTTTCCCTATCTTTCCTAATCATCTTTCTATCTACTTTAAGCAGTTTTCTTATCACTTCTTTAATCCTTCACTTTTCATAAAGAGAACTAAAAACTCCAACCCCTTTTGTTATCCATGGTGCTCATTGGGGACCTCAGTTTGTTCTGAGCTTTTATAGCTTCTATGTTAGTTTGTTTTTTAATGTTTATTAACATATTTTATAAAATTTCACTTCCATACACACACGTGTTGTTATTTTTATTCAATAATTTCAGTCATGTCTCACTCTCCATGACCCCTTTTAAAAGGCTTTTCTTGGCAAAGATGCTGTAGTGGTCTGCCATTTTTTCTCCAGCTCATTTTACATAAAAGTAAACTGAGGTCATGAAGGTTAAGTAACTTACCTTGAGTTACTTGGCTATTAAGTGTCAAAAGCTGGATTTCAACTCAGGAAGATGAGTCTTCCTGACTCCAGGTCCAGCACTGTATTCAATCTAGCTATATATAGCTAGAGAAAGAGATATACCAATACATAAATCAAATCTGATATTTATAGAGCTTCCCATCCCTAGTTTGCCATCTTTGAAAAAAAAAAGGAGAGGAAGGTACACTCTCATAACTTGTTCTTTGGGGCTAAACCTAGTACTTGTAATTACACAATATTCAGTGTTAATTTTGTTATGGCTGCTCTTTTGATTTTCATTGTTGACTCACCAACCCCCTAACCCCACCCCTGTTCCACTTACTTCCAAACATTCTCACAGGGTTGTTCCATGGTTTTCCCATTCCTCATCAGTTATCTGTCCTTGTTTCCTTTCTACCTCATGGGTCTTTGTAAACTCGAAGTTGGTTGGTGAAATTCTTGTCCATCCATGAAATTTACTTTTAATATCACCCCTCTTTCCCTCATATTTGGAGCTATTTCTTTTCTTGCATTCCTAATTTCATTCCTAACAGATTCCTTTTGCTCTTGGGATGAGTTGCCCTGTAGAATTTAGGTTATGTTGTGTTGATTACACTTTTTCTAGCAGATCCAAAAGCTTACACAAATTATTCCAAGCACCAGAAAGTCTTCAAGTTCTCAGTATATAGAGGGAAAGACGAAATTGGATTACCTAATATTAAGGGAATTTCAATTGTTTTAATTATAAGAATGATCAAAGCAATATAGAAAGGGGAATGTGGGGATTCAGCACTGTGAAACACTTTCCCTTTATGCTATGGGCACATTCAGATGTCCACTTGACCTGAAGAGACCTTATTTCCATTCCTACATCATCTTCTTCTCAGGAAAAAACTGCAGTTATAGGAATCTCATTTTTTTTTAAGGAAGTATGAGATATGTTGCCAGATTCCTTTAAAAATCATGATTTTTGAAGCAAACTGAAAGAGTAATAATATTTGAAGTGGGAATGTACTTCAGAAATTATGTAATTTGAAATATGAGGACATCAATACCCAGGGAGATAAATGGGAGAGTCAGCACTTAATTTAAGGTGCTTAAAAGAAACAAAACAATATCCACATTTTGGTTTCTGCTTCATTTCTACTCCCCCCTATTATACCATGATGACTTTTAGCTCTTAGAAGGAAAGGTTGTTTCTCTTCAATATGATGAGCCTAAGGTTCAGTAAAAAGGTAGAGGTTGTCCAACATATAGATATAAAGTGAGGCCTCTCCTACAAGAGAGGTATTTAATTATGGAAAGGTCATTAAGTCAATGAATGTTTTCTATCAATCCAGTCTAACTCCATTTGGGCTCCATGTTTAAAAACTGATTAACTGAGAAAGCTGAAAATTATGCTTGTGAAATGGATAGCATCCAAAGGAGCAAAACCAGAATGATGAAAAGCCTTGATTCCATGATAATGAGGACAAGGAGAATGAACTGGAATTTTTTACCCCGAAAAAGAGAAGTTTCAGGAGGTGACATGACATGGCATCCATCTTCACATATCTGAAGGGTTGTCATATGCAAGAGAAGTTAAATTTATTTTATCTAGCTTAGAGAAAAGAACTAAAACAATTTGGCAAAAGTTGCATAAGCAAATATAGGCTCGATGTGAAAACAAAACAAAAGAAACCAAAAAAATCTTTTTACATATGCATAAATATATACACCTATATATCAAGATATATTATAAACTAAATATATATGTATAGACAAATATGTTATGTATATATGAATGTATATGCATGTGTGTATATATATATATCTATCTATGTATATCTCTCTATATATACACATATAGACAGATGTGTGTGTTTATGTATGTGTGGGTGACCACCAACCTAAAAGGGGCTGCCTTTGGAAGCAGTGAATTCCTTGCAATTATAGGTCTCCAAATAAGTACTTGATAACCACATATTGCATATGATAAAGAAGAGAATATTTTCAGGTATGAGTTGAACAATTTCCCATAAAATATTTCCCAACTCTGAAATTCTCCTACTTTATGAACATATTAGCTACTTCTTCTTTTTCCAATATTTTTTCCCAGTGGCCAAAGTCATTTCCCAGGGGATTACCATTGTCTCAATGCTTTCCTGAATTTGGGGAGCATTTGCCATAAATTCAAAGTCCCCTCGTGAATAATTGTTATATGTATCACAGGTTAGGCTCCCACTACTGAGTATAACTCTAATGTTCTTCAAAACTGACTTTATCCTTGCTGAGAAATACTACTAGTCAAAGTTTTACTAAATTGGAGTGGTATCCTAGACTGAGGTAATGCTACCCACTTTAGAAGCAAGCTGTTTTCCAGATGCCACACAAAAAGCAGTTCTAATTCAATATGTACAATATAGTTCTATGTGTAGACATGCCTACTATTATGTCAAGTAGCACTTTAATGATTTTATGTCAGCACAATAATAGAAACATGACATTCAACCATGACCATATTCTATATATTTTTGGAAACATCATTTATAAAGGGCAGAGAATCTTGAGTCTTGGCCCTGCTTGCTTCCCTTTGGAATCTATCATTTGCCTGTGTTGAACTTTCAGGAGTTCATAATATGGTCATGGTCGTTCTCTCTACTATTTCTTAGTAGAGAAAATTTCAAAATATGAAAAAAAACTTTTAAAGTTTAAGAGAAGAGAATAAAGCAGATAATAATTTTATACAAAAAAATAATACAATAAAAACACAACCTCATTAGGCTTTAGTAGACTATAATCTCAAAGTTATTGAGCCAATAATTATGTGATATTCAGAAAATCTAAGTAACACAGATTTTAATAGGTATAGACTTGAAAATAACCTTAGAAACCATTGAATCTAACACTTTCATTTTAATGATGAAGTAACTGAGTAAGCTCAAATGACTTTTTCAGGTTCAAATAGTTTCTAAGTGTCTGAGGCAGGATTCAAACTTAAGTCTTCCTGACTCCAAACCCTTAACCTTTATACCACTAAACTATCTCAATTAGAATTGGACAGAGGGGCATTAAGTGAATTATAGTGCCAAGAACAAGGGAGGTAATAAACATATGACACATTTTGCACTGATCAGACAACACATTGAATCTTGTGTTTACACAAAGAAGAACATTAATAAGCTGAAGAGTCTCCCGAGGAAGGTTATAAGGATGGTGAATTTCAGTATTATAAAATATGGAGTTCGGTTGAAGGAAATGGGCTGTTTAGTCAGAAAAGGAGAAGACTTAGGGAAGACAAAATAACTTTTTTTCAAATTTTAATGTTTTTCATAGAGAAAATATACTAAGCATGTTTTTCTTGACTCCAGAAAAAAAGAACTGGAAGCAATAGGGAGAAGCTGAAGGGAAGCAAATTTAGGAAGGAAGACAAAAAATGAGTATGAAACAACGCAAATTGTTTTCTTGACAAGTGACACATTCTTCCTCATTTTGTATCTTTAAGCTGAGACTGGACAACCATTTTTGAGGTATATTATAGAGCTAAATCTTTTTTTTTTCCAATATAGATTGGATTACATGATCCAAGAGTTTTCTTCTAAATCATAAATTTGTGGTTTTTTGAGAGAAATGCATTGTGTCTGACTCGGTGATCTACCATTATTCTTCTTAGTTATTCTGATATTTATAGCATGGTGTGTTCTGTAATTTCATTTAGGAATGGAATAAAGAAATTTTTTTCAAGACTCTTCCGTCAAGGGTCAGAGGCAAGATGGCAGATTCAAAAAAGCACTCAGCTCTGCTCTCCCAACATTCTCCTTCAAACAATTTTAAAATAACACTTAAAATTGAATTCTATAGTGGTAGAGTCAGCACAAGATCAGGGTAAAATTTTTTTCCAGGTCAGGACAACTTAGGATGTTGGAAAGAGAGGTCTGTAAATTGAGGATAGTCTGGCCTAGTGGTAGAGACAGAAACAACAGCAGCTTTGGAACTCTCAAGACAGAGGTGTTAAAGAAACATGACAAATGCTCAGGAAAATATGACGGCACCTAGTACTGGATGCAGGACCAAATGCTATTCAACAATTCCATTGGTTATACCAATTTTGGGGACATAGTTTAAATGTGGAAAGGAGGTCAAGAGGAAGTGGGAATCCTGAGAGACAATTGTGACAGTTCCACGTTTTCTAACCACTTATAGGTCATAGTTAAAGAGCAGAGAATAGCACTTCCAGACAAGAGGAAGTGGAAGTTCTGAGGGGCAGTATCACTTTTGGTCACAAGGGATCAGGGACTATGAAGAATATAATCTCCTCTGATCCCAAGGGATAAATTTTCATGGGTAAAGAAAACAGTGTAGACCAGGAGAACAGTGACTGTACCTCTTCCTAGATCATACCATCAGGGAAGCAATGAAAATTACCAAACTCCCAGAAGATGCTCTGAAAAATATCAATTTAAAAACATAAAGCTTGAGATGGTGCACTCCTCCATTCCAGAAACAGAGCTCAACTTTAACATAAAATTCAAAATGAAGAACTAGGGCAAAAAAAATGAGCAAACATCAACAATAAAAAAGGGCCTGATCATAAAAATCTATTATGATGATATGGTAAACTAAGACATAAATTCAGAAGAAGAAAATGAAGTTAAAAACAACAAGCAAAGCCTCAAAGGCAAAAGAAAGAATGAACTGGAGAGAAGCTGAACAAGAATATCTGAAAGAGCTAAAAATGGTTTTTAAAAACAAATGAATGGTAGAAGAAGAATTAGGTAAAGATATGGAAATCAAAGATAAAAATATGAAAAGAAAATTAATAGTTTGGTAAAAGAGGCACAAAAATATTGAAGAAATAACAGTTCAAAACTATAGAATTGGTCAAACAGAAAAAGAGGTACAAAATCTCACTGAAGAAAATAAACTACTTAAAAATTAGAGTTGGGGGGGGGGCAGGGTCAAGATGGCAGAGTAGAAGCAGGACCTCCCTGCTGCTCCAGCTCCCACCTTCTCCAATCTATGTAAAAGAGGACTCTGAACAAATTTTGGAGCTGCAGAACCCACAAAATGACATAGAGAAGCTAACATCTTGCTGAGGACAGCCCAACAGGCCTGCAGGAATCTGCCAGCCCAGTGCTCTAGGAGCCAAGTCCAGCCTAATGCCGTGGCTTTAGCCCCAGGGTGAGCCTGATCAGCCCCGCACTGGAGGGAGTCCAGATCAGCAGCAGCTGTGGCTGTTTCCAGATTTATCAACACATAGATGCGAAGGACAAAGTGAGAGGTCAGTGCAGTCTGGACTTTGGGACCCAGTAAGTGGGAGTGCATGGCTTTTGCCCCCAGGGAAAGAAGCCCCTAAGATACTGGCACAGCCAGCCAGTGCCATGTGGCAGCTCCAGCTTCTGGCCTGCAAAGTGTAGGGGGAACAAGCAACAGTCTGAGGGATAATCGTTCTTGCTATAACTTGCTTGGATCTGGATTGCAGTCTAGGGTGGAGGGCCTACGGTGTGGGTGTATGGCCAGCTTGCCAGAGGTGTGTGGAGACCTCAGAGAGGGCACCCATCTAATACCTATGTTAGCTGAGAAAATCTCAGCGTTTGGCATGAAAACTTCCCTATGTGGTGGCAGAGTCCTACTGTGGCAAAAAGCCCAGGGGTCAAGTGACTGAGGGGTGACATGAACAGGCAAAGGAAACAAAGCAGATGGAAGATTCCAGCATTAGAATGCTATTTTGGGGACAAAAAGGAGCAAAGCATGGAACAGGAGGAAGACAGTGAAGTCACAACTCCTGCACCAAAAACTTCAAACAAAAATACAAGCTGATTAAAGGCTACAGAGGACCTTAAGAAGCATACAAGAGAAGTGGAGGAAAAATTGGGAAGAGAAATGAGAACAATGCAAGAAAATTATGAAATGAGAGTCAACAGCCTGACTGAAGAAAATAACATCTTAAAAAAAAAGACTAACTGAATGGCAAAAGAGGCTCAAAAAGGCAATGAGGAGAAGAATGCCTTAAACAGCTGAATTTGCCAAATGGGAAAAGAATCTCAAAAGCTCAATGAGAAGAATCATTGCTTTAGAATTAGATTGGAGCAAATGGAAGCTAATGACTTGATGAGAAATCAAGATGCTGTTAAACAGATCCAAACAAATGAAAGAATAGAAGGCAATGTGAAATACCTCATGGGAAAAACCACTGATCTGGAAAATAGATCCAGGAGAGATAATTTAAAAAATTATTGGACTACCTGAAAGCCATGATCAAAGAAAAACCTAGAAATCATCCTCCAGAAAGTTCTGAAAGAAAACTGTCCTGATGTTTTAGAACCAGAGGGCAAAATAGAGGTTGAAAGAATCCACCGATCACCTCCTGAAAAAGATCCCAAAAAGAAAACTCCTAGGAATATTATAGCCAGGTTGCAGAATTCCCAGATTAAGGAGAGAATATTATAAGCATCCTGGAAGAAACAAATTGAATATTGTGGAAACACAATCAGGATAACCCAGGACCTGACAGCTTCTACACTCAGGGATCGAAGGGTTGGGTTATGATATTCCGGAGGTCAAAGGAGCTGGGATTACAACCAAGAATCACCTACCCAGCAAAACTAAGTATCATGTTTCAGGGGAAAATATGGTCACTCAGTGGAATAGAGGACTTTCAAGCATTCTTGCTGAAAAATCGAGAGTTGAATAGAAAATTTGACATTCAGATACAAGAAGCAAGAGAAGCATGGGAAGGTAAACAGGGAAAAGAAATCATAAGGAACTTATCAAAGTTGAACTATTAACATTCCTACATGGAAAAACAATAAATGTAACTTATGAAACTTTTCTCAGTTAGTTGAAGGGAATATATATCTATATATCTATATCTATATATGTGTGTGTGTGTGTGTGTCTATATAGGAGGGTATATGGGCCTATGAATACATATGTGAATGTGTGTATATATGTTTACAGGTATACGTGGATAGAGGGCACAGAACCAATTTAACAGGAAGGGATGATAAAAGGTGAAATTAAGATGTGAGACAGGAATACAATGACAGGAGATGGGGAGAGACAGAATGGGGTAAACTATCTCATATAGAAGAGGCAAGAGAAAATGGTTACAATGGAGCAGAAGAATAGGAAGGCAAAAGGTAATGGGACAAACTTATTCCCTTTGAATTTGGCTTGAGGAGGGAATGAAATACGCACTAAATAGGGTATCTCACACTCCAGGAGAGTAGGGGGAGAAAGGGAGGAGAGGGGGTATGATGGAAGGGAGGGCAGGCTGAGGGGGAGGGAAGTTGGAAGCACCCAGTTTTGAAAAGGGAAGGGATCAAAGTAGAGAATAGAACAAGTGGGAGATGGGATAGAAGGGAGGGAAATATAGTCAGTCTTTTACAATATATCTACTATGTTATTCTTTTCCATTAGCCACATATTTACAACCTATACTGAACTGCTTATCTTCTCAGTAAGGGTGGGTGACAAGGGAGGAAGGGAATGAATCTGGAATTCAAAGTTTTAAAATAAAATATTCATATATTTATATATAAACATATATATGTTATTATTAATACTATTTTACATGTAATTGGTAAATAAGACACAGAGGCACTGGGGCATAGAGATCCAACATGCCCTACTGGAAAAGTCAAAAAGGGGTATGGGAGAAAATATGGGAGAGAGCAGATTGCAGGAGGGGATGTCCTGTGGGACTGCTATTTTGGGTAGGTGGGTAGGGGAAAAACAGGAAGAAAATTTGTAACTCAAAATCTTGTGAAAATGAATGATGTAAATCTGAAGTTAATAAAGCATTAAAAAAAGAATAAAAAAATTAAAGTTTGTCAAATAGAAGCTAATGACACAATGAAATATCAAGAAGCAATCAACCAAATTCAAAAGAATGAAAAAAAAATATAAAAACAGTGTGAACCTTCTCAAGAAACAAAATTTAGCTGGAGCATAGACTGAGGAAAGATGATTTAAGAATTATTAGACTGAAATACAGGACCAAAAACAAGCATAGATATAACATTGCAAGAAAACATTGAGGAAAACTGCTCTATTTTCTTAGAATGAAATGGTAAAATAGAAATTGAAAGAATTCCCTGACCTCTTCCTGAAAGAGATCTCAAGATGAAAACACCCATGAATATTACTGGCAAATTCCAGGTCAATGAAAAATTCTTAAAGAAATTCTTAAAAAAATCTTAAAGAAATTGCATGCAATCACAGTCATGATCACACAAGTGTTAGCAGCTTCTATGTGAAAGAAGTGGAGGATTTAGGATATGATATTCTAGAAGGCAAAGAAGTTGATATTAAAAACAAGAATAGCCTACCAAGAAAAATTGAATGTAGTCCTTCAACATAAAAGTGAAAATTTAATGAAATAGAATGCTTTCTAGCATTCTTGATGAAAAGATCAAAACTGAATAAAAATCTTACTTTCAAATATAAGACTCAAGAGAGGCTTAAAAAGGTAAACATGAAAGAGAACTCATAAGGGATTCAATAAAGGTTAAACTGTTTAGCTTTCTATATGGGGATATGATACATGTAACTTTTAAGAACTTTATCATTATTAGGGCAGACATAATTCTTCATAGAAAGGGGTTAGGGAGAAAGCTGATTTTTTTTGGAATCATGTAAAATAATGGATAAGCAAGAAAGAGGAATAGCCAAGAGAAAGTGGAAGGAAGAGGGATAATGGAGAAAATTTTCTCACTTTAAAAGGTATGAAAGGAAAAGCTTAGATAAATAGTGGTGGACAAGGTCGGGGGAAGCAAAGTTTGAACCTCACATTTAAATTGGCTTTAAGGGAAACACACACATATACATATATATACATATATATACATATACACAAACATATATGTGTATGTATATATATAAATACATATACACATATATGTGTATGTATGCATTAATTCAACTGGTAATATAAATATATCTTACCCAAGAGGGAAATAAGAATGGAAAGGGATAAAGGAAGGGGTGGGTTACAAAAGGGAAGTCAGATAAAAGAAAACAGTGGCCAGAAGGAAAATAAACATTAGAAGAGTGAAAGAAAAAAAAGAGAGAGAGGGGGGATAAAGGGAAGAAATTAAGAAGGAAATAAAGGCACAGTTAGTAATCATGACTGTGAATGTGAATGAGATGAACTCAATAATGAAATGTAAGCAGGGAATAAAATGGATGAGAAACATGAATCCCATATATTTTTTTAGAGAAATACACCCGAAACAGCGAGATACTCATAGAGTTAAAATAAAGAGCTGGAGCAAAATCTATTGTATTTTAGATGAAGTGAAAAAAAAAAAAGGTCAGAGGTAGTAATCATGATCTCAGACAAAGCAAAAGCAAAAATAGACCTAATTAAAAGGAATAGGTGGTGAAACTACATCTTGCTTAAAGGAACTGTAGACAGTGAGGCAATATAATACTAACCAAACTGTATAACATCCAACTGTTTAAAGGAAACATCAAACAAATTATGGGAGGAAATAAAAGTAAAACTATACTTGGGGGAACATCAACTTTTTCTTCTCAGAGAAAGATAAATAAAACCATAAAATAAAAAATAAGTCAAGGAGATTAACAGAATTGTAGAAAGTTTAGATATTGATAGACCTCTGGAGAAAACTTAATGGAAAAAGAAAGGAGTATACAATTTTGTCATCTCTCTCTATAAAACACCTTCACAAAAATTCACCATGTATTAGGACATAAGTCTCACAAACAAATGGAGAAAATCAAAATTACAAAGTGTATCCTTTCTAGAGTATAAGGCATTCAAAATTACATTTAATAAAAGACCATGGAAGCATAGATTAAAACTGAATTGAAAATGAAATAATGTAATGAATAAATCAGAGAATAAATTAAAAACTATTTAAAATTTAATAAAGAGAATGACAATAATGAGAAAACCTTCCAAAATTCATGGAATGCAGTCAAAACAGAACTTAAGAGAAAATTTTATATAGTAAAGTGTATACATCAATAAAAGAAAGATCAAATCAATAAATTAAGCATGTTACCAAAAAACCTACAATAATAAACTAAAAATCCCAATTAAAGACCAAAATGGAAATCCTAAAAATCAAAAGATAGATTATCAGAGGGTATATAGGCGTATGATTACATATGTGAATGTGTGTGTGTGTGTGTACATATATATACATGTATATACATGTTCACAGGTATACATAGATAGAAGGCACAGCAGCAATTTAATAGGAAGGGATGATACTTAAAAGGTGAAATTAAGAGGTGAGAGAGGAATATAATGAGAGGAGATGGGGAGAGACAGAATGGGGTAAACTATCTCATACAGAAGAGGCAAGGGAAAATGGTTACAATGGAGGGGAAGAACACAAAGGCATAAGAGAATGTGTCAACCTTATACACGTTGAATTTTGCTCAGGGAGGGAACGAATGACATACACACTAAATAGGGTATCTCACTCTACAGGAGAGTAGGGAGGAAGAGATGAGAGGGGGGATGATGGAAGGTAGGGCAGGCTGTGGGGGAGGGAAGTTGAAAGCACACACTTGAAAAGGGAGAGGACCAAAGTAGATAATAGATCAAGAGGGAGATGGGATAGGAGGCAGGTAAATATAATCAGTCTTCTACAATATATCTAACTATGGTAATGTTTTGCATTAGCTACACATGTACAACATGTATTGAATTGTTTATATTCCCAGTTAGGGTGGGTGACAAGGGAAAAAGGGAATGAATCTGGAATTCAAAGTTTTAAAATCAAATGTTTAAAATATATTTATACTATTATTAATACTACTTGACATGTAATTGGGAAATAAGAGAAAGGGATATTCTGAGGGACCACTATTTTGGGGAGGTGGGTAGGGGAAAAACAGGGAGAAAATTTGCAATCCAAAAGCTGGTGGAAATGAATGAAGTAAACCAGAAGTTAATAAAGCATTTGGGAAAAATAAAAGAAAGAGGTTATCCTTAAAACAATCTGCTACTAGCTAAGAGACATAGTGGTAGATCATGGAGTAGATTAGGAACACAATGAACAGCAGTCAATACCATAGTAACCAATGATATTATAAGTAAATTAGAGGAACATGGGAAAATACACCTGTTAGATCTCTAGATAAGGTAAGAATTTATGACCAAACAAGAGATTAAAAGGATCACAGAAAGTAAAATGGATAATTTTGATTGCATGAAATTTAAAAGATTTTGCATAAACAAATGCTGTCAAAATTAGAAGGAAAAAGGGAACTGATTTGGGGGAGAGGGGATTACAGTTAGTTCCTCTGATAGAGGCCTCATCTCTCAAATATATGGAAAATTGAGTCAAATTTATAAAAAAAAAAAGTCATCTTCCTGTTGATAAATGGCCAAAGAAAATGAACAGGCAGTTTTTAAAAGAAATCAAAGCTATCAATAGTAACATAAAAATGCTCTAAATAACTATTGATTAGAGAAACACAAATCAAAACAACTCAGATAAGGTATCATATCTTTTTTGTTAAGCATTTGGGGTTAAGTAACTTGCTCAAGGTTACATGGCCAGTTATTTCTGGGTGTGGTAATAAGAATCTGAGCCTGGATTCGATCCTGGGTCATCCTGACTCTGGGGCCAGTACTCTTACTCACTGTGCGACCTGGTCGCCCCTTGTCTCATAACTTTATGATAGGTTAATATGACAGAAAAGAACAATGACAAATGCTGGAGGGGATATAGAAAAACTGGGACACTACTGCACTGTTGAGATTGTGAACTAGTCAAACCATTCTGGAAATCTGGAACTGTGCCTAAAGGATTATAAATAAACTGTGCATGTCTTTTGACAAGCAATACCACTACTAAATTTGTAACCCAAAAAGATCAAAGAAAATGATTTATTTGTGAAAAAATATTTATAGCATCTCTTTTTGTGGTGTCAAAGACTTGGAAATTGAAGGGATGCCCATCAAGTGGAGAATGGCTGAACAAATTGTGATATATGATTGTGTTGCCATATTATTGAGCTATAAGAAATGACAAGCAGGATGGTTTTAGAAAAAACTGGGAAGACTTAGGTGAACGCATATAAAGTTAAATGAGCAGAGCCAGAGAACATTGTCCATGGTAACAATATTGTGAAAGACTTAGCTATTCTTATCAAGACAATGACCCAAGATAATTTCAAAGGACCCATGATGAAAAATGCTATTCACTTCCAGAAAGAGAATTTGTGGTCTCTGAATGCATATGGAAAGATACTTGAGAATACTTAATTTTTATTTTTTATTAGTTTTATTCTGCAATGTGGCTAATATGGAATTATGTTTTTCATGACTTCACATGGAAAATCAATATCAAATTGCTAGCCTTCTGAATGCAGAGGGGAGCCAAAATTTTGGAAATCAAATAAAATATAAAATTGTTAAATATTTTAAATATGATTGAGATATATTTAGTTAAGCAAAATACACACACATATAATATATATTTATATATATATATATATATATATTTTTTAACTGCTTTCATGGCTCCCCAAGATATCTAAACCAGGAGACCCCTCGATTTAGGAATATGAAGGAGAGAAATATGTGAACACCACCTAGGAATAAAATTTACTGAATTTCATTGTATAACTCTATGTTTTATTAAATACCTTTATTCACAGAATCACAGAATTTTTTCTTCGGAAGGAATATCAGGTTACGAGTCCAACTCATACATGAAGGAATTCTGATAACTCACAGTCCAATATCTTTTTGAAGACCTTGAAAAAGTTAATTTCTATCACCACCGAAGCTCTTGTTGTACTTTGGGAGAGCTCTCATTGTTAGGAAGTATTTTTCTGATAATAAAACAAATCAAAGTTGTGTATATTTTTTAGAAAGGTATAGAATATCCCATATAATGTCAGTATTGATTAACATTGCAGAATTTATTTATTTTTTCCTTTAATGTAGTGGGTAGTTTTCTTGGTGGAATAAGAGAAAAATAAATGTGGAAGTAAAGGTGATACAAAAACAAATATGCTGATAACTATTAAAATACCAGTTCTACTTTATTAAGATTATTTTGAAATAGATTACAAGTGAAACTAAGTGCAAAAAAATACACATTTTTCCAATCAGTTCTCCAAACTGTTATCTCTCTGTTTCAAACTTTATCCCTTTGTATATCTCACTCTATCTCCATCATCTTTCTATCTCTCATCTATCTCCCTACCTTTTTCTCTCTGTATTTATCTAATCTTTTATGTATCTAAATGTATATATAGATATTATTTTTGAAATATATAAACTTCACTTTTAGTACTCCCTGATATCTGTGATTTCATGAATTTAAAATTGCTACCATTGATTTAGATGACAATTCTTCCATATTTTAAGTATTCTTTAAAGTTGCTTTATCCAAAATTCATTATCTTATGGACAATTTTGAGATGTTTCTCTAAACTCAGGTTGATTCATAATTGGGCAACGGAAATATAGTTTATCACCAGTTTTATTTTCAAGTAGTCTGACTTACATCAACCTCATCATCCCTAACATTTATATAGTGATTTCAGACTTGCACAAAACTTTTATTGTTTAATCCTTTTCAGTCCTGTCTTACTCCCTGGGATTCCTTTTAGGGTCTTCTTGGCAGAGATACTGAAGCCATGTCTTTCTCCAGCTCATTTTACCAATGAAGAAATTGAGGAAACATGGTGAAGTAACTTGCCTAGGGTCACATAGCCAGCAAGTTTCTGAAGCTATATTTGAACTCAGGAAGAAGAGTTTTCCTGATGTGAGGCCCGAGATTTTATCCACTGCACCACCAAGTAGCAAAGTGCAATCCATATATTATCTCATTTTTTTTACTCAAATTCCTTGCTACTGGTCTTTTCCACACTTTATAGAATATGAAATTCATTCTCAGAGCAGATGAGTGGTCAACCAATGAGTATCTGAGATGGTCTCTGACCTCATGAATTCCTTAGCACAGGTTCACTCTCTCCTTTTCTGTATCTGTATATGTATATACAGAGAAAGAAAGGGATTGATTTTGTTATAGAGACAGATTGAATGAGATTTTTGCATTCACTGGTTGTAAAGGGGTGAATTGCTTTCTGAAAACCAATCCTATGAAACAATGTTGTTTGTAAATACTTGAACAGCAAAATCCATTAATCTGAGTTTTACTTAGACAACACTTTCTTTCCTATTAGCACATGATGCTAGATGCTAAAGTCAGTTGTTTTCTCTGAATGCACTTATGGGTGTAGAAAGCATTCAACTCCATAGGGCCCTTACATATATGGCCATGAGTTTGAAGAGCCTTGCATCATTTATAGCCTTTTCTACGGGACTCACTGTCTGCTTTTGGCCTTTGCTCAAATGAAGTCATCTCTTGTTTGATGGGTCACGTCCTTGACTGAGCAGTCTGTGCATGCACTCTGCCTGAAGCACAATCTCTCGTACATACTAGATATTTAATAAATATTTATTTACTGATTCTATTGGTGGAGAAGCCAAGGCCTAGGTACAAAATGGGTCCAATTTTCTGATCCTAATAAACTTTTTGTCTCTAACATTCCTTCAAGGGTTGACATTGGTCACTCCATGACTAAGTTAGGTCACCAAAAGCAAATTTGAACTCAGTATTCCTAAGCCTCCTCTGTTCCCTAGATTCTTCCCCTACTCCTCACTCATACATTTTCTTACAGTGGTCTGGATGAGAAGTGAGGTCAAGTCTAGTAATCTCTTAGCCTTCACTTAGAGCAGTGGTTTTCCTGTTAAAGTTCAGGTATGACCCACTAAAATGAGATGCCTAGGGATGTCAGCCATGCTCTTCAGGGAGGCTGTAGAACTCTGAATGCTAGAAAATAACATGGAGGGGGAGAACTCTCAAATATGGAAAGTGGGGGAACATAGGAGAGAAAAATCTGCCAAAGTCAGGGCAGCTTTAATTTACATGTCAGCTATAATATCTACCTCACCAGACTATTTACATGGTAACTCATTGACATTCCTTAAACTAGTTTCCGTGGCAACTGCCACATCATGCTTCAGGCCGTGAGACACAGAACATCTCCCTACAAGAAACAAAGGCAACATCAATGTCTTCAAAGGATGCTCCCACCCTATGAGAGTTGCTGAGAGTCAGAAAGTTGCTAACTCCATTTCCACATAAATTCTCTATTTGTGCACGTGGGGCCAGAACCTGCTCAGCAACTAATATTTTTTTTCTTATTCCCTATTTAGTACTTCATTACATTTTTTGTAATTTTGTAATTACTCAAGCATTAACAATAACTTTAGTGACTGAAAGGGCAAGATCTAAGACCTGGGGAGTGAGAGTTTAACTCGTCTTTTCTTTGGGACAGGCATAAGAGAATCAGGGATTACCATCACCATCACCACCACCACTGCCACGGCCACCACTGCCACTGCGGCCACCACCACCACAACCATCACCATCATCATCGTCATTGTCATCACCATCATCCTCACCATCCCATTCACATTCACAGCCAATTCAACTTTAGTGTAAGGTACACATTGCCACATTTACCAAGTTCAGCTAAGATGATAAGGTTCCTCTGATGTCTGCAGCATTTACTGCCTGGGGCCCTAATAACACATATGAAAAGATAAACAATACAAGGTGACTTAGAGCTCATTCCTTCTCCTGCCCTAGTCTCATATTCATCATCTACAAATTGCAGGTGTTTTATCTTGATTTCAGAGAAAAGATGAAGAAGCACATTTCCCCTTGTCTATTGGAAATGTCAGGGAATGTGCTTGCAGAAAATTATATGATATGTAAATATTGTATTCGTTGGTTTTATTTCATTTTTTTCTCATTTGCAAGGGATGGCTAACTGTTTGACAACAGTGGTAGCAGGATTTTTTTCCCCCTAAAAGTACATATGATATAAAAAAATTCAAGAAATCTGTAATTACCAAAATATGTTAAACAAGAAAAGCTTTTTAAGGCCCCCTTCTGGCTCTAAAGATATGAATGAATATAATAATTGAAAGTTGGGTTGGTATAGGTTGTTCTAGGGGGTAAAGTGACTTGGCGTCACACCTTAGTTTAAATACTAGTCATATGGTAATGGATGAGTCACTTTAATGAACTTCAGTTTTTTTTTATCTGTAAAAATGAGAGGTTTAGACTGATAGCATCTGAGATCACTTATACATCTAAATCTCTCAGTCTCTGAAAATCACTGTAGCCAGAAAATAGGCTCCTTGAGAGATCTAGACATTTCTTATAGCATTCCCTATCCCTAGTACAACCACACTAACAGTTCTCACAAATCGTTTACCTTGAAGGTGTCACATCACTTTCCAAATTCTTCTGCTTAACTTCCAATCCTTTAACACAAATCTCATTTTTTACACCCCACACCTTTGATCATGCTTTGGTCTAGCCCTGTAATGTTCTTCTTAACCCAGTAATATCTTGCTGATTTTTCTTCCAGCTAGGTACTGAATAAAGTATTCCACTTGGAGTTAGGAAGGGTTGAGTTTGAATCCTGCTTCAGATATTTTCAACTACACCCCTGAGCATGTAACTTAAATTCTCTCACCTTCAGTTTACTTATCTATAAAATGAGGTAGTTATGTTTTATGCCTTCTAAATTTTCTTCCAGCTCTAAATTGACACCTCCTAGTTACATGAACCTAGTCAAGTCATTTAACCCTGATCATCTCAAAAAAAAAAAAAAAAACAAATTTAGTCTCTGACACTCCTTTATGTAAATGGCCATCAGGTCACTTTTCCTAGCCTTTGTCTCTCCATCTGCAAAATGGGGATAAAAATGTCTCTTTTAACTTTTCTGCAGGGAAGGCATTGGATTCATATGAGCACAAGTATAAAAAAAATTTTTGTTGACTTTAACGTATGTTATAAATCTCAGATATGATTTTATTTTGCTATTTGTCTTATGTCATTTATTGCAGCTTGAACTACTGAAGGGCAAGGAAGTTAATATAGTATAAGGTTTTTTTTTTTGTTTGTTTTTAACATTTTTTTTTAATCAAAATGACCTAAGATTTTATTTAGTTTGAAGTTATCACTTCATTAGTGTTGTGAACTCCCATCTGACATTCAGAAATTCTATCCACTCAATGCAGGTCATCAAGTACAACTTATATATACTTTTTTAGAGTCCAGCAGGGAGTAATGAAAGAGAACGGGACAGGCCGCTGTCAGCCATCTGGCTCCGCTCCCTTAGACTAAGTGACTTCTCCAAGAACTTAGAGTTTAGATGGGGCACGTTCAGGACTTAATCTTAATTCTAAGGTTATTCACTTATTCCAAACTTGCTATTGATTCTCTGCCTTGTATGAAAATGTGCTAAATTAATATTTGGGAAATTAATGGAAGCAGAAAAATGGAAATTCAGTAAAAATGGGGCAATGATTAGGTCCCATAACCCTTCCCTATAATCATGACTTTGCCCTCAAATATACCCTATTCCTTTTTTGGTACTACAGGATGAGAAAAGAAAAAAGGAAAAGAGAGAGTTGGGTATTTTTTGTGTGCATGTCATTAGATTTGCAGGCTTTTAGGCTAAATTAGCTCCAGTTGCCTGAAAGATGTTTTTGGAAACTGCAGTTAACCCCCAAGCATTACTGTGTATAATTCTCAATGCCATGCTTTGGGGGAGGAGAGAGGGAAATCAGAGCAATGCAGAAAGGACCTATCACAATGATGAAATGCATGGAGAGAATCCCCATGAGAGGGATCAATACAATTTGAACTGGGCTGCCTGCACAGGCACAGATTAATGAGGGGATATTTTTGCCATGTAAATATTAAAGAAAGACAACAAAGAGGACAGGGATGATCGTCCCAATTACAGAGTATTTTAATGAAAATTGTATAATGCCGGGTGAGGGGGGGGGCAGTAAAGACTATCATTTTAGATCACTGAAAACGACAAGAGTTAAACAGAAATGAATACCTCTGCATGTCAGGGGAAAAGCTTCCTGGGGAGCCAAGAGGAATTTTCCCATGTCATTGTATTGCATAACTATCTGCCTAATAGAGAGGAGAGGAAGAGTGAGTGGGTGGCCAAGACTCCTCAGAAATCAGTGGGCAGGCTGGGTGGCTACTTCCCTGGAGAGAGTACAAAAGAGGAGAGAGGTCAAGGATTATTAAAACACAGCTGTGTAGGTGGAACAATTGCATTAGAGTGAGAAAGGAATCAAAATCCTTTCACTCTACTGAGCCACAGCTTCAGAAATGCTACCTTAATTCTCCCCAGTAGGCAATAATTGACTCCCTGTGTTCTCATTTCAAGACCAAATCCCCCTTTGACGGGCTGTTCCAGTAGTGAACTGCCCTGAGATATATATGCAAATAGAGGCTGAGAGGCTTAGCTCCCATTCTTTCCCCTAGCATTGATTCGTGAACACTCTAAGAAAAGTAGTCAACTGAAGTGGGAAGGACCCAGGGCTCTGAGGAAGAAGTCCTGAGTGCAAATCCTGGGGCCACTATTTATTAGTTATTTTTGTAAGTCACTGCATGTTTCTTATCCTCATTTTCCCATTTGAAATAATAAAAATTATCATTAATAGTAATATATTATAACATAATATACTGCGTTGTAATAGTAATATATTATAGCATAATATAATATGTTGTAATAGTATGACATCAATAATCATCATCATGGGTGGCTAGGTAAAGCAGTGAATAGAGCACTGGTCCTGAATTCAGGAGGACCTGAGTTCAAATTTGACCTCAGTCACTTAACACTTTCTAGCCCTGTGATGTTGGACAAGTCACTTAACCCTAACTGCCCTGCCTTCCTCTCTCCAAAAAACAGCAAAACAAAATCATCATCGTCAGTATGATGTTGTATTATGCATTTTGTAACAAAATTATATTGTTAGAATTATTATTAATATAATAACTAGGATTTACATATCACTTTCAGGTTTGCAAGACCTTTACATATATTATTTTGTTTGATCCTTGAAACAACTCTGTGAAGTAGGTGCTATTAATAGTCCCACTTTAAAGGTAAGAATATTGCCTAGAGTGATTCTTTGTCATACAGCTAAGTAATTATCTGAGGCATAATTTGGATTCAGGTTTTTTTCCTGATTCCTAGTCCAGTGTTCAAACCACTGTGCTACCCAGCTGCTTGGGGTAGGGGAGAAACATATGGAAAAATCTGCCCTGCTTTGCTAGAACAGTTGGCATGAGGAAAGGGCTCTGCAAATCTTAAATCTATCTATTAATGTCAGGTGCTTTTAATATTATTAAATGTCTTGCAAAGCCATGGCTAGGATACAATAAAAGACAGTATAAACAGGTTTTATAGTTGTAAGATATAAATATAAGCTATTATGACTACTGGGTGACCCTAGGAAAATTATTCAGTATGTGAATATGTGTGTGTTTGTGTGCATGTGTTCATGTGTGCATAGGTGAGACTTCCCTCTTCATTAAGATAGGATAAAATAGACAACTCATCTACCTTAGAATTTTGAGGAAAAAAAAATAAGAAATTAGAGATGAAAATGACCGAAAATCTCTGTCACAACCTCTCCAGTAGGTAATGGAATCCCTGAGTTTTCATTTCAAGGCAACTGCCCCTTTGCCAGGCTAGACCAGCAGTGTGCTACCCTGAGAAATGCGTGTAAATAGAAGTTGAGAGGCTGAGCCCCTCTTTGTGACCCAACAATGATCTTTCTAGTAATTTAAGGATTTGAAAAGCACTGTGAACTTATTGCATCATTTGATCCTCAAAACAATATCATGAGGTAAGTGCTAATAACACCCTTATTTTGTAGTTCTGGAAACCGAAGCCCAATTTTCCAAGTTTGCCCAGCTAATAAGTGTCTGAGGAAGGATCTGAATTTATATCCTGAAGACTCCCAAGCTGGATCCCTTTCCTTCCAGGGATGCAAAGTATTATTCATTCAATTCAACAATTATTTCATTAAATTCAACAAACACTGATTAGTTATCTACTCTGTCAGTCACCATTAAGCACTGAGGTAACCCATGCAAAAACAAAACTATCCCTATCCCCAAGGAACTGGTATTCTTCTGGAAGGAATCATGTATACAGAACAGCAAACAAAAATTATAGGAAAAGCCAACAACAGCAACTAAAAGGAATTTCCAGGACAGGAAGGGCACCCAACCTCTGGGTGGGTAGGGGAAGGAAATCATGGAAGGTCTGGAAAAGTTGACAAGTTGGTTGAGGCTTGAACGAGTCCAAGAAAAAAATCATTCTAGTTATGGGGAACAAACTATAAAATATTCCTCAGAAAAGATATGGAAGATCCATTTCTAAGTCTTACTTAAACATAACATTGAACAGGACAGCTTAGCTGGAGAGCCCATAAGAGGAAGTAATGTGAAGTCACTCAAGCAATGTAGGTTTGAGCCAGAGTATGGAGAGTTGGAAATGCCGGAAAGAGGAGATTGCATTTTATCCTAGTGTAAAAGGGAGTCATTGAAGATTCTTTAGGAAGGGAATGATATGGTTTGAACCATGTTTTAGACACTTTATTTTATCAGTTCTCTGGAAGGTATATTTGGGAGAAGAAAGAGTAGAATCAGGGAAACTAAATAAGAGACTATTGAGGCATTATGGGCACAAAGCAAGATAATCCAAAATTATGGTAGTGATCATGTATGTGAATGGAGGGAAAAAGAACAGATGCAACAGAGGGGATGGAAGCAGAGTGGAGAATATTTGACAGCTGATTGAATTAGGCACTAATTATGAGCAGAAAGAACACCGTGTCAGCTTCTGAGGGACTTATCAAGATTAAATGAGACAATGTATATACTGAAATGCAATATAGAATTGAGTTGAATTTACTTGGGGTTTGGGAAGAAGAGGAAATGCATACATAAATAAATTTAATATAACTGAGAACATGAAGAATACATAAAAGTAGTTGGAATAAAGGCAATCTCCCCAGTAGCTTCTGTCCCTCTGATTGGTGGACTGGAATGTGGATCAAAAAATGCCTCCCCAACTAACATATAAAGAGGGCTCAGAAATCCAGCAAAATCTTCATTCTCCATCATTTGTACTCTTGGGGTCCACTCCACCATTATCTTGGGCCCCTTTGTCACTCACTATCTAAGATAAGCTTCTCACTAGGAGATTCATCCAAGCATATAGAAATGGGTTGTTCTATTATCCATAATGGCATTGTGCATAGCCCCAAATGAGAGCACATTTAGGGGAATCTGCCATGTTTGCCTCAGCAGCATTGAGATACTTTTATAAAAGATAGCACACCCACACATTCACAGAACCTGGGAAAGAAACATGTGCCCAGGGCATTTTCCTCTCACCTCCCTTCAAACATCCCCTGAATCAAGGACTCGCCAGCAATTATCTGTCACTGAGTCATTGATCTTTTAGGCAGAGAATTGCCAGCAGGAGTCAGGGGAGGTATTCACTTCTACCATGGAACTTTGGTACCTATACAATTAGTGAATATTTAGAAAGGTAGATAGATGATGGATGGATGGAAGCATGGATGGATGCATGGATGGATGGATGGATGGCTGGAAAGATACTAGACAAATAGATCAACAAATAGACAACACATGTTATAAATCAGTAGAAAAAGCATAAACAATTAAATAGATCAATGATAGAGAGGTATAGCTGGGAAGATAGATAGACCATTTATTGAGCACTTACCATATGCCAAGAACTCTTCTAAGTACTGGGGATGCATAGACAAATACACAAGATTATTTCTATGCTGAAAGAACAGACATTAGTATGGTGAGAGATAACATGGAAGGCTACTCTATAGGGGAGGGAGCACATTGTGGGTGCCTACATGGTGTATGGCAGAGAGATTAAAAGAAGCATCATTTTGCATGGTTCCCTGCTAAATAAATCAAATAGCTTATGGACCAGTGATGGATGAATTAATCTCAGAATAATCCCTGGTGGTACAGTGGAAAGATTGCTGGATCCATAATCAAATGTCTTGAAATAATGTTAGGCTCTGTCACTTGCTAGTTGCATATCTGCAAACTGAAGACTCATAACCCTTATCCTACTTACTCACAGGAGTTTTGTGAGGATCTGGTGGGGATAATGTACATGAAAATATTCCACCAAATGTAAAGCCTAAGTAAGAACAATAATAATAAATATAATGGGTGTTTAACTCAACTGCCTGAAGTTCATTATCATGTAGCCTTCTGTTCCAATTTCATTGCCTACATATCCTCAGTGGAAATGACCATTCCATTAAAAAGGCAAGAGGTCAGTTGCTAACTATCCCCTATCATTCTTTCCTCCCTTTCATATTATTCTTCTACCCTGTCCCATTTTAGGTGACAGATAAGCAGTTGATTCTGATTAAGCATTAGATATTCCCCAGTTTTCCAACCTCTAAGATTCTCCACTGAAAAAGATGACATGGCAGAGTCCCACTATTGGAAAGCAAAGGAATCTCTGTTATTCAGATTAGATGTTTTGAGCTTTGTCTATGAGCCTAGATTTGAATTGGAGTCTCTAGGGTAGAGCTACTTTTTACAAATCATGATTCAATTCTTCATCTGGTTTCTAATCCCTTCTAGTTTCAAGAGCACATGCTTACATACATGTATAAAATAAAAATATATAAAAATCCATTGATTAGTCAATAAAAAGACAATTACAGGTAGTGCTGCACAGTAATGCTTTCTAAGTCAGAACCACGAAGACATGGGACTTGTGGGTATACAGAAAACAATCAAGACTAAGGAGGTCATACAGAACTGTGGACATAGAGATTTGATATCACCTCATATGTCAAATGAGACAGTCGGGTATAGTGAAGACAGTAAAAGGACAGCAAGAGGCCTGAAGTTAGAAGAGATTGCTTCAAATTCTGCCTCTGCTTTTTCTTGGTCAAGTCATTTTTATGATCCCCAGTTTCTTCATCTCCGAAATGATAATTCTAGACTTTTGTAAGGGAGGCCCTTGGGAATCATTTGAATGATGAGTGAGTTGTTTTCTTAAACTCAAGTACTGAGAAGCCAGATGAGAAGCAGGAAAAATCCAAAGTGGTTTATGTTGGGTGCTGAAAGTCTGAGCCCGGGATTTGATCCAGGTCATCCTGACACTGGAGCCCGTGCTCTTACTCACTGAGCCACCTGGCCACCCCTAAGCAATCGGGGTTAAGTAACTTGCTCAAGGTTACACGGCCAGGTGTTTGTGGGTGGGTGCTAAGTGTGTGAGCCCGGGATTCGATCTCCAGGTCAGTCTGACACTGGAGCCGGTGCTCTTACTCGCTGTGCTACCTGGCCGCCCCATTTTGCACAGTTTTAATGAACTCAATATGATCTTGTTTCCAGACCGATAGAAGATGAAAAGTAGTGCATTAAAAGGGGCAAGAAGATGAGAAGCCCCAAGGCACCCTGAGCTGGGAGAACAAAGAAAAGCATAGAGGAGAAACAAAACTCATTCAGTCATCGTGTCTTTTCATGACCCTATGGAGCACAGCCCACCAGGCCCTTCTCTCCCTCACTATTTGGGGAATCATTGTTTCCATGAAACTCTCCATCCATCTCATCTTCCGCCACCCCCTTTTCTTTTTGCCTTCAATCTTTCCCAACATCAGGGTCTTTTCCAATGACTCCCAGATTTTCATTATGCAGTCATGAACAGAACTGCAAAAAGCAAAGCTATCTGTGGCATTTTACTATAGGACCAGTCATACATGAATAAGACTTGGGCATAAAAACACCGTGTTGAACAACAATTCCGTAATTGATATGCATATTAATGACCCCTTGCCTCACTGAACAAAACAAACAAAAAAAAAACATGCTTTGTGTATTCTGATAAGAGGGAAGTTTTGCATATAATATTTTATAGGAGGATTCCTATTCTAAAGCCTTACAATAAAGAATTAGAGACATTAGTTTTTGAAAGACTTAGCTGCATGTCATGGAATAACAATGGGTTAATTGAATAAGGTAAGTTTCAGGACATTTTTGGAGGTTAGTGAATATAGATATGTCATTATCCATTTTCATATGCTTCTAAAGAACAGTAACAAAAATATCCATCTTCTTAAATCTGACAAAGTCCATTACAAACCACATCACACTTGGTTACATAGAAACCCTGAAAGGTAATTTGTAGAGGTAATACAAAATTTACACATCTGGAAACTGAATTTCAAGTAGTGAAGTGACTAGATTTTAGATACATAGCTAGTAAGTATCATAGGAAATTCCTGAAGCCAGGTCTTTCTGACACTAGGACCAGCACTCTATTCATCACATCAATTTACTCTCAATAACACACTTTATCTTAGATGCTATGTCTGGAAGGGAAATAAGAGGCCACCAGGGTCAATACCCTCATTTTATAGATAAGGAAACTGAAGCCAAAGAAAGTTAGATGACTTTTTCAAGGTCACACTAGTCAAAGGTGACATTTGAATTCACCTCCTTTTTCTCCACAGTTGATTTTCTGCAGTATCATTCAATAAAAAAAATCAGTGAATAGAGCACCGGCTCTGGAGTCAGGAGGACCTGAGTTCAAATCCAGACTCAGACACTTAACACACATGGCCTTTGGCAAGTCACTCAGCCCCAATTGCCCTCCAAAAAAAGCAAAAAAAAAAAGAATAAACAATCATTGTATTATGTTTTATTTTTTTTTCATTTACTAATTCTGACAATCATATAGTAAATAATTTAAGAATTCCCATTTTAAAAAAAAATGAGTAGCTTTCCCATATTTAACACAAATCAGAATATTTTTTCAGATCTCTCCTTTCCACACACATACCATACAACTGTGTGTTCTAATGAGAAAGCCATTGTTGCAGTTAGTACCTCTGTCATGTCAATAATTCATTCAAACTATTGAGGAAGGGAGAAGGACAAATTTCCGTATTGTGATTGGGACTGCCTCAAGTTAATTCTCATCTTCTGTTTTCTCATTGTCAACTAGAGAGCTCAAATGACTTAAAATACAGTGGTAGAGGAAGAGTGGGAGAACAAACATTAATATAGTGCCTACTGTGTGCCAGAAACTGGGCTAAACATTTTTCTACAACTTACTATGTACCAGGTGCTGGGATAAGGACCTTACAATGATTATCTCCTTTGATCTCCACAAAAATCCTAGAAGGTAGGTGCTATTGTTTTCCCCATTTTACACATAATGAAACTGAAGCACACAAAGGTTAATTGACTTGCCCAGAGTCACATAGTTATAATATCCTGAGACCAGATGTGAAGTCAGGTCTTCCTGAATCCAGAGCCAGTACTTTGTTCACTGAGCCACCTACATGACCTTTTAAGCTAGCTTGAAGCTAAGTAGAAATGGACAGTGTATATTTCCCTTCCACCTCCTCCTTGAGAATATAGAACAGTTAGAGTGTAAAATCATAAGTTTAATCATATAAAAGGCCCAAAGTCATGAAATAATGTCAACTTCAGAGTATTGTATAGTTGGTGAAAGAGTCAGGATCTCACATTGGTTAGAGAGCCAGTTTGAAAATTTTAAAGCCAAGGCTTGGCTTCAAGGGATCCCTCTAGCACATCATGGCTGTGTGAACTGAGCAATTGACAACCTCTCCCTGCTGCAGACCACTTTCTAAGAACCATGGTATTAAACTTAAGTAGAAATAACCATATATTGACTCAGAAATGTATTCATTAACATTATCTATGTTGCACTGTCATATTATTTTGTTAAAGATTTCTCAATTACCTTTTATTCTGCTTCTGGTGCACTAGGGAGTTTGATAACTCTACTTTGAAAATACAAATAGCAGAGAAATTGTCAGCTTTCGTTGGTAGGAGTCTCTTCACCCAAGAGCTGTGATCATGGGTACTTGTACTCTGATCCAAAGACTGCAAAACACTTTGTGTGTGCTATTTTATTTGAATCAACCTATGTGCTAAGTGTTACAGATATAATAATATTTATTTTGCATAGGATGGAACTTTGAGAGAATACTTGCCTACGGTCACCAGTTCAGTTTGAGAGACGGAACTGGTGGCCAGGTTTTCCCGAAATTAAGTCAGCAGTTTTCATCAACTCTGCCATTTTGACTTAGACATTATGAAACAGAACAAAACAAGAAAACAATAACAACAAGTCATCCTCATACAATGAAAGCTTCAAAAGTGGTACTTCCCTTCCAGGAATTTTCAATGTGATCGAAAAGCTCAATCTTGAAAGCAAGGAGACCACCAAAATTTTGTCCACCTAATATGTCCTTAGCAATGGGAGCCATTCAATTCAATTCAACTTAATTAATATTTATGAAGTCCTTACTACTAAGTGCCAAGTATTGTGTTAAGCCCAGGGTATACAGATAACTCAGCCTATGAGATTTAGCCTAGGTAGAACTTGGCGCAAGTGGGTGGTGCAGTAGGTAGAAAGCCAGGCCTGAAGTCAGGAAGATCTGATTTCAAATCCAGTGTCAGACACATACTAGCTGTGTGACCCTGACCAAATTACTTCAGCTCGTTTGCCTCAGTTTCCTCATCTATAAAATTAACTGGAGAAGGAGATGGCAAATTGCTCCAATATTTCTACCAACAAAACCCAAATGATTTCACAAAGAGTCTGACACAAATCAATAACAAAAGCAAACAAATTAATTAGAGTCAATATATGTCATTTAGATTCAAGTCAGAGAGAACAAGATGAATTACCAATGTGCATGAGTGTTAGGAGTTTTCCATACTGGGAATTCATCACACCTTTGAAATTATATTTCTAAACCACACATACACATACACACACACATACAGCAAAGAACAATGAGAAAATATCATAAATGTAGAAATGAATCTGCAATATAGCTGCAGTCATAGATTTAGAATAGGTTGGGACCAAATTGGTTATCTAGTTTCAACTTCTCCTCCCTATTTTACAGATAAGCAAACTAAGGTACCAAAAGGTGAATTAATTTGCTAAATTTCACAAAGCTAGTCGGTGGCATAACTGAATTTTCAGCCTAGCTTCTCTGATTACAAATCCCATATGATTTTCATTGTAATACATGGTATCCTTATTCCCGAAAGTTGTTCTTGGAAGAGGGGAATGGGTTGAAGTCTGGTGAATGGGCTTAAAATGACATTATTGGCCATTCCCAGAAACCCAAGTGAGCATCCCAAACTCTTGTTAATTTCAAGCCTGTTGAAGAGCTTGGGTGAAGGGAGTTTGACCACGGATCAATACCTCTGTTGTTTGCCGCTACATGCTTGATTATAGTTAGAGTTCTGAGGGACAATTGACTTCAAACAGGCTCACAGCATTGCTGAAGAACTGTGTGCTAAGGAGCCAAGTTAGCAACTCCATGACAACCACAGAAGAATTAAATTTAGTTGTTGTTTTTTCTCCGTGTGAGAGAAATCTCAATCCAGAATAACTAGTGTCAACCTCCTTCCCTTACTCTACAGCATTGTGTTTCCCCACTTTATCCCCTCAATAGCTGCCCAGCTGCCTGTGTAATCAAGTCAAAACAGGGCTCTTCCAAAGGCCTCACCCCAAGGTCAGCTCCAACTTGGATCCATTTAAGGCAAAATTATGATAAACCTCTTTTCTTCCTTTCTACTTGCCAATGTCTACTGAAGAACAAATATGAAGTCAACACCAACGACTCTTTGGTTTAAGCCCAATAAAAGGACATTAAAATTCCAATAACCCATTTTGCCTTCTTACTGCATTTTAACACAAAAATAGTAAGTGGTTCTAAGGTGGTTGTGGCTGTTAGTTCTTAAATGGTTGAATTATCTTAATTGCCTCAGAAGTAGCACTAAAGATTAAAAGGGAGGAAGAAAAATAGCGTTGTGCTCATTTTTATATAAAGAAGGGGGGTAGATATTTGCATTTCAATAAACTGCATACCCTTTTCTAGTAAATGAAAACTCAAAGAGGTATGAACTGCCCCAGCAGTAGCCCCTATGCTTCCCTGACTTGAGATATGGGAATGTAATATTGGCAAATGTAAAGCATGACTGGTCAGGATTATGAGTTGACTGGTTCTAATTTAATCACTTCATAGCTCCAAGTGGAAGTCTGGTATACACAGCATTTGTGTACCAAGTGTTTATTGAGGCAGAAGACTTGTTGGGTTCTCCCTGCAGTGCCCAATTCAGAATCAGGAGACTTTGTCAAGGAAACAGCAATCTCCAGTTCTTGGGAGATGGGAGGTCATCCTAGATTCCAGCTGCAGTGATCAAAGAAGAGCCCCCTGTTTATCCACACCATCCAGTTCCCAAGGAAGCTGGCACTATGCCCACTTGACACTGGCAGAGAAGGAAAAGAAATGTCTGAAACACTTTCAGCAAAAATATTCCCTACCACCATCAAAGAGGGATTAGTGGGGAATAGGCAGCCCCAGACAAGTCACTGCTAGATGTAAATAATTTAAGTGTGGTGTCTGAAATGTTGCAATATTATCCAAACATTTATTGAACAGCTACTATGCTGATGATTGAGTTTGAGGTGTTAAAACAGAAACTAATTCAGAACTTCTCAGGGAAACATAGGATTTGTCTTTAACATGTTAATGAGGTCTTTTTTCCCTGTTTGTTTTACAAACATCTATATATGGTTCTTCAGGTTTACAAAGAACTGTAAAAAATTCACTTTATTTTATCCTCATCACAAGCCTGTGAGGAAGGTGCTATACTTCTTTCTTCCATTTTATAGATGAGGAGATTGAAGACACAAGTTAAATGACTTGCACAGTCATACAGCTAGTAAGTGACCAAGGCTGAATTTGAACTCATATCTTACCAATTCCAAGTTAAATAATCCATTTTGCCATCCAATTGCTAAATGCTTCCCTAAGAAACATATATGATAACTAGACTGATGTGATGAGGTGTCACTGCTAAGGAGAAGTGAGAGGATTTTTCAGTGAAACTGGAAAAAAAGAACTGGAGATAGGCAGGATGGTCTCATCCAGGATAGAAGGGCTGCAACTGTCCATTAGAATAACCTGAATACAAACTGGAGAACGGAGAGGAAACAGGGAAGCAGCAGAAAAGGAAGGGGTCTCAGCATGTGCTGATAGAGCTGATCAGCAGCTCAGCATTAACTGTTGTTAATTGCGGACCAAGATTCTAGTAACCAGGAGAGAGGTCAGACAGATGTTTGATGACTCAAGAGTCTAGAGGAATTCGTAAGCTTTAAAGTTGTGATGGCCACATGGACCATCATTTTAATCTTAAAAAAAAAGAGGAATGGATCTAGGACATAGAAAGGACTAAACTCCCCTTCTCCAGGATGCCCATCACAAAAGAAATCAAAGACATTGTGTATTGAATGTATGGCAACTCCTATCTAAAAGTCAGACCATCTGGATTCTAAGCCATATGATTTCTCTGGGTCTTCGTTCCTTTATCTGTAAAACAAGGTGGGGTCATAAATGAGCTCACATTCTCTTTATTAGGCACTGTGTCAAGACAAAGTAAGTGCTAGATATGAACTCTTCCCATAAATAAACAAAATAGAGAAGCCAAGAAAGAAAGAATATGGTGACCAAAATCATATCTGGGCCTAGCAAGCATCGTAATGGGTGATTCTAAACCTTCAGTGTGTCTAAGAATTCCTCAGAGTGAATGGTTCCTCTCACTATGAAGATCACAATTCATCCATATCAGTCCATCCTACACAATTATTTTCCAAAATTACCTTTGTTTATTATATGACTCTTGTTTGTGTCATGGGAACTTTGGCAGTCTGGTGAAGCCTATGGACAATTTTTTTCATTTAAAAATATTTCCGTAATTACATGTTGAAACAATTATTTAACATTTTTTTAAAGTTTTGAATTCCAAATTCTACCCCTCCTTCTACTTCCCTCCCCTACTCCTGAGAGAACAAGAAATCCAATATAGGTCATATATGTGCAAACATGTAAAACATTTCTATATTTGTCATTTCATAAAAAAAAACAAAAAAAGAAACAAAGAAAATAAAAAGAATGCTTTAATTTATATTCATACAATATCAGTTCTTTCATTGGAAGTGAATAGCATTCTTTATCACTGTTCCATTGGGAATGTTGTGGATCATTGTAATGCTGAGAATAGCTAAGTCATTCATAGTTCTTCATTGTACAATATTGATGTTACTAAGTACAGTATAATCCTGGTTCTGCTTACTTCACTTTGTTTCAGTTCCTATAAGTCATTCCAGGTTTTTCTGAAGTCATTCACTGTGTTATTTCTCATATCACACTAATATTCCTTTACAGTCAAATACAATGGCTTGTTTAGCCATCTCCCAATTGATGAGCATTCCTTTGATTTTATGAACTTCTTTTCAAAACAATATTTTACATGCATAAACTTACATATATAAGATTGCCAAGGAAACAAATTTTATTAAAATATACTTAGCAGAATATATAATTAACATTTACATATGGATATGTGTATATGAATGCATGTCTATGTATGTATAATTATGTGTGCATATGTTTATACATACACCTATTTATAAAGAAAAATATATGCTTAGATGCATATGTGTATATGTATGTATGTGTTAATACATGCATACACACAGTTACATAGATTCATATATTCACATCCTACAAGTGAAGAGACTTTCCTTTAGTGGAACTATTCCCACGAGCTTGAAGTACCAGTAAAATTCTCTTGACATAACATGAAAAATGGGATTCATCATGAACTTGCTATGTTCATGACTTGAAAATATAAAAATAATAATAAAGGAGAAGAAAAAAATTGAGTGGACATCCTATGGGAGCCATCCACAAGTCAGTAATTGGAAAATATTGATTGGGGTAAATTAAAGGACTCCAACCTTCAGAAACATTGTACATGGAGCCAAAAACCTTCTGTTTGTGATGACTTGGCCTTTTTTCTCTTTGCTCTCTGGACACGTGCTTAAAATGCTGGCAGAGAGTGTACTCAATAATATTCCCCCCATAACGATTAACATAAAACCCCCCAAATTCATATTGCTGCTAAATTAGACCTGACACGGTTTAAAATGCAAGCCAATCTGTTTTCAGCTCCACAATCACTCATGACTCCAGTTTTATTAAGTCTAAAGACAGGACAAGCTTAAAATGTGTTAACTTTGTTCAACAAAGTCTGATTTTATGACTCAAATGTCAGCCTTCACAGTTCAGCAATTTCTCTCAAATGGTATATTGCTTTTCCTATATTACCTCCATGGACGTTTATTGATAGTTTTCTCTCATGATTTCCTCCTTCACGGTTTTCTTCCCATCTGCCTGGAAACATGTTCAGGTCTCCTTCAGCCCAAGGCAGTCTTCCCTCAGGCTTCTATGCTATGAAGACCCCACCTCAGTTCACAGGATCATAGAGACAGGGAAGGACCCATGGAAAGCATTCAAGTCTACCTCCATCCATTTTATTAACGAGGAAAAAGGTCCAGATTGGCTATGCAACTTCACCAAGGACAGACAATTTGGAAACAGGATACCTGAAATTAAAACTCCAGTCCTCTGACTCCAGATTGAGTGAGAATTCTTACTGCTATATCATTCTTCTCACATTTGCTTATAACCCTGATTCCCCCACTTCCTCAAGAAATAATGATTCCCCCAATTCCTCATGAAATAATCTCTCCTCTGTTATTTGCAATCTGTTATCTACATACCTGCCAAAGTACCAGTACCGCTCCCAAATGTCATCAAATAGACTTTCTAATCAACAAACCCACTGACGTTCCTGTCTGTCTTCCTTCTCTGTGAGAGCTTTTCACATACTACTAAACATAATTTTACATACTCCATCCTATTTGAAAATCCCTCTGATGTTCTTGGTTTCCGAACTTCTGTCCTCCCCTGGTTCTACTCCTACCTCTCTTACCACCACTCTTTTGGTTTTATAATATCCAAGATGGAGATCTGGAAAAGACCTCAGAGGAGCTCATCTCGTCTAACACTTTCTGTTCATACTTGATAAAACTGAGACCCGCACAGTCTGAATGCAACTTATCCAAGGTCACAGAGAAGCTGCACAGCAGATTTGGGCATCAAACCCAGGTCCTCTAATCTAACATTCAGCACTGTATTAACTCTGGATCACTGCATTTAGGAAAATAATGCACCTTATGTACCACCTAGTCTGATGGCCCCAGTCAGTTTACAGATGAAGAAACTGATGTTCACTCAGAAAAAGTATCGAGGTCGCAAGAAGCAAAACTGGAATTTGAATAATAATAGTCCTAACTCTAAATCCAGGACTCTTTCCAGTCCTAGGAATCTAAATTATTTTTTTCCATTAACAAATTACAAAATGGAAAAAAAAAAAAACTCCTCCCAAACATCCTCAAACACTGAAACCAAACAGGGCAGCAAAGATTTGGGTAGGAAAGGTCATCCGCTTAGAATTCCTGATCTGCCACAAAAAGCACCTCAAATGCTATCTTCTGTATGAGCTCTTTCCGGATTACCTCGACTACTGGTTGCCAACATATATGTGTGTGTGTGTGCTTTTGTATATGTGTGTATGCATACATACACACATTTTCTGATTTGAGTTAATTACATGACCCCTGATAAAATAGATAGTTAATGAGGGTAAGGATTATTTGTCTTTTTCTTTTGTTTCCTTAACACTTTGTATAGTCCTTGTCACTAACTAGTCACGTATACAATATTTTTATTTGGTTTGGGGAATTTTTAGTACAGATATGTCAAACCACTGAAAAAATTTTTGTCTCCACCCTCTCTGAAGTCAGGTCTTCATTCTATAGATTATATCTTTTTGAATTTCTGTTATACCTTTAGGAAAACAAAACAAAACAAAAAAGAAAACTCCCCCCAAAACAAAACAAAACAAAGAAGACAGAACATACATTGTCATGTTTCTAGATATCACCCTATTATCCACCTGTGACATCATTTGCATCATGACATTAATTCTCAAGGCCAGGGTTTTAGGTTGGGTGACTCACCCTATGTACCTTCTGGGGTTTCTCACTTGCCTCCACCTTAGAAAGATCAGCGAAATGACCTTCAGATACAGAGACAAGTGTTTATGCATAATAGGAATGCCAAAATATACCCTCTGTACCATTCAACATGAAAACATACCTGATACATTCTTATCAATAACCCAAGGGCTGATCTGAAGCACCTCATTTGTCAAAGCACTTCCCTATTGGTGACACATTTTATGCAGACGCAAGTAGAAGAATGGGCATGAAGAAACAGGATCATTGAGAATGATAAAAGTAGCAAGTTGTCAGGGACTATATGAAGCTTAATCATTTCAAGGCATCTCATTTGACGCCTGTGTTTTGGTTGGTTGTTTGTTTTTGCACAGTGAGTTCTGGCACAAGTGTAGGTTAATACTTCACCATTTTTTTTGGACCATGGCTCCAAAACATGCCAATATTTTCCCTGTTCCATTGGCCTGCACAACTTCAACCACTCCTGTAAAGTCAAATCCTAAATCTTAGGCAGCTCCAGTAATGCTATGTTTTCCAAAGAGATCTTACATGCCAGTGATACAATGCAGCAGGGCATCCAATGCAGTGTTTCATAGCTCACAGTTGCCCACATTTGCCAACTGTATTTCAAACTACCCAGAACCAGGAGGGCTGAGGATTCTTGGGGAAAGGATCCTTTGTTTTTCACCAAGACATTGCCCTCATCCTCCTTCTTCTTTATAAACCCTTCCATTTGGTGGTGCCATTAACTTCCCTGACTTCAATAATCATTGCAATCCAGATGACATCCATCGTTCTGTCAGATCCTGACTTCCAAGCTCTGCATTTCCAACATCTCATAGAATAACAACACCAAGATTTATCATTAGCATCTGGCACAAGTGATGCTTTTTCTCATCTGCTATGTTTGGTATAGTGAACTTTCACACATAAATCTATAAATTCAATCTGTACAATATAAAAATAATTTGAATTTCTTTTAATCCTGAGCCTTCTTAGTACTTCTCTCTTGTTATCTGGGACATCACCTTTCTGCTAATTTCCTATCTTCAGAAGCAGATTGTCTTTGAATTTTCCCTACCCCTTACTCTTCATATTCAATCAGTTTCTTGCCCTTTAAAACATGTATTGTATCTACCTATATCTATATCATATATATATATATACCATCTATATCTATATCTATCTACTCTTCTCTATTTTTTTGCCCTTTTCCTGGTAATAGCAGTTACCATATTAATTCTGTATTGTGGCAAAATCCTTTTAATAGAACATCTCACAACCCGTCTTCACCTATTCCAATTAATCCTTCCGATTACTATCAGACTAAACTTTGTGCATTAATCTACTTATGTCACAGTTCAACAATATTCCATGGATCCCTATAACCTATTCAGTAAAGTTAAAACTCTCTTCCATGGAATTTGGCATCTTTAGAATCTATCATTTGTTTCTACATCTGTAAAAGAACTAGAGAAGGCAATGGCAAACCACTCTAGCAACTTTGCCAAGAAAACCCCAAATGGGGTCATGAAGAGTCAGACATGACTGAAATGACTGAACACAATCTCCCATAAGCTTAGTTTTTCAGACTTGTAGCATATTTCTCTTACCCATGTATTTCATACTCCAGAAGAACTGGCCAGCTCTCCCTGCCTCAACCTTCCCTATAGCTTCCTGTCTCTGTGTCATAGTTCATACTAAATTCCAATGCCTTCAGTACTCACCCTCCTCTTTCCATGTTTAGTAGCTACCTATCCTTTACAGTCTAAATTAAATGTTACTTAATATGGTACAAGATGCAAACTGACATTTTTTTTTTCTGTTTCTCTCTCTTAGTAGCAGTCATTCCCCTTTAGACTTTACATGCATTTTTTGCAACTTGTCAATGATCTTATGCAGTGAGATTCATTATAGTTATCTATGATTTGCCATAGCGCCCAGCTTGACTGGAATCTCTATGAGGAAAGGAATTTTGATTTATATAAATTTAATAACTCCCTCAGAATTCATTTCAATTGATTTTAAGCATGCATTTACTTTAAAAAGTACTATCTTCAAGGCTCTGTCACGGGTGCTAGGAAATAAGGAAAGAATGAAAAGTAGATAGATCCTTGCAAAAGCTTACCTTCTATTTGGAGCATTGGGTATTTTTAGTGTTGATGTGTACAAATATATGGAAGACAACTTGAGTGGGGAGAAAACACTGGCAAGTGGGTAGATGAGGAGAAATTTCCCTTAACATGTGGTTCATGAGCTGACCCTGGAGTAAAACCCAAGGTCTTAAGAAGAGGATATAAAGGCAAGAGGACATCCCAGATATTGATATATACCTGTACAAAGACACTAGGAATGGAAGACAGGATGTCAAGTTTGCGGCTCAGTTTTATTAGGAAATAGGATAAATAAAATACCATGAAGCATAATTATTCTGGGAATATAAACTAGAGTGAGGCCTGCTAGGTGGCTCAGCGGAGAGTACAGAGGCTTTATTCAGGAAGACTCATCTTCTTGTGTTCCTATCTGACCTCAAAGTCTTACTAGCTGTGTGAACCTGGGCAAGTCACTTAATCCTGTTTACTTCAGTTTTTTCATTGATAAAAGGAGCTAGAGGAGGAAATGGCCAACACCTCCAGTGTTTCTGCTATGAAAAACTGAAAGGTGTCATAGTGAGACACTACTGAAACAACTGAGCAAGAGCAGTATAAATTAGAGTCATAACTCAGTTTACTCTTCTATACACAGCAGGAACTTAATAAGTAATTTTTAAAATAAGTACATATTGAATTTAAGGAGTTAGGTGGTACAGTGCCAGGTCTGGAGTAAAAATATCTGATTCAAATATGACCTCAAATGCATAGTAGTTGTGTGATCCTGGGCAAGATACTTTTTATCGGATTGCCTCAGCATCCTCATCTATAAAATGGGTATGATGTTAGCACGTACCTTCCAAGGTTTCATTGATCAAATGAGATAATAATGACAGAGGGCTTAATACAATGCCTGGTACTCAATAAATCCTATGTAAATGTTATTCTCATTAGTATCCTCACTAGACAAGAAACTTTGCCATGTTCTCCATCCCTTCCCTCATCCATCCTTAAGTTACCAATCCTGCTCCTTAGATTGATCAACAAATTCTGCTTGGCAGGCATTTCATCGTTATCCCTAGGATGGGTGTTTGACATATCACCACCTTGGCATTCAGCATGCCTTAGGAGAGTAGTTCAGCTCAGCCATTACAGAGGATGTTTCATTCGATGAGATTCAACAAATAGGAGTAGTGGAGAAATTTGTCACAACATAAAACGCCCTCCTAAACCTTAGCGAACAGCATCTCATTTGTTACACAGTTGACTGCTTGCATCTACCACCTGGGACCCTAATCACAAGACATTCCCTTTTTTCCTCTCTGGTTATTGGACTTGGTTTGTCTCCCCACTGAGATAGTCCTGATACATTTCTCTGCATTAAGAGCTGGTCCCATTAACATGGAAGAAACTTTTCTGTCATCTCCTCTCTTATCACAGATTTTTCCCTTAGTAAATTATTCCAAGCAATTTATCCCTCACTAGCTAAAGCATGGGGGGGGAGGGAGAGTGGCATGAAAAGAAAAATAATAACTTCCTCCATGATTCCATTTTTATAGGGAAATTATGGATAATGAAAAGGCCAGAATGATCTCAAACTAATCAATTAGAATTGACAGAATTGGATTGATTCTCTTGGACCAGATTCATGACTTTATCAGACAGAGAGGTCCCAGTAAGAATAATACCTCTACCAATATATATTATCAGCTATGCTGCAACTTCAAGATTCAGAGATCTGGCTGCAGTACCAGGAGTTTAAGTGACCTGACCAATATTTGACTAAATAATAGTCTTAAGAATCACCGTTTCCACTTCCTTATTACAACCAAGTCTTATAGTCATGGTATGTTCTCTCATCTAACTAGTCTTCATATTAATTATGGAAAAAAATGAAACAATGAAGATACTTCCTATCCAAACTTTCATATAGAATATTGATAAAAGGGAAAAAAAGGCGAGAGGATTGAAGGGAAAGATGTGTCTGGGTTCCCATCTGTACTATTGAGGGCATACTCACACTGATTAGATTTCAGAAACATTAAAATCACTGAGACACTGTCCTATTTTTAACATGAGACTAAAATGTGTTGTTGAACAATTTTTGTTCAACAGAGCAATGACATTCTGATCTCCCACATGCCTTAGATCCATCTTAGAGCACAGGCTCAACAACAGTGATGGTTTTCACAATAACTTCCCCCTAAAGATAGGAGCAAAATAACCAATACAAAATGAGATATTTCTCATCTGAAATTCTTTTTGATTCTTCTTCTAGAAAAAGTGTTGTAACATGGAATCATAGGATAGAGAGATGGTAGCAAACAGTAATAAAATCTAGTCCAACTGCCTCATTTTACAAATGAGAAAAATAATAGTCCACAGACAGGAAGTTACTTCTCAAGACCTGAGAGATAGCAAGAAAAGTTAGTATATGAATCATAGTCCTGAAGTTATAAGTCTAGTATTTATCATTGCACTGTGTCAATTCTTTGTATCTCAAAATGTAAAGAAAGAAATGGTTCTCGAACCACCCACAAACCCATGGCCCTACACATGTATCCTCAGAGAAGAATCATTCCATGCTTTTCCTGATAGCCTCTATGAATTGGGAGTTTGGCTTAGATTTAGTTACTGGAAGAAAAATGGTGTCAAAAACCCAAAGTGCCAATGGTAATGCAGTTATATCATGAGAGTGTGATCACACATTATATTATGCTAATGTAGACACCATGTAAACACTCACATTAGTTAAGGAAATAAAGAACTTGCCTAGAAGAGACTCAGTCTATAACACTTATTCAAGGCAGAACATAGCGTAGACAGGTCACACAGTTGATAGAATGCCAGGCCAAGAGTCAGGAAGACCTGAGTTCAAATCTGGTTGCAGACATGTACAAGCCATGTGATCCTGGCCAAGTCACTCAATCCTATTTGTCTCAGTTTCCTAATCTTTAAAATGAGTTGGAGAAGGAAATGGCAAATCGCTTCAATATTTCTGTCATGAAAACCCCAAATGGGATCACGAAGAGTTGGTCATGAATGAAAACAAGTAAATAATAACAAGAACTTGATAAAGTATTAGTCATGATATGTTGGGATCTCTAGGCTCAAGTGAATGCCATATAATGATATTTTCTCTTTAGAAGACTTAGGGGCAGCCAGGTGGCTCAGCAAGTAAGAGCACCGGCTCCAGTGTCGGGATGACCTGGGGATCAAATCTGGGCTCAGATACTCAGCACCACACCAAGAAATAACTGGCCATGTAACCTTGAGCAAGTTACTTAACCCTGATTGCTTAAAAAAAAAGAAGACCTGTTAAATGACCAGGTAAATTGTATTCAAATTCTAATTGTGTTGCATTGAACTAGATTTTACTGAATATAGAGTACACATGATCATATTGTCCCATGCATTTGCCTCCAAATCTATTTGTGTGACACAAACATCTAGCAGAGAAAAAAACAAGCCAAAGTAAAAATAAATAATCATTAGGTATGTCAGATTCTAATTCTCTTTTTTTTCAGTAGGTATAACCTTCATGAAAATTCAGATTTGACCAGTAGGCAAAAACACAATATACTCATTGATGAAGAACTTTCTCACAATATAATCCAACAATTATTATTCCCTAAAATTTTATCCTTTGGAGTTGAGTGTCCTAAAAGGAAATCATTCTCTAAGGTGCTCAATGTTTTTATTGATTTGTAGCTGACCAAACTCATACAAAAATGTTCTGCTAAAACAGGTCAGTTAGGTATCACAGTTAATAAAGCCCTATGACTAGAGTAGAAAATTCCTGAGTTCAAATCCCATCTCAGAGACTTATTAGCTCTGTGCAGCTTGGTAAATCAATTAGCCTATGTTTGTCTCAGTTTGCTAAACTGAAAAATAGGGATAATAATTTTACATACCTCCAAGATACGTTGTGAGAATAAAATGAGTTAATCTCTGTATAGTTATTTGCAAACCTTAAAGTAGTACACACATAATATTAGTATTCATTATTATTATTCTTGATTGAAACATGTCAATGCCTCTATGTCATCATGCAAAACAAACAAATTAAAAATAAGTAGTAAAAAGCAATGACTGATTATATCTTGTTTCTTGATCATTTCAGTTTTGGTCTTGACAACAAAAGACAGGATTTCTTTAGCTTGAAATACTGAAAATATCATCTCACTTATTTTCCCCAGCTATCTTGACTAGATAGAATTTAAGCCGCTGGAAACAAAGCCTGTGATGGACATCAACATAGTTTCCTGTTCTGCAGAATTTTAAAAGATCTTGGGCTTATTACTGCTTCTAGCTCTCCAACAAACCTCCAATTAAAACCATACATAGCATTCTGCAACTGAAAACATTCGGGGTTCTGCCCCACATAACAAGTATACTATTGATATCTCTTACTCTTCTGTTAATTAGATTTACTTTCCCAGAATCGTTTACCTATGACCTTCCAAAAGCTCTCTGCCTTTCTCATCTGAAATGCTCAGAGCTGCATGTTGATTAAAAGTCATTTTAAAGGACTAACTCTCTAGAAATGGAGTGACCCAAGAGTGACTAGACTCAAAACAGTCCAAACTACAACTCAGATGTGAATGAGATTGACCACAGGGAAAATGAACAAATCCTGACCTGCGATCCAACATGATAAATCAAAAGCTAGACAAATTGAGGCATAATCAAGATTTCAGTGACTAAATGGATAATCCATTGGCCTTTTCACCCTACTTGGATACTTTGGGGTATTCATCCATAAGGATCAGGCAGCATTTTATGTCAAAGGAACAATTGTTGTCTTAGTTGAAGAGAAGGCTATCAGAGAGAACATTTACTAGGGCTTTTGGAGCTCTCATCACTCCTATTATTAATATTATTATTTTTTCTTCTTGAGAAACCCAAGGGAGGGGAAAAATCTAGGAGTGGGACACAGAGTAAAACAGAATCATGATTTATAGAAGCATGTTCTTGATTTATAAACAAACCTTGCTAGTTTTTTGTTAGAAAATAGTTTCAGAGATCCTTTCAGAATCACTGCAGAACTGATAAATTTCTGCTCCAAAGCACTCTTCAAAGAACTTTCCAGGTTTCCCATGCTCACTTCTCCCTCATAGCGATTCCTGACTCTCCCTACTTTTCCACTTCCATCTCACCGTTTTGGAGATGCCTCCACCCTGCAACTCACTCTGCTCATTGTAGAAGTCCTGCCCAGGACCATCATTTAAGTGCCTGCCCAAACCATCCATGCTTTTCCCTCACCTGGCTAAGTTCAGCTTTGCTGCCTGGACCCCATGGACCTCCCTATCTTTCCAAATGTCCCTATGTGTTGATTTACCCCCATTAAAATTCAAGGTCTTTGACTATAGGCACTATTTTTAAAATATTGCTTTAATTTTTATTTTTGGTTCTTAGCATTGTGCCTGAGGCATTTAATAAATATATTATCTTTTTTCTGCATGTATGTATAGATGTTTGTATGAATATATGTATGTATCATGTTTTATTCTAGCTATCCAGCTTTTTGTATTTCAGAAAGTCATTCATTCATTTTGGTTCATTTTCTCATACTCTTGACAATCATATCAAATTCAAGTAAAAAGAAATTGCTAAAGACTGGATATAGATTTAGAACACCAAAAATTAATGTTTATCTACATTAGACTGTGTGGTAGTCAGATGGCACAGAGGATAGAGCACTGGGCTTGGAGTCAGGAAGTTGTTTTTGATGCTGATGTTAATACAGTCGTGTCTAACTCTATTATCTGACTTTGTGACCCCATATTGAGGTTTTCTTAGCAAAGATACTGGAGTAATTTGCTATTTCCTTCTCCAGCTAATTTTATAGATGAGGAAATTGAGGCAAACAGGGTTAAGCGACTTGCCTAGCATCACATAGTTAGTAAGAGTCTCAGGCCAATTTGAATTCCGGTCATCCTGATCCTAGGCCTGCTGTTTTAATACACTGAGCTAGCTATCTGCCCCTTGATAGATGATAAATGTTACTGAATGGATGAATCAAGGAATACAGAAATTTAATGTGGAATAATTAAACAGATATTTCTTGAGTTAATAATAATTGAAAAACAGAGGACATCTGATGTCGTGGATAGTGTCCTCTGGTCAGGATTGACTAAATTGAAATTCTACCTATCTAGGCCTTGAAAGAAGACACAATTTCAACTGATTTAAATTTGTGATGTGGAGGTAAGGTATCCTCTCAGTATGAGAGACAGAATACCTAATTGGATGTGGGCAGGGATTGAAAGCACGACAATTGGAAATGGGCTAAATCTAATTTGGGTTGTTCCCCAGGTAGTTGAGGTCAGATATTAGAATCAATTTAGACACTCAAAAGTCTTTCAATAGTTAACAAAAGGAAGTTTATTTAGTCATAGAATAGAAAGGACACTCAACAAGAATACCTACACAACCTGAAATGGGTCCAAGATAAGATACACTCTCACAGAAGTATCCATCAGGGAAGGACATTGGGACATCCACCAATTCTGAAATTCCCTGACTCCACATAGGAGAGCCTTTGTATGCTCTTAAGTGACCATGAAGTCAAGTCAGTATTGCAAGAAGAAACCAAGAATCTGTGTCTATTGTGAAGTGGTTTGATCCTCAGCCCTTTGAGATTCTCATGTCTACAACTACTTCCTTGGTTTTTAAGGAAAGGATTAACCTAACCTACATGAAATGGTTGGGTGGGGTATGGAGAGAAATTATTTCCAGGCATTCCAGATTGACTATGGAACTCACTATGAATAAGGGGATTGAGAGATTTCGAGCTCAAATGGAATTTAGATGCCAGCTAATCCAACCCTTAAAATTACAGATTAGGAAAGGTAAAAGTTAAAGAAAATTGGGTCCCAGGAGCTTTAGTGACTTGCCCAACGTCACAAAGCTAGTAAGTTACAGAGCCAAGATATGAACCCAGATCTTCCTACAGTATGTTCAGTACACATTTCACTGAATCAATGTAACATTGCAACTCAAGTAAAATAATTGGAAATAATGTTGATATTGTATGACAGATTGTAGATGCTGTGTTTTGTTTGATAGGCAATTGGAAGGTTTTGATGAGAGATTATCATGATGATTGGAAATATTACACTGGCCACAATGGGAAACAAAGATTAGAATGTGAAGAGACTGGAAGGAATCTGCTCATGAGTGTGTTGCAGGAGCCCAGCTGGGAATAAACAATCATAGATATCACCTCTTTTGAGATGATCATGTCAACATATCCCTCATCCTTGAGGAGTGGTATGCATTGGGAGAAATGTTACTGATTATTTTCCTGGTAAGCTACATGAAGGGCACCTTCAATGGAGAAAGAAGTAGGGAGGAAAAAAGAGTTCATGTGAAGGACACAGAATGATGCCAACAACCACCAAATGGGAAACTGTGGGGCAAATTCTCAATTTCCTCTACCTCTAATTTATACCTTGATTACTCCTTGCCATAGCATCCTAGTATAGATGTGAAATGGATTTTCAAGGTTATCTAGTGTAATATTTCCCCCATCTCCATTTTAATGATGAGGAAATTGAGACCCAGGGAGGTAAATTTACTTGCCCATGGTGACACAGGTAACAAGGGGAAGAAATGGAATTTGAACTCAGTTATTCAGGCTCCAAAACCATTGTTCTTTTTTTCTTCTTTCTCCCTATCTAACTTATCTCAATTTAAGTCGCTTAAATGGGAAGAATAAGAGTTGACCTCTTCATGGATGCTTACTGTCATCATAGAGGAAGGAACTGCATAAATTCTGGACAACTCAGAAGCTGGACTAGAACTCAAAGGCAAGTGACATAATATCTCAGTGTCCTGTGGAAATCTCTGAGCCCCTAATTTACAGTGCAATAATGTCAGAAAGAATATTCTCACCATGGAACTTCCTCTACTGATAATGGATTCACAGGTACAAACCCAAAGATGGGAAAGGGGATTCCAAGATGATGATCAAACAGATTTCTCCCTCCTACACCCTTTCTCTCTCATTTTCTGAATGGTTATCTAATAGGAAGCAGCTTGATTTTTTAAATGGTTGGCTCATAGTGTTTGGTTCTTTATCCAAAGCCTTCTCACCTTCCACAGGAAAAGCACAGCATTGCCAGTAGGCCCACATGGTTCAATCACTCAGGGTGAGATCATCACAGCAGAGAGCCCACAACAGAATCAATCAGTCAGTCAATCCAGTGAAATGAGCAAGCTGTCTCCAGCAGCCTACCCCCTTATGGGAGGTAACATACTCTAGGTTTTACTCTCTTAGACTCTTTCCAAATTGGTAAACCAAGTTGTTACTGCTTCTATCACCAGTATTGGAAGACTAAATGATAACTGCATTGTTTAGTCAACTATTCCTACTACCAACAATGTAGGAGCCCATCATGTGGACAAGCACTCCATATGTGTAGCAGCTCTGTCAGGAAAATCAGAAAAAGGAAAGTGGGTCAGGCAACCCTGGGGATTAGTGAAAATCTGATAGTGCTATTTATAGAAATTATTAGTGCTCATCCAAGAAAACAGCCATAGGCTTATTAAAGAGAGACGTCCTCCAACAAGCCAGGATCTGGACAAATGAAGATGGCTTATATAAAATAGAAAAAGGCACCTGCCAGCCACTGAGGCAAATCTCCTTCAGGATCCTAATATTTCCTGTCTTTAGCCACATCATGGTCAGTATAGTATTCCTAGTTATTGCTTTACTTCCTTGTTCAATGACCTTCGGTGACTCCCCTTTATCTGTCAAGTAAATTACAGAAGCCAGGGCTGAACATTCAATTCCCTCTACAATCTGTCTAAATTAGCAATATTTACTAATTTTTTGTGTCTTTACCAATCTGTGAAATGCAGTTAAATGGAAAACACATAGAATTCATCCACTAGTTGATGTATGTTTCCAGAAAATGAACAATGACTTTGGCTCAGAATTGTACAGGAAGAAGAGACTTGGTTGGGCTGGCTTAGTGAAAATTCACACTTCCATTAGTTTCTTTCTGGAACAACAGCCCATCTTCATAACAGTAATATTTGTAAGGTGATGGTGCACGGCTATGTGTCACAGAGTAATATACTCTGGACAGCTAGGTGGTGCAAAGGGTAGTACTGGGCTCAAAGTGAATAAAATTAAGTTTAAATCTTGCCTTAGCCATTTAGTAGCTATGTGACCCTGGGCAAATCACTTAACCTCTTAGAAGTTGGACTCAGCCTCTAAGGTTTTTCCAGTCCTAAATCTATGAAACAGAATGACTTAAAAGGAGCATGTGAGCAAAGTAAAACACATAAAAATACACATTTTTATAACAATAACTATACATTATTTATATTTGTACTTTATATAATTATTAATTATTTATTACTATATTATATTGTATATCATGTCATATTAATTATTACATTAATATAGATATCCGTGCATATAAATATACATGTATACTACACATACATCGATCTATGTATCTATCCATCTAAGTTGGAGATATGGATAGATAGATAGATAGATAGATAGATAGATAGATAGATAGATAGAT
>NW_027185804.1:31351375-31364410 GCF_028583685.1 Petaurus breviceps papuanus
GATAGATAGATAGATAGATAGATAGATAGATAGATAGATAGATAGATAGATAGATAAAGACAGATATACGTGTGTGTGCCTGCTGCTTATTACAGAATTTAAGATAGAAAAAGATTTAAGATTCTTCCCCACAACCACCTCAGACACAAAGTTACCAAGGGTAGAAAAAAAAAGATATAGACAGCCCATTTCTTGTTAGACTCTGCTTGAAGACAGATGGACAACCAGTTTTTAGTTCAATATATATTAATTGAATTTCTGCTATATCTCCCACATCGTGCTGGGTACTCTGAGGGATAAGGCATGTGCTTTGTCCACAAAGACTTTATAATAGATGTAGCAAGAGAGGATTTATAGAGGTGAAATAATTATTCAATATTTTAACTCATCATGGTGGTATAGTATTTAATTAGTGAAAAGAGTTAATAATACCAACAATAATAAAAAGCTATAAGTGAGAAAAATAATGGAAAAAAATAAGTGTTTATCATCTACTATGTGCCAGGCATTGTGCTAAGTGCTTTACAAATATTATCTCTTTTGGTCCTCCCATTTAACTGGAGAGGGGAAGGGGTAAATGTTATCATTATTTCCATTTTACAAATGAAGCAACTGAGGTAACTGGTGGAGATCAAGTGACATGTGAGAACTACAGAATTAATAAATGTCTGATTTTAAGGTGTCCAGGCCCATTTACCAAAAGGATGTGAATTATAATTTAATCTAGGTATGCTGTTCATTGCTATAAATGGGTATGTTGTTGATAGGGCAGCTGGTTTTTCAGTGGATAGAGTGCCAGTCCTAGCGTCAGAAAGACTGACCTTCCAGAATTAAAATCTGGTTGTAGACACTTAGTAACTCTGTGACCCTCGGATAATCATTTAACTGTGTGTAAGTTTGTTTGTCTATAAAATAAGTTGGACAAGGAAATGGCAAATCACTCCAGTATTTCTGCAAAGAAAATCCTAACATCAGGTCACAGTCAGACACAACAGAAACAATGAAACAACAATAAGAACACAACAAAACAACAACAGCAACAATTCTCTGTTTGTCTTCATGGGAAAAAAGAAAAGGTTGAATCCCAATTAGATGGCATTAGAGAAACTCTAAGAAATACGATTTTCTACAAGGCAAGTCACTGACAATGGAAAGAGGTGAAATAATACTATAAAACGTCCTTCCCAGAGGTCTGAACTACAACTGGGTGGTTCAGTGTTTTCCCCATCTGAATGTGGGAAGATAAGCTAGAAGGATTCAAGATTTGGTTACTTACTAAGCCATCCAACAGAAATTTATGCCTAACTGTACATACAGGATGTACATCCTATAAGTTAATAATTCTGCACAGTTTTCTGTTTTGCACAGCACCAAAGTCATTCTGATTGTCAAGCAAAAGCTCTGTGAATAATGGCATCTGTGCATCATCTGCAAAAAATATTTGTAGGAAAGACAGCTAAGCCTGGAAACACACTTTACTGAAGAGGGCTCATGGATGAAACTCCGATTGATGTCAAAGAGATGTTAAGTGCATTCCTTTGGGAATCCAAGGTGTTGAATTTAATAAGTATTTTTTTTCTTATTCAACTGTTATTATCTTAACATTATCTTAACATCTCTCAGTGTCATGTGTTTTTTTAATATGATTACTAATCAATTGGCTGGCATAATGATGTTATTTTCTGATACCCAGGAAGTTGCTTACAAAGATACCAGTGGACTATGATTATGTCCCCATGTCTCATGTGTATGACCAAACCACAGCTGTACAAAGTGGAGAAGTTATAAAGCTCATAATTAGAAAGATGAATGAGAGGTAAAACACTGAGAGAGTCATGAGGTGAGAGTAGAGGATAAGCAATAGGCATGCCCTATTTATACTCCTATTTTTATCAAGCAAACTAGAAGATCCTAAGTATAGTACAATGAGCACAGGTTTCAGAGTCTGAAGACTTGGGTTCAGATTCTAAATCTGCATCTTACAATCTCTTTGACCTTGGGCAAATCACTTTATCTTTCCTCATATGTAAAAGGAATGAGGTTGACCAAATGCCCTCTAAGATTCCTTCCAGCTTTAAATTAATCCTTCAGAGATTGAAAACTCCTTAGGTAAACTCCAAAGGAGGATATTTAGAAGGTAGCTCAGTGTGGGATGGTTATGATATATATTTCTGGAAGAAATGTCCACTTCTCTTGTGATTAGAGAAGCAAGCCATCCTCTCCACCCCCTATAACTGGGAATGGTTAGTCACCATTATTAAGTTTGTAAACATTGTTTTTTAATAAAAGTGAAACTTTAATTCTCAGTGCTTCCAAAGCAGTGTGCTCTGGTCTCTCTAATTATCTCCCATTGCCTCTATTCACCCTTTTAAAAGTGACAATATTTTGATATTTTCATTAATAAAGTCAAACAAAAAAGGGAGTCAGAATTGCGAGATCCTGAACATTATTTTTTCCAAGAAGAACATTCTAAAAATATTGATTCCCATTTACTAAGATCAACATCTGTAATTAACTAACTCATGCAGAGTATGGCTAGCCCAGCATATTCACAGGGGAAAAATCACAGTCCTGGGCCTATTTCTAGATAGGGTTCTGCCAAGGACTCTCTACAATCTGAGTTTTATTTCTTATTTTATTTTCTGAGGTTCACTGGGATAATTATCACCTGTTACCTCCTAGAAAGAACAATTGTAATATAACTCTGGTGTGAAGGGAGAGGATACATTATGGTAAGACTGAATTTCAGTCAGATTTGATTGATGATAGATGTTTTAATGGTATATATTGATGGATCTTACCAACATGAGTGGGCCCTGCATCTGTGCAGATAACAACTCATTCTGCTCTTTCATTGTGTGTAATTCTCATGCATGAAAATCTCTCCAACATACCTGAGGTCTTCTTTTAGGTTCTTTAATTTGAAGTGGGCAGGAATATTATCATTCCTCAATTTCATGCCACTTAGAAAGGGCCCGAGCACATAGTGTGCTTTTGATAAATGATAGTAGATAGCTAGCTGACTCACCGTCTATCAATCAAAAAACTTTGCTTAAGTTTCTGCTATATGTTAAACTATGTGCTGTGTACTAAAAGCCAGAAGAAACAAAGAAAGGCAAAAGAAAATCAAATAAGTCCCACTCTTAAGGAGATGACAGTGTAATAAAACAAGTCTGAGATCATTGTTGTGGTCTTTTCTCCAGGATAAGCAATACCCAATCCTTCGAGTATATCTCCAGAATTCTGATAGTTTAGGAACCTTCACTCAGCATCCTGTGTTTGTAGCTTGTCAGAGTATGAGCTGAATGGTAGTTCAAAGTTTTCCAGTAGGAGTTACATTGGTTATATGCCCACTAAAAGCATGTGATGCGGAATTAAAGCTACCTGCATTCATATGAATAAAAAAAATGCTCTATATCCCTACTGATTAGACAACTGCAAATTAAAACAACTCTGAAGTGCTACAACACATCTATCAGATTGGCTAACATGACAAAAGAGGAAAATCATAAATGTTGAAAATGTGGGAAAATTGGAGCACTGATGCATTTTTGGTGGATCTGTGAACTGATACAACCATCATGGAGAACATTTTGGAACCATGCCCAAAGGGTTATAAAACTGTTCATACCTTTAATGTAGAAATATCACTACTTGGTCTGTATCCTAATGATATAATAAAAAGGGAAAAGGATTGACATTTACAAAAACATTTACAACAGCTCTTTTTGTGGTAGCCAAGAATTGGACATGGAGGGGATACCCATCAATTGGGGAATGGCTGAAAAATATGTAGTATATTAATGTAATGGAATACCATTTTTCCATGAGAAATGCCTAGCAGAATGTTACAGGAATGTAAATTTTTAAGATCTTCCCTGCCCCTAGGTTAAGTGCACCTGGAGCCTGTGATGGGAGGCTTGTTTTTCAAGAATGCCCACACCTTGGTGCTTTGTGATTGGGAAGTGGGTTAAGATGGTTGTTACTTTCTCTGACCCAGGAGAAGGCTATATAATCCCTGATGTGAGACTTGTTTTGGGGCTCACTTTGATAAGTGTTGTTTGATTTGACCAGAGAAGACTATGGGCAGCTGTTGAGAGCCCTCCGGCTTTGAAAAACCCAGATATTGATGCTTCCCTCTTTGGTAACTGACTAGGTATGGATGTAATGGTCAAGACAGTTGGAGGCCTATCGGCTTGATATGTTTTTCTGCTTTCTTGTAACTTCTGTCTGTATACTCTGAAGTTCAGGGTGCTGACTTTTTCCCCTGAACAAGGTAAATGATAGATTTGATTGATTAAAGGAAGATTGTTAACCCATTTTGAGTTGCTTACCTTTAGAAAAGCAGATCTAAGAAATTGTGTTGGCAGCCACCCTGGGGATGCTGAGGTGCTTGCTGCTACATAGGCATACTTCAGAAAAACTTGGAAAGTCTTGCATGAACTGATGTTGAGTCAAATGAACATATTCAGGAGCACACTATACACAGTAACAACATCATAGTGTGTTGACCAACTTTGTGAGATTTTGTGCAACTTAGCTCTTCTGAGCAATGTGAGGACCTAAGACAATTCCAAAAGATTCATAATGGAAAAATGCTATACACATCCAGAGACAGAACTATGGAGTCTATATGTAGATTGAAGCATACTATATTATCTTTTTTTCTTATTGTTTTTTTTTTGTTATTTTTGTCTTTCTCATTGTTTTTCCCTTTTCTTATGACTTTTTTTTTTCATTTTGGAGGGAAATTGGGGTTAAGTAACTTGCCCAAGGATATATGGCTAGTTTTTTTGTGTTAAGTGTCTGAGGCCGGACCCGAACTCAGTTCCTCCCAACTCTGGGACCAGAGCTTTACTCACTGTCCCACCTAGCCACCCCTTCTTATGACTCTTCACAACATAACTAACATGGAAATATGTTCAATATGATTGTACATGTGTAACCTATGTCAGATTACATGCCATGTTGGGAAGGGGATAGTAGAGGGAGGGGAGAAATTTAAAACTTAAAATCTTATAACAGTAAATGTTGAAAGCTAAAAATAAATAAACAAATATATATATATATATATATATATATATATATATATATATATATATTTTAAAGCATGACATCTTCCCTTCATGTAGTTACATGAAATTGGCTTAGGATAGTACTGGTCAAGGGAGGAGGAAGGAAGTACTTGTGGGGCAGATGCGGAACAGAGAGTAAAATACAATGCACAAAACAAGAATGTTTTTAATTCATGATCATGAAATTATAGGATTTTATGATAATAGGTATTTATCACAGGATGTTGGAGATCATCTAATCCCACTTCCTGATTTTACAGATGAAGAAATAAAAGGTAAGAAATTAAATGCTTTTGGCCATAGTCAAATTACCAGAGGCAGATTTGAACCCAGGGTTATTGATTTCAAGGCTATCACTTATTTTACTACATTCTGCATCTGATTGCTTCAGTCAGTTAAATTCACACTTGGATATATTTTGGCCAAGACAATCTATCCAAAATCCCAACCAAATTCAGGCTATTACTCATTTTCTATTCCTATTCCAAGTTAAAGAGAAAAAGTAGGGCATGAAGTCTAAAATAATGAATGATAATGCACAGGTTATAGAAAGCCATAACACTTGGAAGGGAATATATATATGGAAAGCACACGGAGGCTTTCTTTAAGTACTATCTGAAATCCCACCTTTTGCAATGAACTTTCCCTAACCCCTCTAAATTCCAGGACCTTTCCTCTGTTTATTTTCCGTTTATTTCATATATTGATATAGATTAATATGCATATATTTGTTTACATCAGACTATAAGTTCCCTGAGGGCAAGAACTACTTTTATCTTACTTGTGTATTACCCAAAGCTTAACACAGAGACTAGTACAAAGTAGGCTCTCAATAAATGCTTATTTATTGATGACCAACTTTGATAGACTGGACTCTTCTCAGCAATGCAGCTTTATAAGTCAACTCCAAAAGCCTTATGAAGAAGAGAGATGTCTACATCCAGAGAAAGAAGTAGAAAGAACAGAGTTTGAATGCAGATTTGAAGTAAACTACCTGCTCTCTGTCTTTTTCTTGTTTGGTTTTGTTTCCTTTTTTCCATTGTTCATTCCATCCGATACAATCTTTCTTTATAATCTGAATAATGTCTAATGTGAAAGTATTTGCACATCCTATACTTGATTGTATGCCGCTATGGGGGGAGAGGGGAGGGATGGGGAGAAAATTTGAAACTCAAGGAATTGAATCCTATAAACTAAAAGTAAACAAATTAATAAAAACCAAAAAATAAATGATTATTGAATAAATATTAAAATGAACGAACAATGTTGGCATTTGTTTTAACAATGTTCATGGGATACAGGAGTTTGTTTTCTTTCTTGTAGTTCGGGGGTGGATGGGAGGAAAAAAATACTTGACAATTTTTAGGAATAAAATTAAAACAGGAGCATAATATCTCTTAGCTACTTTCCAATTTGGGTTCTTATATTTTTTTTTCTCTTTCCTTTCAACAACAACAACAACACACAAAAAGGAAGTATATTTTATAAGGTTCAAAATTTTATTTCTATTATTCTTTGAAACCATTGTCAGAAAACAGAAGGATCCTTATTTCTCTGGGTCCTTAGCTGAAAGATTCATGAAGGCCCTTAAAACTTAATTTGCAAAGCACAGACTCAGACATTTACTCAAAAGCATTATTTCAATACTGCCTCTTCTTTTAGATATAGATGAATCTGTGATCTATGAAGCTGTGCTCCTTTTCCAACCTTGAAGATCAATTATTTTAATCTATTCATTTTACAGATGAGGAAACTGAGGTTCATGGAGGTAAAGTGACTTGGCTGAGGTCATATAAAGAACATGAATTAGAGGTGAAATTTGAACTCAGATCCTTTTGTCTGGGTTGGACTAACTAGAGAGTCATTTAGCTCCCTTCCAGTGATTCCTTTCTTTGGTGGAGCACTATCTCAGTGAAGTGGGTATACCCTCCAAGAGTGCAATGAACTCAAGTCTATCTCATCTTGTACAGTCACATACATCTAGTGTATAGAAGCTTCTCAACAAACTAGATGGTTTATTTGGTGTTTAATAGCAATTAGGAAATACCAAGGCAATACTTAATATGGCTAGCTGTTTGTTCCCCCCCTCCCTTCCCCCACCAGCTCATCTCCATTTCTCGTCCTCCATTTTTTTGTGGATTTTTTTTTAAATGTCACATCCATCATGGTCAGTAAAAGAAACATTAATATAATACATCAGCAGATGACGATGTTTTTTGGTATACTTTATCTGTTCCATTTTTCCTTTTATATGGAAAGGGAGCTAGACTTTTGAGCTCATCACAGTACACCTTGTACAGAAACCTCCAAGTCAGTGACATCAGATCAAATACTGCTTCAAAGTAGTTATGGGAGCTGGGCAAATCACTAAAGTGCCATCAGTCTCATTTACCTCAGCTGCAAAATGAAGGAGCTGAACCCAAAGAGACTGAAACATCCTTATTGGTCTAAATGTATACTTCTTTGAGCATCTTCAATTCATCCTCTGAGTGAGGATCTAGGGGCACTGGGAGGTTAGATGAAGTGCCCAGGATAACAGGTAATATGGATCACTGATGAGACTCGCATCCAGGTCATCCTGACTCAAAGGTTAGTTCTTTGCAGTACATTCAATTTCCTCTCCATATAAACAAATATTAAGTATATATAAAGTAAATACAAAGTACTTCCTTGCAAGAGAAAGGAGGGAAGAGCAAAAATACTTAGGAAAGACCTCAAGTTGAATGTGGAATGTGTGTGAAAAAGGAAATAAGGGATTCTAAGAGGTGAAGGAGAGGAAGGTATGCATTGCTGGTGAAGGGGCCTCCTAGACAAAAGGGCAATGGTCCAAGATGGAATGCTGTGTTTGGGGAACAGCTGGAAGGCTACCTACTACAAAGGAGTGTTGGAATGAGTATTATGAGTATCTATTATCCATAGATTTTATGATTCTGGATATTTTAGAGGTAGAAAGAGGGCAAAATAAAACATGGGAATGGAGTATAGAGGACGCAGTTTGGCTTTAGTGAATACTTGCATTTAACTTGGAAGGTTCAGGATTTGGAGAAAAGGGGATGATGTCAGGAGATGTATTAATGGGAAATGAACAGATTGGCAGACTCTGCTTGGGGAGATGGAAAGAAAAAGAGAGAAAGGTAGGAGAATTTAGGTATTAACATTCTATCAGAGAGGACACAGGAAAAGGGGAAGAAGGGGGAAGTTGGAGGACACTAAGCAGGTTTGTCAGAATGTGGTATAGCACATGCTAAGCACAGGGGCTGTGTAAAAGGAGGGGAGGCGATTCATGGGGACTTTATGGGAACTTCCAATTACTCCTTTATTTTCCTACCAACAAAAAGTCTGATGTCTGTTATGCATAAGAGGGTATTGGGGGAGTTAGCATCATATTCCTTGTGAGGTAATGTGAGCTCCAGAAGTCACTCCACCAGATCCAGAAATATTGATGCCTTCTCTTAGTGAGGCTGGTGATGCAGGACAAGAAAAGGGCATTTAATACTCTGCCCAAATGGTGTCCACTAAAGTAGCAATTTTTTTCATTCCCAGAGCAAAAGTGTTTAAAGAAATACACCTACTATTCACATGGAACTATAGCTAGACAAAGAGATTTCTTACACATAGAAATCTTGTATTCTAAAATGGAGAGGTACATTATATTCACAGAAGTCTTTATGAAGTCAAGTAAATTAAGAGAGAAGGGAGACAGTAGGGAGAGGAAACTAAACTAAATGGACAGATAGGGATTCTAACAATTGAGGAACCAGAGGTTCTACCTCCTTTTTAAGTGAGGTCACCTAAACAATGATTCAATGTTTTAAGATGGAAAGTTTTGTTTGGTGTATACTTAGTAGCCTAGCTTGACTGTAGGGGAAAGCATTTGAATGATGAGCAATCGTGGACAGCTTTAAACAAGAATTCTCTGTTTGTGGGTCAGCAAAGGCAAATGGATTGGAAATCAAGAAGGCACTGGTATATCCTTAATTCTACCATTGTCCTTGGCAGGATTTCTGTAAAGGACACAGCATGGGTTTGATGTTTGTAGTCTGGATTTTCACAATGCTGTTATAGAAAGTGTCCATGAAGAATCAGTTAAAAAGATTAAACTCTTCAAAAAAATCGCATGTTTATAACTTTTTAATTTTGGCAAAATCCTTCTTCCTCAACATTCCTATATGGCAAGTGATATAAGTCAAAGCATCCTCATTTCATAGACAAGAATACAGAACAGTTGTGTTTCCATAGCTAGTGAGTCTTCAAAGAAAGATTTGAACCCTGTTGAAATCAGATCTACTATTTCTCATTGCCCTTCTAAATTACAACTTCCCATCACTATTTTCCATAGTTTAGCCACACATTTTCCTTCCAGTTAATTCTGTGTAGTTTTTTAAGATTCATATCAAACACAATCAAATGAGCTGATGTAATAAAGACTCTGAGTCTCTCTTGGCATTTTTCCTCCAATTTGCACACAGTGCTCTGTCGATTGCTACTCTCACCCAGAAGTCACCTATTTCATAATTACATTTTCTGAGGAAGGATAAAAATACTAAGAGAGTATCTGGCTGGTTTTAAATGGGGGCTTTAGATGTTCACTGCCTTGCCTTTTATTCCTTTTCCCTTGGAATGATTGCCTAAGTTGCAGATTGCTGAGTAGGAGCCTAGGTATTCTGTCCTTGAAATTAAGTGTATCGAGGAGTTAATCTGTGAAAATTAAGGCAAGGGACACTGTTCCTAGCTAGAACCAGATAAAAGCCAGATGCATGCCTTCCACAAATTATTTCCAGATGGATCAGGGAAACATGAAGCATTTGTCAGGGATAGAAACCAAAACAGTTTGGAGATTGATGAGGGAAAGATAATATCTTATATGGGGGATCAATTTTGTGGAAGGTATTACATTAAGAAGAAAAGTTGTCACAGTTATGTACAGAAGGGGATCAGTTCATGAAAATGTAATAATTAAAAACCTACTATGTAGTTAATATCACGTTAAGCACCTTAAAGTGTATACCATGAATACAAGAATACACTCATTTCAATGCCCATTCCTCTATAATTTCCTTCCTAAAACATGTGCTACCTATAGCACTGAAAAGTGAAATCAGAAAGGAAGACTTTGGGGCGGCCATGTAGCACAGTGAGTAAGAGCACTGGCTCCAGCGTCGGGATGACCTGGGATGGAATCCTGGCACAGACACTTAGCACCCACCCAGAAACACCTGGCCGTGTAACCTTGAGCAAATTACTTAACCCTGATTGCTTAAAAAAAAAGAAAGAAAGGAAGGAAGGCTTTCCTGAGAAACTGAAATTGTATTGAAGGACAGGTAAAGGTGTGGAAAATAATTATGACCTATGGAGGAGGGAATGAGGGTCAGCCTTTAAGTGGAAAATCCCTCCTGATATAAAGAGCACAGATATATCCTAAGGACTGCTCACTGATGTGGGTCACTGTTCTTCTCACCTGAAGACTTAGAATATGGAACAGTCACAGTGGTTCACAACAGGTCCTCTTATATGCATTCAGGTTTACAAGGCTTAAAAGTAGAAATAATTGCATTTGAAATGTAGAGGATACAGAAAGAACTCAAGTCTGAGTGCAAAGATATTCCATGTGATACACCACTACCTCCCCCCCAAGGTTTGCTTTTTTTCTGTTCTCTTTGAGGCTACTTTTACTGGCCCCAGCTACATAGAAATTTGAGGTTCAAATCCTCTATATTAGTGTTCTTTGTGACCCTGCCCTTTCACTGCCTTTAAATCTTATTTCTACTTAATATTATTGCTAATACCTCTTTTTCAGGTATTAGTTTTAGAGACTCTGATCCCTAGAAAGTTATTAACGGGAGGTCAACTTTTTCTTATTCTTCTTTGAAACTTTTAGGGGTATTTATTATCTTTATTTCAAAAATCTGCTGTTTTGTAAGATGCTCCTATAGCTCCACCTTACACACAAAGTTCCTCAGGTCATCCTGGGACTAATTCTTTTAGGGATTACTCAAATGGGTTTCAGTTTTTCACTCAGTCAGATACCAGTAAATCAATCACCACATACCAGCTCCCTTCCCTAGTGCTTGGACAGTTTCTGACTCACATTAGCTACTCCCACTGGGTCCTTGGGGATCCCTAAGGGCACTTTTTTTTTTCAATTTGCCTTTCTATTTCCACCTTCCCTTGGAATAATTATACTATGCAAATTATATGGAAATGATTCTTTGATACTCTCCTAAAAGTACTGGGGAAGGACTAAGAACTGGACGTCAGTCACTGAACTTATGCTTCAGAGGGAGAGATGTAACTCCTTTCTGCAGGAACATAACATTCTTAAAACAAGAAGGGATACCGGCCTGTTCAATATAGTTCTATTCTTGGAGGTGGAAGCAGCCCTAGATTAGAAGCAATATTTATCGATTTTGTTTCATTAAATGTACTGCAATAATCCAGAAAAGTAATATCCAAAATGTATATTTTAAAAGTGTAAGCAATGTGTCCACTCTTTCCACTAATGCATATCACAACACATCTTTGCAGAACTGGAAAGATGCAAAATAGTAGAGCTGGAAGGAACTTCATAAGTCATATAAATAGGCATCCCATCTACATCATTACTAAGAACAGGTATACCCAGAATGATGGACTACTTATGGTTATACAGCATAATGACTTTGTCAGAACCATTTATTTACCCTAAAGAAAAACAATATGGAAATGGAAAGATCAATGGTAATGACATTCCAATTATCAGACACTCTTCTGGTCTATGGTTGTCATTTATGTTTTTTACTCCACTTACAACTAAGGATCTTCAGTTAGAGGGAATATATAATCTCACAAAGTAGCTCATTTTGAACTGTAATTATTAGAAAGCCCCATCTTTTTCTTTCCCTACCACTCTATTAGGTGTAAATTTACATAATTGAAATATTTACTCGTTATTCTTAATTCTGCTCTATGGGGCTAAGAGAAAGTCTTATCAATCCTCTACGGATAGGAAATGAACCTTTTCCTTCTGTACCAAAGCTAGCTGTGATTTTTTTTTTAATTACGCACAAAGTTATCTATTCGATACATGTGCATTTGTCCTTCAGTTTGTTCAATAACCAATACAATCCTCGGTGTATCAATCACTTATTCCTTATTCTAACTATACAATCAGCATACCTCCTTTTCTTTTCACATATGTCCTACATGTCTTTTAAGCTATCTTTTGTATGCAAATTATCTTTGTGAATATGGTACAGCCATCTTCAATTCACAATCCAAAATCCTATCCTATTCACACTCATTAGATTGTGAGCTCCTTGAGGTTAGGGACTGTCTTTTGACTATTTTGGCATCCTTAGAGCTTAACACAGTGATAAGCACATAGTAGGTATTTAATGAATCTTTATTTACTGATTAACTACTTAAGGAGTTCTGACATAATTGTGGTAGGTGTGAATGAGAAGGCTTCAGGTTCTGACCTATGTTTGTTTTATAGGTTGAGCAAGCTCTAACATTTTCAGATTGATACTCCCAATTTGAACTTCTAAACTTCCATAAATGGGATGAACTCTGCTGTAGTATTATGATATTAATCAATTTCTGCATTTCTTGAACATGAGGTAAAGACTATATTCTGTCTTTTCCTTTCATTTTGATAAAGTTTTATGACTTCACAGATGAATGTATATGAAACATCAATTTATAATATTCTGACCTTTTCTCACTCTGCTATTTCTGAACACAAATAATTTATGAGATTTGATTATTTCAAAGGGGGAAAAAGCCATGAAAAATGTTGGAAGTCCAATTGGTTCCAATTATTCACAAAGAAGAAAACTAATAGTACAAATGCAACAGAAAAATGTGAAAGGGTCTGAATGAAATAGGAATGAAAAATGACTGGATGCCCCTTTGCACTTCTGCCAGCTCATTCCCTCATTCTCTCTCTCTCTCTCTCTCTCTCTCTCTCTCTCTGTCTCTC
>NW_027185804.1:31364510-31429986 GCF_028583685.1 Petaurus breviceps papuanus
TCTCTCTCTCTCTCTCTCTCTCTCTCTCTCTCATTGAAATCCACTTAAAGAAATCTGAATTTCCTCCTCCATAAGACAAATGCAATGCCAAATGCAAATCTTCTACTGTTTATCCATAGAAATCACTCGCACTAGCAGTGGCTGGATGGAAGGATTCACCCATATTTTGCTTTATTTTCCAATTCCCAGTGATGCTGTAATCATTTCAGGTTTCTCTCTGTGAATGAACAATCACTTGAATAAAAATATTGAGTATTGTAAAAATTGCCTGTGAAACATGAATTCAAGCCCTTCCTAAATAAGTAGTCAAAAGTAGCAGTATTTTGCATACCATATTGTTCTCAATATAGGCTGCTTCATCAGTGTAAAGTTTACCCTTGAAATATAATCATTTAAAAATATATCAGAATAATGACTGCACATGTGATTTCACTGGCATAGAGAATTGCTGCATAAAGAATTGCTTTTTACAATGCAGGTTAACCCTTTCTCTGACTAGAACATTGAGAGCAGAAATGAATTGCTCAGGGTCCCATAACCTTTGTGTGTCAGGGGCAGAACAGAAATTCAGGGTTTTCTGGATTCAAGGGCAACTCCCTAACTCCCTCTATGTGAGGTTTTCCTCTATTTCCATCTATTTCTATCTCTTTCTAACTTTACCTGTATCACCTCTATGTGTGTGGATGGATGGAGAGAGAGAGAGAGAGAGAGAGAGAGAGAGAAATCTTAAATGTGATTTTTTTAAATGTCCTATATTGTGATTCTTGCATATATGTCCAAATAGATAGAGTTCTGGGCCTGGAGTTAGGAAGATTCATCTTCCCAAGTTAAAATCAGGTCTCAAATGCTTATTTGCTTCAGTTTCTTCATCTAAAAAGCTCATCTAGAGAAAAAAGGGCAAACCACATCAGTACTTTTGTCAAGAAAACTCCAAATAGAGTCACAAAGCGTCAGACACAACTGAAATAAATGAACCAAAACAACATACATATGTGTATCTATATATTCATGTGTGCATATATAATATGTATATATAAATCTATTTATAGATATCAGATATTGCACGCATGCACATACATACATACGCACATACACATACTTTCCTCATTCTATTTAATCAGCCCATAATATCTCTTTGCCTCCCTCTCCCTCTCCTGTTATAGTCTGTTGACCCTATAAATCCTTAAAGGCCTCATACAGTTGTTACTGCCTTCATGATATATTTCTTCACCCTTTCTTGATCCTTCCAATTAGCCATGATCTTACCTTCAGCTAAGTTTATTTCAGTTTCCTTTATTCTTATGTACTCTTATTACTCTTTGTTTGTTCATTAATTCTTATATTTAAGTCCTAATCTGTGCACCTACCAAAGAGGAAATTCCCTCTCTCAGCTGTCATTGTATCTGTGATTTTAAGATAATCAATGACTTGCTTGGGATCACAATATGTGTCTGAGACAGGATGCATCCTAGGTCTTTCTGACGCCAAAGCTGGTTCTACAGTGTTTTTATACTAATTTGACAGTTGTATTCATTAATAGTATCACCAGAACAAAAATCTGGAAACCCAAAGGTTGGTGCTATCAGATTGGGATCTGGTTGAAAAAAAATGGTTATAGTAATGTTATGACTCTAAGATATTGTAGACATAAATATATTTTTAAATTGTCAGATAAATGCAATAATGTAGAGGGAGGAGAAAAAAGAAGCATACTGATTATAACAATTATAATAATGTATAGCAACAACATCAAGAGAACTGCAATTTTAATAAATTATAATGAGTAATCTCTGGAGAGTTGGATTGACTATGAAACATACCATCCTCTCAGAAAGGGGTTGGGGGACAATGGAAATAGAATGTAGTATATATTGCTAGGTGGGATTTGTGCATACTTATGTGCATATGTGTTTTCTTGTTACAAGACAGGCCATAATGTTATGGAGCTACAGAGGAAATGTCTGAACCTTTCAAAAAAAAAGTAATAATATTAACAATCATGTTAACAAAAACTGCATACATGGAATTCAATCCAAGAAATATTCATTAATAAGTCAATCACTACATATGTTTCAGGCAATTACAACTATATGCTGGGGGATGGGAATTCAAAAAACAAAAATGAAACAGTTCCTTCCCTCAAGAAGCTTACGCTTTATTGAGGAAAAATGTTAAGTGACTAAAAATATTAATGGATTGATTAAGGAGGACACTTAGGGTTAGTGTTAAAAATGGAATTAACATTAGAAATGGAATTAGGGTTCTATTTTTATTTTTATATATTGTTTGGTCATTGAAATTATCACACGTAAAGGTGACATGAACTGAATTTAGAAGCAATATAGAAATTCTGTGATACATGGGTGAAGACAAAGTGGAAAGACACAGAGATATGACATTGAGATCTGTGTATTAGGAAGCACAAAAAATTCGATTTCACAAAATCATAGAATGTACAAAAGGGACTAACACAGTAAAACTAAATAGGTTTGGTGAGGTCCAAAAGAGAAATTTTTATTTGAAAGGAGGCACGGAACATTTTTTGAGTACTGGAGTGACATGTTCAGAGCGGTTCTTTATGGATCTCACATTAGCAACTAGGTGAAGGATGGATTGAAGTGCTGAGAAATTCCTAAAGTAGGGACAATCATTAAGATAAATTACAATAGTCTAGGTGAAAGGAGATGAAGGTATTTAAATATATCAGACACTTCAAAAAACTAAGGGGATATAAAGCTAAAAACTGGGGGGGCGGGAATCCTTCCCTTCAGGGAACTTATATTCTCCTGGGAAAAGAAGACAAAATAATATAACTATTCTGTTACTGACTACAGAATGTGGTATATTACTGAAAGTGACCAGGAAAAGGAAAGCCACAGAATGGGAAAGCATAAAAGAAAATTCTCAAGGCACAGAAACAAGTAGCTGTTCGAAGGAAACTCTTATCGCTGTTTAGTCTGATCTAGGGTAGGGTTAATTGTGGCCAAAATGTGGATCATATGGTCAATATTCTTGCAGCCCAGGAAATGTCCTGGCTCACACTGAATAGGGCAGGACAATGATAATATGCAGTCTGAATGTTCTGGTGTTGGGTACATCTTTGGGGCAAAAGAGCAAAGCAACATGTAAAAGGCATTCATTCAGACATAGTCTCCTAATTAATTGAGCCTGAGGACCATATTGTTGCTTCTCTAATAGGGAAATTACATCGAGTCAAATTCTAGATGCTAGCTTAAGGACCAGGGAGACCGGGTACTGGTATCAAAGCAAAATCCCACACTTAAAAGGAAAATAAAAAGTAATGTGTCCATCTCCCTCAGGTAATCTGGGCTATTTCAAAGATTCTTCTAAACTGACTTGCTGATAGCCTGGACACACATAGCCTGAGAGTTCCAGGCACTGAGATGAGAAGGCAATGGCCCTGTCTGGGATTCCAAGAAAAAGACAGTGGAGAAAGGGGAACAGTTCATTAAAACTTGAAGTAGGAGAATCCAATCTAATTATGTTTTAATGCCTAAGCTACAGACATAATGTCAGCTCAACTCTTGGGAGACAGAAGCCTTATTGGGGCACAGGAACAACTGAGGAGAAAGATGATGGAGCAGTTGCCTTGGCCAGTCTCACTCACACCAAGTCCAGGTGGTTAACAATCTGATGACCCTGGAGAGAAAAAGTGAGAGATGGACACAGTGACTTCTTAGCTCCTGTCCCAGGAGTCTGTCCCATAAGAATCATTTACCCATAAGTCCTGGGACTCCTGTGTGATGTCTTTTCCAGCTGTTCATATAATCACTGATTTTGGCAATGCTGTTCAATAAATGACTGTCTGTCAGCAGGCGAATCAGACATAAAGCAGACTCTGGAGATGAACAAGACACAGTCTGGTGGCTGGCCTCACAATGGAACAAAGGTCACTCTCTCCAACCATTCTAAAAACAAAAGGTCTGGAAAGCCAGGCCACATTGCTATCTTGGGAACACTGTCTTCAGAAATGCATCTCTTCCTCCCCAGTCTCATTCCAGATACAGAATCAAAGGTAATTCTGTCCCTGTGAACCTCTTTTCATCCACAACAGTGAACTACGAGCTTGAAATATTTCACACAACAGTCATCAGTCATCAGCTAAGTGTCAAAAGCAAAACAAAACACACGGAACAAAAACCACACAAAAACCCCAAAGCGCTTTGGAGCCTGATTATTCTCCCTCTTTAAAGATTCATTACTATTTCTGTAAGACACATACAAATATAAACATGTCCATGTTTGTATACTATATCTACACACATATGCATATATACTTAAGTATACATATATATGCATGTGTTTATTTGTGGCATACACACATATATAAACTTGATATTTATGCATACATAAGTTTTATGTGTATATGCAACTTACATAAAGTAGCTCCTCAAATTTTGTATATGTCCATATACATAAATATTCACATATGTGTGTATATATACATACACACCCACACTCAGGTCTACAAAATATCACTAGAAATGAACTACTTTACATACAGTCAAGAATTCTCTCTTTTCCCCTTGATCTTGCTAAAGAAGTGAAAAGAATTCCCTCTGTTGTCTAGGCCTGGTATTTACATCTTTTGGGACATATATCTATCTGTTTCTATATCTATATCCACAAATATCTATGCACATTCACATATGTGTATATACATATATGTGTGTGTAATTACACACATCTATATAGACATATATCTATATATCTCTCTACATAACAATATTTATCTGTGCCTCTATATCTAGATAGATGGTTGGAGATGGAGAGAGACAGAGACAGAGAGAGACAGAGATGGGGGGGGAGGAGAGAAGAAATAAAGAAACAAAGAAAGAGAAAGACAGATGGCTAGATAGATAAACAGGTGGCTAGATAGACAGATGGATGGATAGATGGATAGAAAGATAAAGATACATAGATAGTCTTTCTATATATTCCTAGTGTTTCACAAACCTAGCACATGGAAGGCACTAAATTGCTTGCTGACTGACTGCTTTAGGAATATCATTTTTTGCAGTTGTGTGGAAAATGGATTAAAAGATGGGGGGGGGCAGAACAAACTGGAGGCAAGGAGACCAATTTGCAAGTTATTTGAATAGATCAGGCAGAAAGTGAAGAGAGTGACTGTGGCATGGGTCCCTCCCTGAATGGAGAAAAGGGGGATGATATAAAAGAAGTTGGGAAGGTAAAATGGATGAAGCTTTGCTAAATGATTGGTTGGGATTAGGCAGGAAAGAATCTTGAATGACTTCAAGGTTGTGAGCCTGGGAGACCGGGAAGATGGGTGACACCATCAGGAAAAAAAAAAACTGAAAAGTTTTGAGAAGAGCTCTATTTAGTGAGAAATCAGTTAATCAATGCTCAAATATTTATTAAGCATTCTGTTAGGCAATCCAGTGCAAAGACAGAAGATAATAAGATCTATTTTCTACATGATGAGTTGGAGATTCTTATAGGACATCCAGGTGGAGATGTCTGGCAGGCAGAACTAGATCTCAGGGGAGAGAGGGGGCCTTTCTATGTATATCTGGGAATCATCTGTTTAAAGTAGATAATTGGACCCATGGGAGCTGATCCCATAAATATTACATAAAATGCACAAAAGCTAAATACTAACCAACTTGTCAGTAAAAATCAACCTCTGTATTTGTACATGGAAAATGTAAAAATGGTTTGTTATGTTTCTGTTCTAAGTCTCGGGGGTTAAGCAAAAAGAAGACGAAACAGGATGTGGGGGGGGGTAGGGAAACAAGCAACTTAACTATAAATTAGCCCAAAATAGCTTTGGTGGGTGTTTGCTTTTCATATGGGCAAATTTAATTAGTGTTGTAGGTGGCTAGCAACTGAAGTTGCCCTCCTCTCCAGTACCAGGAGAAATCAGCCAAGGCTACATGTAGCATCTCCCTCAGCCTTCCTCCCAAATTCTATTAAATGTGAAATAAAATATGATCTTAGGTTCCTCTGCCAGGAAAACCTTGACTCAGTAGAGAGAAGCAAATTCAATTGGAGGGAAATTGGGCAAAGTAGCTCCTCAAATATGAAATCTGCAATGGGAAAACAAGACCACTTCATGGCACCAAAAAAAGAAAAGGTCTTGACATCTTTTCCAAATTATATCAACAGGTGGGATTTATTGACGAAATATATACGGACATACACAGACATGCACATATGTGCCCACATACCTACCCCTGAGGGTACTTTATAAAAGAAAGCTTTCAAATTCTGATACTACATTTTTCCAGAATTAAGATGAGACTGGTCCGCTTAGGATAAAGAAGCTCTTTCTCTGCCAATTCCTCTTTTAAACATCACCATCATCATCCTTGTGCCTGTAAAGCAACCACATGCAGGATCAAAGGAGTTGGAAGGATCCCCAGGATCCATTTAGCTCATTTCACAAATGGGGAAACTGAGGCCTAAGAAATTTCAGTGACTTGTTCAGAGTCATACAGATAAAAAAGTATTAAAGTTGGGGTTTGAAAACAGGTCCTTTGAAACTGGAGCCAGCATAATTTCCTTGGCAATATATTTATTTTCTGTTTCCCATTTAATATTAAACATTGCCAAGGATTGCTCATTACTTATTCACATTTACATGGATTGGGCTTTTTAATCCATGTCACCAGTTGCAGCTTGAAATAGAGAAAATTCAAATGCAATTAAATATCATAAACCTTTCTAGGCTATGTAAGAGTGGGATATTCACGGTTTTCAGTCCCTGAACTTGATACTAACATTAGCAATCTTGATAGGTCATCTATGGCACAGATGTCAAATTTCCAAATTTTCTCCATCAGTGTAGCTCCTTCAGAAATCTGGAGTACGTTCACAGTCTGAAAGCAGTGTGGTAGGGCATAAAAATGTTAAAAATTGGTGCCAAAGAATGTTGATTTTTAGCTCAATCTTGGCAACTTACTATTGTTGTCACCCTAGGCAAATCACTACCATTCATTGGATCTCAGTTATCTACCCTCTTGAACAGCATATCCTTGTGTAGCTAGGAAGCCCCCTGGATAGAACTTTGGGTCTAGAACCAGGAAGACTCCTCTTTCTGAGTTCAAATATGGCCTCAGGCACTTAATGGCTGTGTAACCCTGGGCAAATTGCTGAACCATGTTTGTGTCAGTTGCCTCATATGTAAAATGAGCTGGAGAGGGAAAAGGCAAACTACTCCAGGACCTTTGCCAAGAAAACCCCAATGGGATCAATGAAGAATTGGACATGACTGAAATGCCAAACAGTAACAAAAAACTTGCAAATGGAGGGCAGATTGAGAAAAGATGATGAATAAAATGTGTTCTTTTTCTTTTAAAAAGTAATTAAGTTGAACTAAATAACATCAAAAAAAAAACTCTTTTATAACTATAAGCAGGCCTTCTATTTTAAGGTCCAAGAAAATAGGTGATGTAAGCAGCAGAAAGAGCTGTGAATTTGGAGGCAGAGATCTGGGCTTAAATCGTATTTTTGTTACTTCTTATCTGTGTGACCTTAGTCAAGTCACTGAAAATCTCTGGGACTTTATGAACAAGAAGGTGGAAGAGATGATCATCTATGCTCCTTTCTTCTTCTAGATTCTATTCCATGATTAAAATATTCATAAGAATGGGTTTCAAATATATCAGTGCATGTGCATAAAAGAGCAAAAGGGACACCTTATCCTTCTCCTCCTCCTTCTTCTTTTTTCCAAACATACCTCAATGTCCCAACAAGAGTACACCTGTAGGACATCTCCACCCATGCTTTATGTTCTTGTAGTCAATAAAATTTGGGCTGATTTGGGCCCTCATGTACATTTCAGTTGTAGAAAAGATTGAAGAGCTCATCCACTCCAATTTGAAAATCCATGTGGAAATTCCCTTTGCAATATGATTGAGGAATTATTATCAAGTTAGACATTAGGAATGGTAGGTATAGGGCACTGATTGAAGAACAAGCCAAGTCATTTCAGTGTTTGGCAATTCTGATAGAAAAAATATTTCTTATATTTAAAAGTCATGTGACTTCTTTCAACCTCCCATTGGTCACACTTTTATCAATAAATCAATCAATATTTACTTAAAAAGGCAATGTCCTAAGCATCAAAAAACAATAATGGATCCAGTTAACCAACAGACATTTGTTAAGTGCTTCTTTTACACAAGGTACTGTGCTAGGTGCTCAGGATGCCAATGCAAAAGGGAGGTATTCCCTATCTTCAAGGTATTTATATTTTATTAAATTCTAGCTGTTTTTTATAAAGGCTTGCTCTTGAAATATTTGGAGGTTACTATTTAATGTAAATTCTACTCCCCTTCCCCTCCAGCACATCAAAATGTTGTTTTGTTTCCGGTTCTAGGCTTTTTACATTTTAAAAACAAAAACAACTTTAGAGATCCAAACCAGCAAGTATTTACATCCTGTCTATCTGTTTATATTCATGGTTTCCCCCCTTGGAATGAGTTCCTTAAAAGCAAGGGTGGCTTTCCCTTTTCATTGTATTACTTTTCATATAACCTGGCATATAGTAAGAAATTAATGAATGCTCATCGATCAATCAATTGATCTACACATTTAATGCAATATATCAGTTTCTACAGATATGAAAATGAAGAGAGGAGGAAAGGATGGAAAAGGGTCTAGTAGGGAGAGGGAAAAGGAAGAGAAGGACAAGGAATAGGAGGAAGAGGAAGAGGAGAAGAGATCACATTCCAGTGAGGGATACAACATAGAACTTGAAAGAAATAATCTTAGATAATTAAACTTCAAGCCAGATCTATGTAGCCTAAATGTATGGAGACTCATAAGTGGTTAATGACTTTCCAAAGGGCCTATAGGCTGTTAGAGGTAGGACTGAAAAATGAAGGATAGATCTATATTAGTGGTTCTTAAGTTTTTTATGTCATGTATCCCTTTGACAGTACTAGTGGAACCTATGGGACCTGTTTTCCGAATATTTTAAATGCATAAATTAAAACATGAAATTACAAAGCAAACAAATTATATTGAATTACCAAAAATTAATGAAACAGATGTGTGTTATATTAATACATCCAATTTTAGGTCTAATAGCTACAGTAATTTTAAGACAATGATGAACATAAACAACATTTTGAAACATTTTCAGTAACTATAAGATGATATGTTTTCTCTTGTTAAGACATCATAGATACTATGAATCCTATTGTGGCTTGACACCGACATTCATAATCGAAAGAAATAGCAAATTTCATAAGAGGTTAGTGAACATAAACATGCCTTTTTCTTTTCCTGTCCCAGTTCAAAAACAGCTGAAATATAAACATGGTCCCTTTAGGCATCCCTCGTCTCCAAATTAAGAAGCCGTGGCTTAGATCATCTCTACCATTTCTTCCAGAAGTATGATTCAGTGGCATTTACAGCTTCAGTCTTACATGTTTAGTTGTGAGAATCAACTGACATCATGGTAAGCAATTCAGTGTGAATAGCACAAAATGTTAAATTAAAGCAAGGTACCTTGCTATCTTATGTAAATGATGCAGAAATTTGTGCTCTCAGATTTGTGTCTGACATCTGCTTGGATGTGCTTCTTCCTTCACTTGGGGGTGGCAGACAGGAGTTCCTGGTCAAGTACACATGAAATAGATGGCCCCCGAGCCCCTTTTCAACTCTAATATTCTTTAAATTGCAGAGTCGAGTTCCCCAGACTCTCAGTTAACAGCAATGTAAAGTGGATTAAGTATTTGTACAAGCATGGAAACTGTTTAGAGAATCACAAGTGAGGTGGAAAACAGTAATGCAGAGCATGAGGATCTGGAAAGCCAGCCTGCCCTTCTTTTGACTTGACTCTGACCTATGCTTTCCAGTTTCAGATGTCACCTGTGGCACCTTCAGTCTGTTCCCCTTTGTTCCCTGATCCACTCTATCATACATCTAGTACACTGCTCTTAACAAAGCCACATGTCCCTAATCATCAGCATGTGGGAGTGCATCAGAAAAGTATTGGATGTGAAATATTTCAGCATATAAAATGACCATAATCTATGGAGCACGCTTTTCAGCCTCAGTGTTGGAAAATGAGTAATTTTCAACATGGGTTCAAATCTTGTTTTGGGTGATCACTAACTATATTGTCATAAGAAGGATACTTCAACTCACTGTAATTTAGACCTCTGATTTTATAGGTATGGGGAAATTCTCTCCATAGATGCAAATAAGTAACACATGGTTTATTTTTCAGTCTCCTGGGAGGCATGAGAAATGCCAATGACAATTTTATAGAGTTGTCTGAGATGCTGAGAGAAGAATGACTTGCCTAACTTGTAAAAGAAAGGACTTTAACTTAGGTGTTTTGCTTCTGGGATAACAATATCCAGAATACTTCACAAAACTGCTAAAGATTTGAATGATAGCTCTCATATGATCATAAGTATAGACCTGGGATGCACCTTAGACATTCAACCTAGATTATGTCACAATTATTATTATTTCACAAATGAAGAAAATTGGCCCAGAGAGGTGGGACAACTTACCCAAGGTCACACATCTAGCAAATATTAGAGGCAAGATTTGAGCCCAAACCTGGCTTCTGACTCCTTATTCAGTGTGCCTCCCACTTGACCATGCTACTTATCTATGTGGACTTAATGTACAGAAACCACTTTTAAAAACATAGAATGTGATATTAATGCTGGTTATTATCATTGTCATCAAATAATTTGCCAGAATATGGTGGCATAAATATTTCCAAGAATATAGGATTTCAAAGACAGAGATGAAAGAACACATAATATTAATGTCCTTCCTATTTCATCCTTTCTCTAAAAGCTTCAAATTTTAGCATTTCAAAAAACATCATGACACTTTTTTTTGGTTCCCTCCTGTGAAATCTATTTTTAATTTAGGAGAGAAAAAGACAGAGATGGAGTGAAAAAGCTCGTGAGTTATTGGTAGATGACTGACCACGTGAAAGAAATGCAAACTGACAACATTAAAAGCTAATTTAGAAGCAAATTGTGGACTTTTAGGTTTTATTTTTAAACCTGTTTCTCTCGATTAATACTAATGATAGAGATATACCTGTCAGTTCTATTAGACAGTACATAATTAATTAAGCTAGAAAATCTGGGGGAGAATTCCATTTATTGTACTGAGAAACAATCTAACACATACACATGCACACTTGGGTGGGCACAAACACAGACATACACACTGGCTCTTCCAGAAAATAAATCAAGTCTCCCCCAATGAGCATTAAAATTTCTAGCGCCATGCTGGAGAGCATTAAAGAATTGACTGAAATGGATGTGGACTGCCTCCTTCTCTGAGTCATCAGGTTTTAAATAGAAATGAGATAGTAAATTTCTGCCAGCATCACACTGTGTGTCTTCTCTGATTCACTACTCTCATTCATCTTGCAGCTCTCTAATTTGTAAAGATGCAGGCAACGTATAAATATTCATGGCAGGTCTGGAAATAGACTACATCATACTCAGTCTTTCATTCAGAATGGGCAGAGCATCAAAAAGGGTTGAAGACAACTTTCAAAAATGATCCAGTTGGCTTATCATGGTGATGGAGAAGAGAATTGAATGATTGTGTTGAAGAAGGATTCAGTGGTTGGACCTAAGGAAGCAAAGAGCAAATATGTTCCTTACAGCTTGGGCTGTGATGAGATTCCTGTAGTCAGATTTGGGTTTAAGTGCTCTTCTTGGGATAGTTAAGTTCAATGGAGAGTGCCTACTGCTTGAGTTCAAATAACAGAGCAGCTAAATTTCCTGTGACCAGTTTGTCACTGTGTTGCTCAGCATTTTCCTCGGTGGCTTGAATGAAGTGGCATGCTCATCACATCTGCAGATGTTATAAAGTTAGTCAGGACTGATAACTAGGTGCATGGCACAGTAAGAACCTAAAAAAAAGATTCTGAAAGGATGGAACATTGTGCACAATCTAATAAGATGAAATCCAATAGGGGTAAAGGTGAAGTGATATGAAGATGAAATCCAACAGGGGTAAAGGTGAAGTGACATGACTGGTTAAAAAAAAAGCAAAACAAACAACTTCGCATGAAATGGATGGAGAGACATGATGAGATATCAATTTCTCTGAGAGGGAGAAAGGTCTGTGGTTTTAATGCACCTTAAGCCCAAAGAGTCAGCAGTATGATGCAGTAACCTTAAAAGCTAATGTGATCTTGGACTGCACTGAAAAAGGAACAGATTCCAGGAATAAGAATCTGACAGTCTCTAAGTATTCTGATCTTGCCTTATGGAATTTGGAATAGTGTTTAATTTGGGGTGCTACATTTTAAGAGGTCATTGATAATCTGTAGAGTATCCAGAAGAAAGCAACCAGGATAATAAAGGGCCTTGAGTTCATGCCTTATAAGGACTGATGGAAGTAAATGGGCATGCTTAGCCTGGAGAAGAGAAGACATAGACTAAGGCATGGTATGATACCCACTGTTAATTATTTGAAGACCTGTGCATTTTGTTCTTGGAATACACACACACACACACACACACACACACGCACATTTTTTCCCTAAAAGTGGGAAACAAGTAACAATGAGTGGAAATTACAAAGGAATTTTTTTTTTACAGCATCTGGAACTCATAACTTCTAAATTAAGAAATGATGCCAGGAAAAAAGAGAAAATTATATGGAATTAGAGTTAGAACTATCTATTAGTATAATGTATTGCTTCGGAAGGTAGATAGTTATGCCTCAATGGTGATTTTCTTTTTTTTTTTAAGCAACCGGGGTTAAGTAACTTGCTCAAGGTTACACGGCCAGTTATTTATGGGTCTGGTGCTTTTGATCCCCATGTCATCCTGACACTGGAGCCGGTGCTCTTACTCGCTGAGCCACCTGGCCGCCCTTTCAATGGTGATTTTCAGTCAGGGGAATAGGATGGTACATTATTGTGCATGATGAAAGGGAGTATTTTTTTTTCAATAATAAGTTGGACTAGATATCTGTTTATGTCCTTTTTAATACTAACCTTCTGTAACGTTGTGAGTCAGAATTATTGTGAGCTATGAATACTTAAAAAAATCCTGTGAAAAGGTCTCCTCATTAAAAGGGAAATTGGTATGTCCATGAGCTATTGATAAGAGAAATTTATAGGCAAAAGATGGTAGGGAAAGGATGTAAATGATGCAGCTCATCTAAGATCAAAAAACAAACAAATCTTGGTATCTTAATTAAATATCTCTGGGATTTTCCTAGTTCCCTGGGTTTACTGCTTAGACCTTAGAAGAAAAAAAAAAAAATCCCTGCTTCCCTCTGAAACACCACCAAAGTTCTTGAATATATATTTCCCTAAATTCACATTCCACTCAAAGATCAAGAACAGCCTTCTGCTGGTCCTTTCAATACTTCATGGTTACTAGCAAAGATCTATGTTAGCACCTCATGGAACATAGATGGAACCATCTACATTCTCATAGAAACACATGATTTCATAACTAAAAACATTTCAAGGGCAATCTAACTTTTTGTTTTTTTGTATTATTTTTTCTGAAGTCTTTTGTTTTTTTATCACTTAATAGAGTATTTTCTTTTTTTTCCCAAATATATGTAAAGATATTTTTCAACATTAATTTTCATAAGATCCGGAGTTCCAAAATTTTCTTCCTCCCCAAGACAGCAAACAATCGTATACAGGTTATAAATGTACAATGACATTAAATACATTTCCACGTTATTCATTATGTGAAGGAAGAATCAGAACAAAAGGGAAAAACATGAGAAAAAAGAGAGAAAATAGTATTCTTTGACCTACATTCACACTCCATAGTTCTTTCTCTGTATACGGATAGAATTTTCCATCATGTGTCTTTTTGTTGAGAAGAGCTAAGTGTATCAACATTGGTCATTGCACAATGTTGCTGTTGCTGTACACAATGCTCTGTTTCTGCTCATTTTACTGTACATCAGTTTATGTAAGTCTTCCCAGGTTCTTTCTAAAATCGGCCTGTTCATCATTTCTTAAAGGACAATAGTATTGCATTATATTCATATGCTAAAACTTGCTCAGCCATTCCCCAAATGATGGGCATCCCCTCAATTTCCATTTTTTGCCACCATATAAAGAACTGGTGGAAATACTTTTTTGTACACGTGGTTCCTTTTTCCTTTTTTGATTATCTCTTTGGGACACAGACCTAGTAGCGGTATGGCTGTCTCAAAGGGTATGTTTTATGGTTTTATAGTGCTTTGTGAGTAGTTAAAAATTGCTCTCCAGAATGGCTGAATCAGGTGATAACTCTACCAACAATGCATTGGTGTTCCAATTTTTACCATTGTTTTTTTTTTGTTTTACCATGTTCTCCCTTATTTATCATTTTCCTATTTTATCATGTCAACCAATCTGAAAGATGTGGAGTGAGGAAGACTATAGTTCAAGTCCCAACTCTGCAGAAGATGGGATATGTTACTACGAAAATCACTTGAACTCTCAGCAGCCTAGGAAACTTTATAAGTTGTAAAAAAAAAAGATGCTGTTGTTCACAGTAAGAATTTCCTAACTTTGGAGTTTTTATGTTACATCAGTTAGGTGTTCAATATATGAAGAGCTGAACCTGGTGTCAGATAGACCTGAATTCAAATTTGGCTGTGGACACTTAGTAGCTGTGTGACAATGGACAAGTCACTTAGATTCTACCTCTCTCAGTTTCCCCACATTAATAAAATGGGGATAATAATATTACCTCTCTCCCATGGTTGCTGTAATGCTAAAAAACAGAAAATGTTAAAGTGCTATAAAAATTTTAAAAAATAATGCAATCATTGATCAATTCTGTGTATATATATATATATATATATATACATATATCTACATATATATATATGCTCTACCCACAGACACACTTATATTCATATGTACACATCCACACATACATATATGTATGTATTGTGTGTATATGTCCCCCATAAGTAAAATCAAACTTTTTGAGTATAATTTTACTCTTTATATCACCAATATCTGATACGCACACAGTATTACTGAATAAATGCTTATTGATGTAGTGAGTGATGGTGATTTACTCAACTCAATTTTCAAAAGTAACATCTATTTTGGTTTAGTATGGTCTGATGAACAAAAATCAGAGCAGGGGGGAAATAAGCATGTACAAAAGAAGGTAAGGCTATGAACCAATCAAAATATGACCACAAATTTTTTTTGTTGTTGTTTCACAATTTCAGGTATGGTGGTGATCATCAGGGTGCAATATATCTAGGACAATTTAGAATGTCATGTTAAAGATTTGTAGGCTAGCAAATCTCAGTTTGCTATTATATTTAATTTAGAAATACCCTAATATTATTCAAATGCATCTTTCAGGTAAGTCTTTCATTAAATACTACCAAGTACATCACTCTAGAGGAATCTGGCACTGTGTAAAGTAGATCTAGAACATCTGGGTCAGAATCCTGGTTTGGAAAGGGGAAAGGACCTCTTTGTACAAAAATATTTATAGTATTTTTTGGTGGTGGGAAAAAAAATTGGAAATTGAGGAAATGCCCATCAATTGGGGAATGGCTGAACAAGTGATGGTGTATAATTGTGAGGAAATACTGCTGTGCTATAAGAAATGGTAGGCAGGATGGTTTCAGAAAAACCTGGGAAGACATATGAACTGATGGAAAAAGAAATGAGCAGAACCAAGAGAACATTGTGCACAGTAACAGAAATATTGTTAGAATGGTGTAGCAGCAAGCACCCCAAGCGCGTCCTCAGGGTTTGCTGCCCATACAGGTTCTTGGATCTGCTTTGATAAAGGAAAGCAACTCAAAATGGGTTAACAAGCTCACTTTAATCAGTCAGACATATATCATTTACCTTGTTCAGGGGAAAAGGTCAACACCCCAAACTCCAAAGTACACAGGCAGAATTATCAAGACAGAAACAGATCTAGTAGACAGATTTCAAACTGTCCAACCATTACATCCATACCCAGTCAACATCTGGGTTTTTCAAAGCCGGGGGGGGCTCTGGACAACGGCTTTTCAGAATACAGATCAAATCACAGAACACTTCTCAAAGTGAGCCCCCAAAACAAAGCTACACATCAGGGCTTATATAGCCTTCTCCTGGCTCAGAGAATGTAACAACATTGTTGACTCACTGGCCAATCAAGAAGTATCTACTGAAAAACAAGCCTCCCACCCCAGGCTTCAGGTGCACTTTAGCCTAGCGGCAGGGAAGATCTTCCAAATCTGCATTCCCATTACAAATGGTCAACTAGGAAAAGGTTAGATTATGTCTATCAAGTGGTCTAGAGTGCTTGGCATAATGAATAGAATGCCGGAGCTTAGACTCAGGAAGACCTGGGTTCTGATCTGCTCTTTAACGTTGTCTGACCAAAGAGTCACTTATTCTCAACATGATTCTAGTAATTCCTTGGAAATCTACCTGGTAAATCACAGTAGAGTAAGATCTGCTTCTATTAACACAATCTGCTTGTTCAAATGATCATTTCTATGGGACCTTATACAAATGATGCAAAGAGCACTGAGGATACTTCTCATGTTAACTTATAGTATGGCCTTAGGCATACTACTGAAATAATCTGAGTCATGATTTCCCCATCTGTAAAATGAGACTAGATGACCTTTAGACTAGATGAAACTAGATGATTAGATGACCTAAAGCTCCTTTATAAGAGCTATAGATTCTATAATGTATAGAATACTTTCACATATACTACTATAGTAGCTGCGTGTCCAATAAAACCTATCTTGATCTATTTTGCTGCTGCAAGTACCTTCTTTTGCCTCACTCATAAAGCACCAAAAGGCTTAAAAACTACATTTTTCACTATTATATCCAAGATGTAGATAATACAGATGACACTATCCTTATTACCTAAATGTGGAAACTAAGGGGCAGAAAAGGTAAGTGATTTGCCTGAAGTAACATAATTACAAAGTCATAAAGCCAGTAATCAAACTTAGTCCAAAGTATATTCTTTTAACCACAAAGGATGTATTGCCTCCTCCAAGCTAAATCTCTCCTAGGTGATTCTCAGAAAATTGTAACTTATCACCATTTTTTTTCAGTTAATAAAAAATTTGGCATGAGATTTTGAAGGGAAAAAAAATCAAAATGTAATTCACTCTTGACCCAAACTGATAGCACATCTCATTGAGTCCATAAAAAGTGCTAACTGCATTTCTACTGTACTATTGCAGATATGCAGCTTTAGAAATCTCCTCCAGGCAGAGGAATTTCTATCCTGCTCCAGGAACTCCTTCATACCAATAATCCATTTGACAATAAATTAGTAAACTCCCCCATTGACGTGTGAAATATATCTGGTTCTCTGCCAAAATACATTTATATATGATCAGTTGAACATCAATCCTTGGAAAGAATTTATTGAAAATCATTGATACCCCTGAATTCCATATTGTTTGCAAAGGCAACTCACATAATTTCGTTCTTTACTCTCCAACATACCAGTAAATGGCATTAAAATATTATAACTTTATGAAAGTCCAGGACATTTAGTTCTGCTGGCGAAAATCTGTGGCTAATGAGACCCAGGGTTTTGCTTAGCACCAATGGTCTTTAGTTTCACACTCAAGAAAAGGAAGTAAAGAATGATCAAGCTCTGTTCTGGATACACATTCCATTCCCCTAATCTGAGGGGTAACTAGGATGAAGCAATAGGGGAAGGAATAGAAAACTGGACAGCAAAAGGGTGATTTATATTTGTCAGTAACCAAGAAACAACTTTGCTCAGTATTCAGTTAGGAAAGATCATTAGTCAAAATAAGAACCTGCATCAATATAAAACTAACTTCCCAATTATTTTATAATTCAATCAACAAATATTGCTTAAGCACCTTCTATATTCTAGGCACTGTTACAGTGGATAAGGATGTAGAAATAGGCATGAAAAAACATTTCACTCAAGGAGCTTACATTCAATTGAGGGAATAAATATATGCATCTAAAAACATGATTTTCTCCTAAATGTTGATTTTGGGATCCATTTTCCTATTGCTTGTTCCAGGTGCAGGTATATCCTAGGCCATAAAATTCCTACATGCATCCTCCTCCTTTCTCTAACCACTTAAACATCAGAAAAAAGGATATATCAAGTATTTTTCTCTATGTATTCCTAGCTTACTTTCAGACACTTAACAACAGATACTTAATAACTGTTATATTAAATTGAGCCTGGACACATATTGTCCTTTCTTTGGGCCTAATTTTTCTTTTCTATGAAATGTCTAAGTTACACAAGATATCTTGTTCAGCTCTAAATCCCATGATTCCATGCTTATTGGTTTGTAATAATGAGAAGATGAAAGAGGAAGAAGAAGAGGAGGAGGAGGAGGAAGAAGGAGGACAAGGATGAGGTGCTACTCAGGTACAGCTTTCTCAGTAGATTCATTCCTTGTTTTTTTGGTGGAAACAATGTTCTTTAAGAATGAAAAGTATAAACTTTGGGGGTAGATTTGGATAAGCTTTCCCTAAAACAATAGTGTATTTTTTCTGACCCAGTTGCTACACTTGAAATGCAGTCCAACAGACATGGAATGCACCATAGGTGAAATTGTGAAGTGGTTCCAGCCATCTGAAAAGAATGGATACTCTATCAGAAAAGATACCAATGGCTCCATGCCTACTTCTAGCGAGTGTGCTACTGAGCAGTACTTCTAAGTGTGTCAATGACAGAGGGAATGTCATATGCACAGTAACATTTATAGCAGTGCTTCTCTTTTATGTGCAATGGCAAATAATTGGCAGCCGATTAGGTTACAATCATATAGGGAATGGCTTAATTAATTATTTTATTTATGTAATTTACCTTTAATGAAAATTTGATACTCAAATAATAACACATTAAAACCTAATAATGTAAATTATTTCATCGTGTCCTGTTTTTTTTTCCCTGCAGCACATAAATGCAAGCATATTTTAACTTATGAACAATATTAGAGTATAAACTTGGAATGCTTTGTGAATGATTCGGTGCAATTAGTGACCAATGTTTAATACTTCAAGGTAAAAATCTTTAAAAAGACAATGTTTTACTGTTTTTTTCCTAATTTTACTGCCTTTACTAAACTAACCACATTGTGATGGCTAAAAATCTTGCTATGTCTTAGTTATAATTAAGATCAATCCAAACTCTTTCTGAAGTCATTCATAATTTTACAATACCAAAAATATCCTTTAGAAAATAAACATGGTTAGGGCAGCTAGGTGGTGCAGTGAATAGAGAACTGGCCCTGGAGTCAGGAGGACTTGAGTTAAAATCTGACCTCAGACACTTAAGACAAAAACCAGCTGTGTGACCTTGGGCAAGTAACTTAACCCCAATTGCCCTCCAAAAAGCAACAAAGAAAAAATTAAAAAAAAGAAGATACACATGACTAGATAAGTTGCAATTTTGTAAGAATCTTTGCCTTTTCAATGACTATTAGGTCAGAAAGTAAAGTATCATGGAGATGATATTACTGAAAACAAATCACAGAAAACTTTGTTTAGGGAATTAATTATTATAAAATAATATTGGCATAGCCTCAAACTTTGTCATAAAGAATGACAGATATAGGGGCTGGTACGTGGCGCGGTGAGTAAAGTGCCGGCCCTGGAGTCGGGAGGACCCAAGTTCGGTTCTGGCCTCAGACACTTAACACCCACACAAAAAAACTAGCCATGTAACCTTAGGCAACTTACTTAACCCCAATTGCCCTCCAAAAAAGGCAAAAAAAAAAAAGAATTACAGATATGAAAAAAATCCAAAGGAATTTGGAAATATTTAAGGATGTTATGCAAAGAAAAATAAGCAAAGACAGGGAAACAATATACAAAATGAATTAATGTGGAAACGACAAACACCATGATAGGACACTGAAACAGGATATCCAGCAGACATGATTTCATAACATTTTCAGGGTTTCATTGATAGTACCACTTCTCAAACAGTTTATAAATTATAGATTCAGACAAGGTAATCAGCTATGGTAAGTATGTTGGATTTTAATTTTTTGTAATGATACTCCAAAAAAAAAAGGAGAGAAAAAGAGGGTTCAATTGGAGTGAGGGCATATTTGCAAGGGGCAAGATAGGGGAGGGGAGTTCCAACAATCATCTTGCCCTATGGTCATGATTCCTGGTACACGATCATTATGTCTAGATGGCTTTAGCTATTTGATCATGCCATCTCCCTGACCTGAAATTGTACATAGTGTGTGGGGAGAGAGGGAACATCCCATTATACTTGCTTATGGATCAGAAATCAAAGCAATGCTACCAATACTTCTGGAAATGGTGAATCATATTTTTGCCTTTTGTTCCACTTAGTATCCTTGTGATAATGCAAACAACATTCCTACAATTAAGATGTAAGTAACCAGAGAGGAGGGATTATCTTTCTTTTGCAATCATTTCCTTAATACTTATCCCAGTGCTTAGCACCTTTAAAGGTTTTAATATTTTTTTATTTATTCATTCATTTACAGAGAAAATTATATATATATATATATATGTATATGTGTGTGTGTGTGTGTTATATGTACTTTACATAAAGAGTTAAATGAAGAAAGAAAAAAAATCATAGGGACAAAGAGGTTAAGTCCTATTCCTCTGGAGAGGAGAGGAGAATCTTTGGAAGTAGGGAAAATGTCCTAAACCAGGCCAAAATAAAGGCAGATATAGAGTAAACCTATAAACATTTTCTTATCTTATATTCAGTCTACCTAAAAGTTGTGAGTCCCTAGAGCTTATAGTACCAAAAGCCCCCAAATAAATAAAGCATAGTTGTTATGTTTGGAAAGATGATTTGTGTTGATATTTTAGAGAGAGAAGTCAGTTTGAAGCTCCACTCATCTCATCAATACTTTTTATGCATTTCATTCTCTCAAGGTAAGAACTTTAAGTAGGAATTTTTGTGGCTAGACAATTAAAAGAACACTCTCAGCTCAGATTCAATCTGATCCACTTGCCAATACAACTTCCCAAAGGGTGAGATTCCCTAAGAGTTTAGCCAAAGTTCAGATTCCTTGGAGTATACCTAATATGGCAAATTTTTAACAAACTTTGTTTTTCTTTGACTTAAAAACAACATCAACCACAAGAAACTGGGGGCTGCTAGGTGGCCCAGTGAGTAAAGCACCAGCCTTAGAGTCAGGAGGACCTGAGTTCAAATCTTGCCTCAGACATTTGACACTTACTAGCTATGTGACCTTAGGATAGTCACTTAAACCCAATTGCCTTGCCTTCTCCGTCAAAACAACCAAACCAACCTTCATTTGAAGGGAAGGCATAATCTCATATTGCAGAAGGGAAAACATACACACATATAACATCCATTTTCTTCAGTTTTTTCATCTGGAAAATGAGCTGGAGAAGAAAATATTAAATTATCTCTTCTAAGAAAAGCTCACATGGGGTCACAAATTGGACTCAACTGAAAAGTGACTTAACAAAACCCAGGGTAGTTTCTACTGCATTTCTATTTGAAGCACTTATTCTTGGTAATTGGAAATTGAATTGTGTTATTTTTTTTCCTACAATGCTGAAAGACTTCATGTTTTACTATTACCCAGTAAGTTGGTGGCATGGGGCAAAATTCCCGTCAGCCTTTTTTATGCTTATAAATGATGTTAAGCCTAAACGTGTTTCTTTACCCCCTTCAACTTTCATGCAAAATCCAAGTGGCCTTTGAAATAGCATATTATTTATATCTATGTATCTCTAGCTGTCTAACGAACTCTCTCTATCTCTCTCTATGCATTATGTGTGTGTTTATGCATGTGCATTTGTGTGGATCTGTTATTTCATCTGGTGTGTACTCCTCTGTTCACTGAGGCAGATCATAACACTACTATACTTTCTTATCATTGGGATTCTGGTCCAACAGTACTTTTTATCATCTTTTGTTCCCTATTTTCCTGCTATCATTGAAGAATAAGGAAGGATCCACAGAGAATCATAGAAAATTTCATCTTTCGTCCATTTTCTGAACTTCTAAGTTATGCTATGTTATTCTACACTTAAACAAATTGATTACTGGGTGGCAGAGTTATGTAACATTCAGCACTAGCCTTAGAGTCAGGAAGATCTGGATTTATATCTGGCCACCAACACTTAACTAGCTGTCATACTCTGGGTAAATTCTTTCACTACTCTTGGCCTCAAAGTCACCCTTTGTGAAATGAATGGGCTGAAATTGATGACCTCTAAGATAGACCTTTTAGCTCTAAATCTATGTTGTTCTAATCATCACTATACCCTATGAGCTAGACCACAAATATCTGGGCTCTTATCAGACAGACACAAGTTGTTTTATGTTCTAGAACTGGAATCTAAGCCTCTCCAAGATTGGTCAGAAGGTCCAGAGCTACTACTTCTCCTACAAAACCCATGATAAGGCACTCAAAGATGAATTCAAAGGAGCAGCACACTAAACAAATGCCCAAATAGATTACCAAGTCCTTAGTTTTTTTTTCCTAAACAACTCAGAAGTGGTGTACAAAGCAATTATCACTTGTAAGACATAACCCTTCTGCAAGCTTTTTAGAGTGAGAAAACAATCAGACTGAAAAGAATTTCACTTTTTGCTTCCACCTGAAAAACAAATAATATATATATATATATATAACACATCCTTCCCCATACCAACCCAGCATAACTACATGGCTTCTTTTGACCCTAACCCTGACTTCTTTACCTCATAAACATTAGCCTAAACTACACTTACTATTTGTCCTTCATTTTCAAAAGGACCAATGAAATAAGAGAGTAAGGTCTTGATTTTCACATGAGTTGGATTTCAGCAAGTCAGGGTAGCACAAAGTTGTCAGCTTCACTCCTATTACCAGAGGGGCCAAAGTTCAGTGGCAAGACAAGAGCCATAGTAACTCATGATAGCCCAGGATGTAGCGGATAACCTTGGTGCATTTGATGTCTGAGAAAGTTGCAAGGGCTCTACACTGTTTGTTTCAGTCATCTTCGTAGCCTTTGGAACAAGTTGTTCTCATGTGCCCAATCTTCTGGGGGAATTCTTCACACGCTTGGGGTAGACTCCCCCCTACATCACCTGTCGATAGCTTTCCCCCTAATTTAGTCCATCTTCCAAGACAGTTCTACCAAGGTGTTTCTACTGATCATGCTACAGCTTCTTGGAGTCACAAGTGAGAGTTGTGTGACTGGTTGGATATCAAAGGTTGATGAGTAGCCCTGAAAAGGGCTCAGCAAGCCCTTATACCTCACACCCTGAAAATCCTATACATTTATAAAATGCACTTAAATTCTATCTAAAGTTCCATTAGCCACAGGCTACTCTGCTTACACCATCACCCTGGGCGGTTGGTATTATAATTATCCTTGTTTTACAAATGTGGAAACTGTGGCAAACAGAGGTCAAATAACTTTCCCAGGGTCAAACAGCTAATAAGTATCCAAGGACAGGATTTGAACTTAGTCAACTGTTGCATGAGTTACTATGTTCCCCCTAGGGCAACAAAGAATGGAGAAAGGGCCAATTAACTGGTGATAAGGCACTTTTACCTCTTCCAGACAGGCCTCATATCTCTCTTGAAAACTTTTCTAGCTGTTGGACTTGCCAAAGTCATTGCTACCCTTCCTTTAGGGAGTAAGCACTCAAGGTCACTTCCAAGCCAGATGAGGGACTAGAGTAAGATAACAATGTATGGAACTGAATGTAAAAACATTAATGCATTTATTATGTGCCCAGCATTGTGCTAAGAACTGGGAAGAGAAGTAGAAAAATAAGACAGTCCTCAGTCTTAAAGAACTCACATTAATATTGGGAGAGACAATAGACACAGGGAGGAGGAGATGAAGGGCAGTTGGAAAGTCCCAATAGTTTTCTCAGTCAGAAACAGCTCATGCAAAGACCCAAGAAATCCTCAGATTATATTGGAATACAAATAGCAACGGGTGTTAGCCATCATGTCTCCATATCAGTCAATGATTTAGAAGAGTCAGGAGTATGATTGCTAGGAAGGTGAGAGATGTACTGGTTCTGTGCAAGAGTCAGACTGGGGCTTGGAAGAAAATGTTCTACTTACTGTTCAATGCTCTATTCCTTCTGGCATATGGTGATGGGAATGAGGATGGCAAACAGTTAAGAGATGTAGAAGAATTCTAGCTTTACCTCGATCAAGTCCTTGTGCTGAATTATGTGAGTTGTAATAATGAGTGTCAGTATGTATAAAATCAATTTAAATGAGTCAATCTAAGTTTTTTTTTAAATTTCCCCTAGCACTAACAATCTTGATTCTTCTCTTCTGTATCTGAGAAAGGAGAAATGAATCACTAAATAGTGGTCATTTCCTTCTACTCCCAGTTAAGTTCAACAAGAGGTCAGCGGATGGCAGGAACTGTATATGCACAGTAGATGGATTTCTCTATGATGTTGAGATGTTATGGCAGGAAGAAAATGTCACTTGGATTCAGCTGTAATATTGGAAGCATATTAAACTGTCAAACAATATTAGAATAATGATTAGCTCTTCACAATACACTTGAACTCAAGTTTCTTCAAGTGCTTTCAAATTGTTCTTTTTTTTTAATAAGAAGTATCATTACTCTGTGCTAGTGAAATGCAGTCTTTTCTGGGGTAACACTTGAAATTGTTTGACACCTCTCGGGTGAGACATTGGAAGGTTTCAGTATAATGGAAAAAGGCTGCTTTGCATTTATACTATTCACAAAGGCCATTTAAAGCATGGTAATTTTCTTATAACTACAGAATCATGTAATATCCAACTGGTATTGACCTTGAACATGTAGGATCACACATTTAGAGCTGAAAGAGATCTTAAAAGCCATCAGCCCCGATGCCTTCCTTTGGCGTATAAGGAAACTGAGGTGCAGAGATGTTAAATGTCAGTTTCCCTCATGGGCAAAAAGGGTAGGAAGTATCTATGGTAGAATTTTAACTCATATCTCTCTGACTATTAGTTCCATGCCCTAGTTCTTCTGCTATATGGATTTTCTTTTATACACCCTAAAACTGAATTTCATCCTAACAATCTATTTCATGGACATCGACTACTTTTTTGAAATTCTATTTTTTTAACCATCAGGTAATCTGAGGATAACAATGCCAGCCTATGTACAAGATAATCAGCATAAGGTGAACAGTGATCTTGGCACTTTTCTTACATATTAGGTGTTAAGCTCAGTTTTGAATAAAGTCATGTAGGAGGCACCCTTGGTGTAGTAAGTAGATTAGGACTATTAAATCATAAAGACCTAAATTAATGAACCACCTTTGACACACATGGGTTCCATCACCTTGGGCAAATAAGTCATTAAACATCCCAAGGTTCTAAGGAATTTTCTAAGACAGTTGCAGAGAAGATGCCAACCTTCATTGATATAAGGAGTTTCCATCGCCTAGTAATGGTGTATGCCAAAGACATAACAATTCTACTCCCTATCCCTAAAGTCATTTAAATACTATCAAAATTCAAAAGTGTTTTAATTGCACAGTCTTCTATAACCATTAAATTGTGTACCCTGTACATTATTGTGCTTTAAATCCCTTGTCATTCCTTCTTCAATATGTTTCTAACAGTGCAGATAAAAGGCACAAAGAAATTTTGGCATCAAGTTGGCACAGTAAATAGAGTACTTCCCCTGAACATAGGAGTTCCCAAGACCATAGTGAGGATCAAATAAGATTCCAAATATTGCAACTTTTAAAACTTTGAAAATCTTAAAGCACTAAATAAAAGTCAGCTGTCATCAGCATTGATATCATCACTATCTTTTTCAAAAGCAGGACCTCATCATCATTCTTGCTTTTTTTCTTGCTATTTTTCATCTCTATCTTATAGATGAAGAAGCTCAAGCTCACATTCAGACTCATAATTTGATTATGTTCACACAGCTAGAAAGTATCAGATGTAGCATTTGAACCTGTAAATTTCTGATTTTGAGTTTGATGTACAATTAGCACTGAAGCACAGAAATACTGAACATTGATTTACTGTTCATTATAATTTAATAATTCTTCCTCTGTTGTACATGTCAAAGTGCTTTAATATCCACCATCCTCATTTTTGTGGAGGAGGACGAGGATGTTATGGGTCAGTGGTTAAATGTCTTTCCCAAGGTCATGCAGCCAATTAATCAAAGAACAATGCTCTTTCAGAGTGGGTGGGGACATCTGAGAGAAATATTTCCTACACAAACTCAACAAAGGCTATGGAAGGACCTTTGGTCCTGGTCTCAGATCTGAGTCTATTCATATTCTGAACATTACCTGTCTGATGTTAGTCAAGTCACTTAATTTCAATGGGTCTGTTTTCACATTGGTAAAATGAAGGGGTTGGGTTACAATTCCTCTAAGGTCCATTCTAGATCTAAATCTTTGGTTCTATGACCTCCACTGAGAAAGAAGCTACTACCTCCCAAGCTAGCCAATTATACTTTGGGACTGCTCTCACTGTTAGGAAGTTTTTGTTCTAGTTTTTTTTTTTTTTTCCTATGTAACACACCTAAAGTGACAAAGCCTAATGCAGCCTGATACAGCTAGGGTTTAAAAACAGGTCTTTGGGCCCACAGTCTGATATTCTGGTACTACAACTTGCTTCTCTGTACCATTTCTTATATACCCTGCTACAATATTTCACCTTCACCTTTTAATTGTAAACATATCAATTGCAGGGAAAAATAAAACATGTCAGTGTCACATCTAAGAGGAACATTATTAAAAATCTATTTTGAAGTCCTTGCATTTTAAACTTCTAACATGCAAAGTTTAGGAATCTCCCTTCATTAATAAGGGCAGCTAGATGAATCACTGGACAAAATGCCAGGTCTGGAGTCAGGAAGAATCATATTCCAAATCTGATCTCAGACCCTTCCTAGTTGTGTCACCCTGGGCAAGTCACTTAAGTCTGTTTGCTTCAGTTTCCTTTATCTGTAAAATGAGCTGGAGACTATACATGGTGGAAAAAATGCCACAAAATTACCTGAGCTCTCCCAAGTTTTTCTTATAAACAACATCAAATTAAGTCTCTAAATGGATTCTGGAGTGACAGAACCTACCAAAAGATAGAGTGAAGTGATTTTCTGGTTTAAGATAAGTTAGAAGAATTTCAGGAAAGGTGTGTCTTGCTTAGATTAAAAAAAGGGGGGGAGTGCAGGCCAGCACAGATGGTCTCTGGGCAAGCCAGCAGGAGACTCTCAGAGCACAGATCAGCAACTGAGACCCCTAAGTACTAGCTCAACAGGACAGTGGCACAGCTGAAAGCTGTGAGGCATCCAGCCCCAGTTTAGAAGGCAAAGTGCAAGACCTGGAACCTCCAGCACAAGAAGAACTATTAGACCAGCTGAGCCCAGTATGGTGGGTAAGCCTCTAACTTCAGAGGCCTAAGCACAGAAAGACAGTGGCCAGGTCTCTAAACATCAGTACAAGAAGCTTGAGAAAGTGACCCTGGACCCCAGGAACAGAGCTCAATTTTAAAAGTTGCCCAAAAAAGACTAAAAAAATGAGCAAAGAATAGAAAAGAGTCCTGACCACAGAAAGCTGCTATGGTAACAGGGAAGATTAAAAAAAAACTCAGAAGAGGACAACAAGGTAAAAATACCCACATGTGAAGCCTCAAAGGGAAATATGAACTGGTCTCAAGCCCAAAAAGCCTTCTTGGAAGAGCTCAAGAAGGTTTTAAAAGTCAAATAAGAGAGGTAGAAGAAAAATTGGGAATAAAATGAGAATGATGCAAGAGACAACAACTTGGGAATAGAAGAACAAAACTTGGTTAAAGGTAAACAATTCCTCAAAAACTACAATTGGGCAAATGGAAAAAAAATCACTGAAAATAACTCTTTAAAAAGTGAAACTGGTCAAATGGGAAAGGAGGTACAAAGGTTAACTGTAGAAAATAATTCATTAAACATTAGAATTGGGCAAGTAGAAACTAATGACTCTATGAGATATCAAGAATCAATAAAACAAAATGAAAACAATTAAAAAGAAGAAGACAATATAAAATATATCATTGGAAAAAGAACTAATCTGGAAAATAGATCCAGTAGAGATAATTTAAAAATTACTGGACTACATGAAAGACATGATTTTAAAAAAATAGAGTCTGGATAGCATCTTTTAAGAAATTATAAAGAAAATTGTCCCTCATATCTTAGAGCCAGAGGATAAAATTTTCACTGAAAGAATCCATTGATCACCTCCTGAAAGCTATCCCAATATGGGATCTACAAGGAATAGTGTGACTAAATTCCAAAATTATTAAGTCAAGGAGAAAATACTGCAGACAGTCAATAATAAACAATTCAAATATAAAGGAACCACAGTCACGATGACATAGGACTTAAGAGTTTCTACATTAAAGTATTAGAGGGGATAAAATATGATATTCCAGAAGCCAAAGGAGCTTAGATTATAACCAAGGATCTACTACCCATCAACACTGAGCATAATCTTTCAGGGAGAAAAACGAACATTCAATGAAATATGGACCTTCCAAATTTTCCTGATGAAGAAGACCAGAGGTGAACAGAAAATTCAATCTTCAAATATAAGAATGAAGAGATGCATAACAAGGTAAACAAAAAAGAAAAAAAATATTCAATAAGGTCTAACTGTTTACATTCCAACACAGGAAGATGATACTTACAACTCTTGAAAACTTTATCTCTATTAGGAGAGTTAGGAGTATATATAAATAGAGGTTGTGAGTATAATATGACTTTGATGTGATGCTATGAAAAAGAAAATTAAGAGGTGGGAAAAATGGACCAGGAAAAGATGAAAAGAAGAGGCAGAATAGGGGAAATTACATCATATGAAGAGACACAAAAGACCCATTATAGTAGAGAGAGAAAATAAAATGGCTGACATTTTATGAACCTTGTTATCAGAGGATTAAGCTCAAAAAAAATGGAATAACTTACACACTCAGTTGGGTATAGAAATATATTTTTCCCAAATGGAAGTCGAAGTGGGAAGAGGAAAAACAAGGTTCTAATAGAAGAGAGGGCAGATTGAGGAAGGTGGTGGTCAAAAGCAAAACACTGGTGAAGAGTGACAGGGTGAAAGGAGATAGAGATATATAAATGAGTAGAAAATAGGATGCAGGGACATACACAATTAATATTCATAACTGTAAATATGACGTGGATGGGGGCAGCTAGGTGGCACAGTGAATAGAGCACTGGCCCTAGGATCAGGAGGACCTGAGTTCAAATACAACTTTAGATACTTAACACAACATTTATCATAGACAAATCTAACGACAGAATGAGAAAGAAGTTAAGGAGGTGAATAGTATTTTAGAAAAGTTAAATATAGTAGACCTCTGGAGAAAACTGAAAGGTCATTAAAAACCTCAAAATCAAATACAGAAAGAAAGAAATATTAAACACATCCTTTCCATATAATGATCTAATAAAAGTTATGTGTAAAATGGCAATGGAAAGATAGAATAAAATTTAATTGGAAAATAAATAATCTAATCTTAAGGTATGAATAGGTACAACAACAAGTCATATAAATAATCAGTAATTACATCAAAGAGAATGACAATAATGAGACAATATAATAAAATTTATAGGATGCAGCAAAATAGTACATAGGGGCTACTTTATATCTCTGAATATTTGAATGGACAAATATGAGAAAGAGCAGACCAATGAATTGGATATACAACTAAGAAAAGGTTAAAAAAATTAAAAACCACAATTACACACCAAATTAGAAATTCTGAAAATCAAAGGAGAGATTAATAAAATTGAAAGTAAGATAAATATTGAGCTAATAAATATAACCAAGAGCTATTTTCTATGGGGAAAAACACACAAATATAGCTTTGGTTAATTTGATTTAAAAAAAAGAAAGAAGAAAATCAAATTATCAGTACCTAAAACAGAAAGGGTGAATTCACCACCATTGAAAATTAAATTAAAGCAATAATTTGGAAATATTTTGTTCAACTCTTTGCCAATAAATCAGACAATCTAAGTGAAATGGATAAATATTTATGAAATTTTAAATTCCCAGAACAACAGAGGAGAAAATAAAGTACTTAACTGAATTTTAGAAAAAAAATGTGAACAATCCATTAATGAACTCCCTAAGAAAAAATCTCCAGGGCTGATTAATTCCAATACCCTGTAAACAATAGGGGAAAAATAGAAAAAGAAAGAATTCTATTAAATTCCTCTTATGACACCAAAATGTTTTCGATTCTTAAACCAGGAAGAGCCAAAAGAGAAAAAAAAAACTATAGACCCATTTGCCTAATGAGTATTAAAGCAGAAATTTTAAATAAAATTTTAGCAAAGCTATTATAAATTATCCATTATATAATATCTGGGAGTCTATCTGCAAAGGTGAATGCAAAAACTATATGAAAACAATTACAAAACACTTTTCACATAAGGTAAGATCAAAACAATTGGAAAAATATCAATTGCTCATGAGTAAGTCGAGCTAATATAATAAAAATTTACAATTATGTCTAAATTAATTTACTCATTCATTGCCTTATCAAACTACTCAAAATTATTTTACTTGGCTAGAAAAAGTAATAACAAAATTCAACTGGAGGAAAAAAGGTCAAGAATATCACAGGAATTAATGAGGGGAAAATGCAACAGAAGGTGGCCTAGCCATACCATGTCTAAAAATATATTATAAAGTGGAATCACTAAAACCATTTAGTACTGGCTAGGAAATGGAGTGATAAATCTTTGGAATAGGTTAGGTAAATAAGACACATTAGTCAATGACTATAGTAATCTACTGTTTGATAAAACCAGGCTGCAGCTTCTTTTTTTTTTTTTTTAAGAAACCAGGGTTAAGTACCTTGCTCAAGGTTACAGGGCCAGTTATTTCTGGGTGTGGTGCAAGGTATCTGAGCCCGGATTTGATCCCCAGGTCATCCTGACCCTGGAGCCGGTGCTCTTACTTGCTGAGCCACCTGGCCACCCCTTAGGCTGCAGCTTTTGTGATAAGAACTCCACTATTTGGCAAACTGCTGGGAACATTGGGAAACAGTATGGCAGAAACTAGGCATAGACTAACATCTCACAAGACAAAGTCTTAAAGGGAACATGATTCATATATAAAGGGTGATGTCATGCAGAAATCAGAAGAGTGAGGAATAGTTCACCTGTCAGATCTATAGAGAAGTGAAAAAATTATGACCAAACAAAACCTAGGGAATATTATACAATGCAAAATGGTGCATTTTATTACATTAAATTAAAATGTTTGTATGAACAAAGTGAATGCAAGTAATATTAGTAGGAAAGCAGAAAACTAGAGGAAAAAAATAAAACCAGTATTTCTCATAAAGGTCTCATTTCTCCAACATATAGAGAACTAAGTCAAATTTATAAGAATACAAGTCATTTCCCAAATGATAAATGGTCAAAGTGTATGAACAGGCAGTTTTCCAATGAAGAAATTAAAGCTATCTATTGTTATATGAAAAAAAATTTCCATGTCACTACTGTTAGAGAAATGCAAATTAAAGCAATGGTGAGGTACCACCTCATACCTATCAGATTAGCTAATATAATAAAATGGAAAATGATAAATATTGGAAAAGATGTGGGAAAATTGGAACACTAAGGCATTGTTGGCAGAGTTGTGAATTGATCCAACCATTCTGGAGAACAATTTGGAACTTATGGCCAAAATGATAAAATGATGTGCATACCCTTTGATCCAGTAATACCATCGCTAAATCTGTATCCAAAAGAGATCATTAAAAATGGAAAAGGGCCCTCTTGTATACAAATCTTGATAGCATCTCTTTTTGGGGTGGCAAAGAAATGATAATTGAGGGGATGCCCACAAATTGGGGAGTGATTGAAAAATTGTGATATATGAATGTGATGAAATTCTGTTCTATAAGAAATGATAAGCAGGCAGATTAAAGAAAAAAAATCTAGAAAGATTTACATGAACGGATGTTGAGTGAAGTAAACAGAAGCAGGAGAACATTGTACAGTGTAATCACAACATGTGATGATCAACTATGATAGACTTACTTCTTCTGAGCAACATAATGATTGAAGACAATTCCAAGACTCATGATTAAAAATGTATCCTACCTCCAGAGAAAAACTATGACGACTGAATGTAGACTGAAGCATGCTATTCTATTGTTATTGTTGTTTTCTTGTGATTTTTCCCTTTTGTTCCGATTCTTCTTTCACAACATGACTAATGTGGAAATATGTTTAATGTGATTGTACATATATAAACTTTTTCAGATTGTTTGCTATCTTTGGGAGGGTGAAAGGAAGAGAAGAAGGGATAAGAATTTGGAACTCAAAATCTTATACAAATGAATGCTTAAAACTATCTTTACATGTAATTGGAAAATTAAAATACTATTAAGTGAAAAAAAATTTTTTTAAAGAAAAAAAATACCTGGAGAAAGAAATGGCACACTGCTCCAGTGTCTTTATCAAGAAAACCTGAAATGAGGTCATAAAGAGTTGGACATGACTGAAAAAAAAATAACTGCACAACTTCCTTAACAAATGATTATCAGGGGCAAAGACAGATAAGGGAAATTTGATCTTTAACTATTCAAAGCTATTCAAGACGATGTTCGAGTAAGCATCTGCAAAAATAACATTCTTTTTCTAGGAGAGTGACTTACTATACTTAGAATATTCAGTCTCCTATCTCCTCCCCATCAACACATCAACTTAATGAGCTAGAATGTTTTTTTTTTTTAACAGTTGTACCAGGTCTGAAGGGATAAAAATGAAAACCATTTATGTGGTATCAAAAAGATGGAGGAGGGTAATATGCAAGTTCAATAAGATATCAAAGTAAAACATAGAAAGACCTAAAATGCAAGATAGAAAGGAAGTCTTTACTATTTAGAAGGTATTGACCATTACTGCAGCAAGATGATAGAAATTACCCAAACCTTATTGTGTACTAGTCCATTCAGTCTTTCTTAACTTGTTGTTGAAGAGAAAGGAGTACTCTCTATTTGTCATTATGTCCTGACGTTAGACTATCTGCCATCTAATTATGAAGAGCCGCAGTCCCCTGAGAAATAAAGCAGTGATGACCTGCGCAGTGAATATGGAAGAAATAATTACTAGACCTTGATATAGTTATTAACACTACGGTTTCAACAATTTCAAGTAACTGACTTTTCACATCACTGACTTATTATTGTAGGAAGGTGCTATTCGCAAAGACAGAACCAGGAGGAGAATTTTAAGTAGAAATATTCTCTTTCTTTCTTTTTTTTTCTTCAAGAGTTTTCCTGGGGGCGGCTAGGTGACGCAGTGAGTAAAGCGCCGGGCTGCGGAGTCAGAAGGACTAGAGTTTGGTTCAGCCTCGGCCACTTAACACCCACAGGGAAAAAAACAAAACAAAACCCTAGCATTACTTAACCACAATTGCCCTCCAAAAGGCACGCACACACACACAAAAAGAGTTTTCCTTCTCCTGCCTTACATGGTCAGCTAAAAGCATAACAATGTGCCTCATGGTTGAATAATTCATGAGAAGTAAGGCCTGACCAACCCACTTCCTTAATCATTTAAAATTTCAAGTACCAATATGATTATATAATTTGATCTTGATAACTTTTTGAGATACAGAATGCAACGATTATAACAATCTTACAAATAAAGAAACTGAGGGTCTCTTTTGATAGATAGGAGGGATTTTTATTTTTTTTTTTTGGTCCTGTATTGCCACTACCTTCTGATGCAGTGGCCCAATGATAATGCCATACAGAATTAATATTAAACAATAACACACCAAAAAATAAAATAAAATATTTTAAACTGAGGAAAAAGAATGCTTTACCAATGGTCACATAACTGTTAAATGTATGAGAAAAGATTAGAACTAAATTTCTTCCTTTGTATTACACCAAGTACAGCAATGTTATCTCTATTCTACTTTGTATCTCATGAGTAAAATGACAATCCAGGTGTAAAACAATTCATTAATTCAATTCCACAAACATTTATTAGACACTAATGATATGAGAGGTCATATATTAGGTACAACTTATAGGGATATGGACTAGACCTGTGGTTTTATCAGTCTGGGAATTCACATGTAAGGAAACTCTCTATTCCAATGTAGGTTAGAACCTTCTCTGCAATGTATGACCTTAGGAAAAGTTTAATAAATTGTCCAGCATCGTGAAGTCAGTATATGTCATAGGAAGGACTAGAAACCAACTTTCCTTGGCTTCAAGACCATTTCCCATTTACCTTGTCATGCTGTTTCCACATGTGTAATTAATAACAGGACATCACTGAAGAGAGTCCCTGACATCAAAGATGTTCATTATATTCTACTAGAGGAGAATAAGTATCAGTGTAATCTTCTCAGTAAATGAAGAGTTGGAGATTGCTCATTTCTATAGTATAAATGAAGAATCTAAGAAGCACCACACTGGATAGAATATAAAAGATCAGCTAGTCCAACATAGTTACCTAGATTCCTTTTCAAGACCTTTATTGAGGGTGATCTCATTCAATAGGTATTTAGTTGGCTTTTTAATTATGAATTTAAATATTAAATTTTAAAATACAAAGATATTCAAATTCAATGCACTCATTAAATAATCATGTATCAAACGTTTCTATGTGCAAGGAACTGTAGATAATACAAATTTGAGCTAATCCAAAATGACAATTCACATATAGGATGTGACATATCACAGATGTTCAAAACACACACACACACACACACACATTCTTATCTCATATATTTTATAATCCAGTATGAAGAAAAACACAAGGCACTGTAAAGCCACGTACAAGCAGCTTTCCAGAGAATGGCTGCTGTGAATAGCTTTTAAAGTTCTGATTACACAGTATAGTGAACACTCTATTCAATAACTAATTAGAGCAAAACATTTACAGAGAATCAAGGTACAGCATTCACAATGTTATAACTTATCACAGAAAATCAAAATACTGCATTCACAAGGACTTATCACTAAAATGGCCACATAGTTTTCACCAAAGTGGTCACAATAGTTTTCAGCAAAGTATAATCATTTAATAACTGAATCATTCAATCATCCTTAAGGAGCCCTCCTGTAGGGTCACAAAATACAATAGTCAAAGTTCTCCACTCATGGGGCACACTAAGTTACAAATCAGTCACTATTCAATCATCAGTCACTATTCAATCATCAGTCACTACTCAGTAACCTCTTAAGGGGTAGTGGAAAATACACAGGCCATCCACCCCTAGGTCACAGTAAATCATAATCTTCTCAGTCAGTACACAGTAGCAAAATCTCATTCCAGTTTGACTTGAGGCTGGCTTATAGTTTCCATGGTTCCTCTTCCATGGTCCCAGCTCCAACTGTCACCTGGATTCAAAGCCAGACAGTTCCCAGTTCCTTGTCCAGCTCCTTCTTAGTTTTTTGTCCAGGTCCCATTCCACACTGAAGCTCACAGTGTCCAATCCACCCCGTCCTTCACAGTTCCTGTTTCTGAGAAGACAAAGCTTAACAGAGCCACAATAATATTCATGCACATTGCCGGCACCATCATAGATTCACTATCTGCCTGTGGAATCAACTCAGACCCACCAACAAGGTCTGAGAACTCAACACAAATCATCAACATAGAAATTAACACAGACCCACAAACAAGGTCCAGGAGTTCAGCACAGAGCATCAGTAAAGTCACAGGACATCCAAAATCCTCCTCCAGGATTTCTGTACACATACAACCATAAAATGCTCTTTCAGGGTTTCCAGCAAGGTCCCAGGGCTTGTGTATAAAGTATTACAAACAAACATTAACACAGACGGAGCAGACAATAAGAGTGCTGTGATACCATGAGTATTCTCCTCAACTCTGCCACCACAAGAGTCCTCTTCTTAGATCCCACTTTCTCTAGTCCTGGGGCTCTCCTTATATACTTATTAGCTTCTTCCCCAGGAGTTCCCAAGTTGTGGAGTTCACACATTCTGTTTCTTAAGAGACTGAAACATGGTGTTAATTCAATAGCTGAAACAAGGTGTGAACTATTTCTGGGCTTGCATTCCCATTACACCATTACAAACAGCCATCCATAAGTATGAGAGTCACCTCATAAAAGTCGCAAAGAGCAAGTACTAAAAGAATTCAGAGCAAGGAAAGACCATAACTCTCTAAAAGATAATCTTGGGGGGTGACTAAGGTACATTTGATTTGGATCCAAAATTGATTTCAATGTACTGTTATGGAGAAGAGGAGGAAGAAATCTCATATGGGAGATGGAAGTCAAAGTGCACAGAATGTATGTTCAGGACACAATGAGAGGTCCAACTGATTAACATTTTTTTTTTTTAATTTGACTGGAGTGGGAAGTAAAAGAGTAGGGGATTTAAGGGAAGGATAAGCTAGATCCATATTATTTAAGTTCCTTAGATGGAAATATAACATTTCTGTACCTGATTCTGGACACAAAAGGAGGGGCATTTGAATTTTCTAAGCAAGAGAAAGGTGTAAGGAATATACTAATTTAAGAAGATTAAAGGATCAGAATTGCATAAGAATTGAGGTGGAGAGAATGAAAGCAGAGAATGGGAATAGCAAAGAAGAAAAATATGTGAGTCATTTTGGAGGAAGAATCTAAGCTCCACAACGGATGGAATCAAAAAGAAAAGTTAGTTAGACATGGTAATCCAGACTCTTTTGAAGACCTAACTTGAATGGGAACCAAATCCATAGAAATAGCTGACTTTTTAAATATAGAGGTCAGATTCAGAGGGGAGGAGCCAAAAATGCCAGCCAAAAGCAGGAACTTGCTTAAGCTCCTGCTCTAACCACCTATAATATCTGTAAAAATAAAATTACTCTAAAAATTTTTAGAGCTATAGAAACCACAAAGTAACAGAGAAAAACAAATCTCCCACTGAAGGCAGCCTGGCAGGCTGACAGGTAGGGTTTATCACATTATGCTGGGAGCACAGCACAGTCCCACATGAGCCTTGTCAGCCTACACTAGTGAAACAGACTGGCCAGAGCAGACTTCAGGAGGGTGAATCACCAGAATCTGTGGCTGTTTCCAGACTTCTCAACCCATAAATGCAAAAAAGAGAAAGTAAAAGGTCAGTAGGGATCTCTGTTGGAAATGGGTGATGGAAGATCATGGTCTGCCCCCTGCACTGAGCATGACAGGTGGCAGAGACATGGCAACTGAAGCTGCTGCCCTGTGGCTGCCTCTGGAGTTCCTGGCCTGCAGATTGTAGGGGGACCAAGGGACCATTCAGATGGTAATCACTTTTACTTTCACCTACTTGGATCTGCATCACGGTATTGGGTGGTGGTCCTGGCATGTGTGGCCAGTGTGCTAGTGCTTGGGGTGTCTGTAGAGAGGGCACCCTCCTCATTGCTCTGACAACATTTGGAAAACCCCAGTGATTTGGGACATAGCTCTCTGCACTCTGGGAGCAAAGTTCTACAGTGGCAAAGAGCTCAAAAGTCAAGTAATTAGCTGGCAAGATTAGCAAACATAGGAAGCATAATCAGACCACAAAATCTTTGTTGGGGACAAAAAGGATCAAAACATGGAAACAGAAGAACACAACAAAGTAAAATCTTCTGTATCAAAAGTTTCCAAGAAAAAGATGTACTGGCAGGCCATGGAAGAGCTCAAGAAGAATTTTGAAAATCGTGTAAGAGAAGTGGAGGAAAAATTGGGAATATAAGTGATAATGATACAAGAAAATCAAGAAAAATGAATCAACAGCCTGAGTGAAGAAAATAACACCTTAAAAAATAGACTAACTCAAATGGCAAAAGAGGTCCAAAAAGGCAATGAGGTGAAGAATGCTTTAAAAAGCTGAATTTGCCAGATGGGGAAAAAAAAAAGAATCTCAAAAGCTGACTGTAGAGAATAATTCCTTCAGAATTAGATTGGAGCAAATGGAAGCTAGTGACTTTATGAGAAATCTAGATACTATTAAACAGATCCAAACAAATGAAAAAAAAAATAGAAGACAATGTGAAATATCTCATTGGAAAAACCACTGATCTGGAAAATTGATCCAGGAGATCTATTTTCAGGTCACCCAAAATTATTGGGCGACCTGAAAGTCATGATAAAAAAAAAAAGCCTAGAAATTATCCTTCAATAAATCCTCCAGGAAAACTTTCCTGATAATCTAGAACCAGAGGGCAAAATTAAACTTCAAAAACATTCACCAATAGCCTCTTGAAAAAGATCACAAAAAGAAAACTTGTAGGAATATTATAGCCAAATTCCAGAGTTCCCAGATTAAGGAGAAACTACTACAAGCAGCCAGGAAGAAACAATTTGAGTATTGTGGAAACACAATCAGCATAATACAAGATCTAGCAGCTTCTACATTAAGAGATCAAAGGGCTTAGAATATGATATTCCAGAAGTCAAAGGAGCTAGGATTAAAACCAAAAATCACCTACCCAGCAAAACTGAATATAATGCTACAGGAGAAAATATGTTCATTCAATGAAACAGAGGACTTTCAAGCATTCTTGATGACAAGACCATAGCTGAAGAGAAAATTTGACTTTCAAATACAAAAAAGCAAGAGAAGCTCGAGAAGGTAAACAGGAAAAAAATTATAAGGCACTTATTAGAGTTGAATTATTTACATTCCAACAAGGAAAAAAAAATGATAATCGTAACTCATGAGACTTTTCTCAGTATGAGGATAGTTGAATGGAATATGTTTGTGTATATATGCAGTTATACATGTATATGTTTTTCAAGGAAATATATATACATATATATGCAAAAATGTATGTATAGGAGGGTATATGGGTATATAAATAAATATGAGTGTGTTTATATTGTGTACATGTATACATAGACAGAGGAAATAGATCAGTTGAATATTAACTGATGATACACAAAAAATAAAATTAAGATGTGATAGAGGAATATAAGGGAGAAGGAAAAATGGAGAGATAGAATAGGGTAAATTATCTCATATAAAAGAGGCATAAGAATACTGTTACAATGGAAGGTAAAAGGGAATGGGTCCACCTAACTCTCATTGAATTTAGCTCAAGGAGGGAATAACATACACACTCAATTGGGTATATTTACCTACAGGAAAGTATGGGGAAGGGGATAAGAGGGGGAATGATAGAAGGGAGGTCAGATTTGGGGAGAGGGTAGTTAGAAGTAAACACTTTTGAAAAGGGAAATGGTCAAAGTAGAAAAGAGTAAGTGGGGGGAAAGGGACAGGATAGAGGGAAATATAGTTAGTCTTTCACCATATGACTACTATGGAAATGTTTTGTGTAACTGCACATGCACAACCTATATTGAATTGCATGTCCCCCCAGTGGGGGTGAGTGTGGAGGGAAGAAGGGAAAGAATATAGAAATCAAAGTTTTAAAAAATTGTTTTTTACATGCAACTTGGAAATAACATATATGGGCACTGGGTTATAGAAATCTTTCTTGCCTTACTAGAAAGTTTGGGGGTTATGTGGGAAGATATAGTAGAGAACAGATTGGGGAATGGGTATTCATTAGGCTCAGTATCTTGAGTTTTGGGGGTAGGGGAAAGATGGGGAAAAATTTGTAACTCAAAATCTTTGGAAGTGAATGCTGAAAATTAAAAATAAATAATAAAAAGTTAAAAAATACAGAGGTCAAAGATGATTTCATTTTTATTTCCTAGACCTTGTTGATTGGTACAGTGAAGATTTTTATTTGATGTGTACAGTTCGATTGAAACTGAAAGGAAACTATGAAGGTAACTTGGTACTTAATAAAAATTTGTTGAATGGCTGAATGAGTTTGGGAGTAAAGTAGATAGGTGGTTGTAGCGGCAAGCACCCCAAGCGTCCTCAGGGTTTGCTGCCAACACAGGTTCTTGGATCTGCTTTGATAAAGGAAAGCAACTCAAAATGGGTTAACAAACTTACTTTAATCAGTCAAATATGTATTGTTCACCTACTTCAGGGGAAAAAGGTCAGCACCCTGAACTTCAAAGTATACAGACAGAATTATCAAGACAGAGAAACAGATCAAGTAGACAGATTTCCAAACTGTCCAACCATTACATCCATACCAAACAACATCTGCGTTTCAAAGAGGGGGGGCTCTGGACAATGGCTTTTCAGAGTTTCATCTGATCAAATCACAGAACACTTCTCAAAGTGATCTGCAAAACAAAGCTAAATATCAGGGCTTATATAGCCTTCTACTGGCTCAGAGAATGTAACAACCTTCTTGACTCACTGGCCAATCAAAAAGTATCTACTGAAAAACAAGCCTCCCACCCCAGGCTCCAGGTGCACTTTAGCCTAGGGGCAGGGAAGATCTTCAAATTTACATTCCCATTACAGTGGTATTATGGAAGGAAAAGAAAATCTGGAATCAGCATTGCAGAGTTAAGATCCTACCTCTGGCACAACTAGTATGACATCAGATAAGCTATTTAACATCCCTTGCTATCACTATCCTTATTTGTAAAATGAAGTCAGATTCAGTGTCACTGCAGTTTCTTCTAGAGATAAATCTGTGATCCTATTACCTTATGAGTACCTGGTGATTTTGGTCAGCATTTCCAGACCTTGGTCTATGGAACCTCTGATCAATGATTCAAACATTGAAAGTATGTAAGCCCAAATGAAAACCTAAAATTATAGACCCCCTGACCATTAAGCTGAGGTTGAGTTTGGTGATTTTTTAGATTGGAAACACAGGGAAGTATAATGTTGGAGGTGTTATTTCAGTCACATCAGCCTCTTTGTGAACCTTTTTGGGATTTTCTTGACAAAGGTGCTGGAGTGGTTTGTCATTTCCTTCTCCAGCTCACTTTACTTATGAGCAACTGGGGCAAACAGAGATAAGTGACTTGCCCAGGGTCACATAGCTAATAAATATCTGAAGTTGGATTTCAACTCATGAAGAGGAGTTCCTGATTCCAAGACCCATGCTCTATCCACTCCACCACCTAGTTGCCTGTGATACATTAGGTGATATATAATGTTCAATAATTGATGCCAGACGCTATGTGTCGGTAATATATAGACCACATATAGGGTGGAGGTTTTGGACTAGATAATCATTATAGTTCTTTCTATTTCTTTAAATATAAATAAATATAAATAAAAAACTAATTATGAGCTTTTTTTTTCAAAATCTTTTTCCCCTGATCCAAGCACCATGAAGCAAATGACATGAAATAAATGCACAGAGAACCAGTAATAAACGTGCCCTGAAATCATCTTTACTATCCATGATTTGAAATTATTACCAAATTTGATTAAATTAAGTGGGAAAATGAATTACTTAGTCTAATGTCATCTATAATAAGGTAGGAATGTATGTTTTAAATTATTATACCCTTTAAATTAAAATACCCTTGAACAAGGGCATGGTTGCCACCTTGTTATTGCTATGACCCTGGACAATGTAGATAGTCACTTTTTTGATGAATTTAGGTCATCTGGAGAGAACATATGTGAAAGTCCTTGCACATCTGTTCCAGTTCCATTTAGAGTTCTGGACTGGAGGGCTAAGGCATCTGAATCAAAGCTATGTGTGACTCTCAAAAGAAAAAGTATTCTTCCTTCCTGCATTAGCCCTGCAAGGTACATTGAATGTGAGAATTGTTCTTTCCTATTTCAATTCTAGCCTGTCTCTATTCTACCCCAGAGGTTATTACATTGCTGTAGGATTCTTCAACCTCCACTGATGTTGGGCAAAGTTAATTGTGCCTGATGTTTAATGTCTACAATGACCTCTGGCATATTCCCATGAAAGGAAAAAAAAGTATCATGATGAGAATAGGAACCGGGCAATTAGGAGAGACCTATCACTCATCTTCTTAAAAGATTTCATGAGAGTAGCTTGATTCTCTTAGCTTGCTTTAATTGGTGCATGTAGACTCATCCCCACTGTGAGTGAGTGCCTCCCTATTAACCTCAGGGATGGTCCAGGTCAACCAGTAAGCCAGGTCCCTCTCTTCCCTTCAGGGAACACCAGAGTCACAGAAAATTCCTGAGCAAAAAGCCAGATGAGAAACTTAAGAAAGAGTTAGGCACAAAGCCTTCCTATAATACTGAGTGTCAAGTTAGAATTGAAATTATGGGCTTGCATTAAAGTTAGAAGCAAGATCCACATGCACAAGGCAGCTACAGAGAAAGATAGGTAATCTGAATAAACATGTATGCTAATGGTATTCAAGTGAGCTACTGTGGTCCAGTAGGGAAATCACTGAATTTGGAGTCAGGAAGAACTGAGTTTGAACCTTGCCTCTTACTAGCTGAGTGACTGTGAACCAATTACTTAAACTCCTTAGGTCTCAGTGTCTTCATCAATAAAATAGGTATAATAATCATACTTAACTCATAGAATTGTCCAGAGGATGAAAATAAGAAATATAATTTTAAAAATATACATAAATTGATTTTAAAATTTAATAACAAAATTGGTTTTTGTTATTACTGGTATACACAGGGGTCATTATTATTCTCTTAAGAGAAAGCAACAACACTTGTCCAAGGTCACAGAGGTAGTTGCTAATAGATCTCATATGTGAATGCAAGTCCTTTTACTCTACCAGATGGCCGTCTAGGTCCTTGGGTGAAGCCTTTTGACTGAGTCTAAGTTTTACAGAACAAAGCCTTTTAATAAAGGCTTGATGCTTGGAGTTGAACTACCACACCCACCCAAGACTTAGTCTTCAGCCTATTCACCAGATCTCTAAGCACTTAATGGAACATCATTTCAATTGGAGCTCTTGACCTGAGGGTAACAGATGCAATGAATAATAGAAAATTAATTGGACATACTTTACTTTGGAACTAAGAAATAATTATTAGTCCCTTTTATTCATTTCCTAAAGGCAGCAAGGAGGTGCAGTGTGTAGATTGCTGGGTCTGAAGTCAGGAAGACATATCTTCCTGAGTTCAAATCCAACCTAAGTTACCTGACCCTGGGCAAGTTACTTAACCCTGTTTGCCTCAGATCCTCATCTATAAAATAAGCACGAGTGTCTTTGCAAAAGTGATGCTAAATGGGATCATGAAGAGTCAGAAATGACTGAAAAAATTTGTTAAAAACAAAAACAAAATCATTTACTAAGTATCTACCTGAACAAAGCACTGTACCAGTCACTGCTGCTACAAAGACAAGAACAAAACCTTCAAGGTGCTTACATTTTCAGGTTTGGCAAGACACAAATCATAAGTATGCAGTCAAATAAAAACAAAGTATATACATTGTAAATAAATAGAAAACAATTTTGAACAGACTATTAAAATTGGGAGCTGTCGTAATTTATTACTAGAAGATCTCAGATACTTCCTGGCTGTGTGATCCTGGGTAAGTCATTCAATCTCTTTCTTAGCTTTCTCACCTGTCGAAATGGGGTTAATCCTAGTAGCTATCTCTTACGTTTGCTATGAGGATGAAATGAGTTAATATTTATAGATTGTTTAGCCTGGCACATAGTAGGTACTTCATGATTGTCTCTTTACTTTCACTGAACATAATCAAAGAAGAGACTTTACAGATCATTTAGTCAAACTCTCTTATTAGGCCATATGATTACGACTACCAAGGACCATAACAAAGAGGTTGCTGTCACCAAAGTTCTTGGCACTGACAAATGGCTCAATATATAAAAATGACTTGATTTTATCACTGGGAGTGACATCAAAGAAGACTTATTATCATTTGCTTTGCCACTATACTTAAGGACCATGGTACCTTTCCATCTGACTTGTAGCTAAAATCTTTCATACATGTTGTTTCCCTGCATTAGGTTAAGAGCTAAGAACAAGGAATTACTATTTTCCTTTTCTTTTTGTCTCCCTAGCACCAAGCATAGTGTTTAACATATAGTAAGTACTTAAAAGGTTTCCATCCATCCATCCATCCATCCGTCCGTCCGTCCATCCGTCCGCCCATCCATCCATCCATCAGTCCATTAGCTCATTCATTCATTCATTCATTCATTCATTCATTCATTCATTCATCCATTCATTCATTCATCTGTAGTCAAGGAAATATAAACCCCAAACCTCTGACTCCAGTCAACATGTAGTAGACTATCCCACTTAGGGAAAGTCTTGCTCAGGATTCAGCCTTTATACTGATCCTTGAATGTGATTAGGAATCCCAAGACGTAGATATGAGGTAGGAGAACATTCCAAATATGTGGGACGGCCTGTACAAAGGTATAGAGGAAAGAGACAAAAATATCTTTATATTCCTTGAGGGTGTAAGATGAAAAAGCATTTAAATGGAACAAAAAAGAACTTCTTGTCACTTGTCCTTATTGTTAAATTATGTAAGCAGTTTTAATTGTCTTGTGTTTTTATGTTCCTGGAAAGTGGACTCTATACCAAAGTGATGTGATTGTTATTTATGGTGTAATAGGTTTGATAATGTTGCCCAATAAAACCACTACATCAGTAAAAGGGAATTTGAAAGAATGAGGATAACTGAGTCATAATGCATGAAGTATTTGAAGTTTTAAAATGTTTTAGAACATAAATATAGCCCTGGCTTCAAAAAGTGCCAAGTTTATAAATTCTGGGATGATAAATAAAATGACACTGACAATGGAATCTTGTCCTGGTTTATAAAAACTCACACTTCAAGGACACTTGAATAAACAAGTGTTTTAGTAATGACCAAGCTTGACAGAGAAAATGTGCCCTGCTCTCTTCATTGGAGAGGTGGGGGACCATAGGACATGAATATTACATATACTTCCATATTCAATGTGCTAATTAAGTTTCCCAAATTGATTTGTATTTTACCATCTGTCTATCAACATACAGATATACATTGCATAAATATGTAATATATTATATACATATAATATATTACGAGTGTGATATATGTAATATATCTCTATGTTTATATGTATGTATATGTTTACATGCATGTATTTGTTACAGAGTATAGCTTGCATGACAAGGGAAAGAAAAGGGATTTGAAACTGATGTAATCAATATTAATTAAACAAATATTTATTTTATGCTTACTATGTACCAGGTACTTTACTATATGTAGGAAATGCACACATATATACACATCCATGAATACACAAAGAAAAACAGTGAATAACCATTCAAATAAATGTAATTTTTTAAGAGAGAAAGGAATTCTTTTCTCACAACAACCATGTGAGGCAGACAGTAAAAAATATTATCATGTCCATTTCACAGATGAAGAAACTGAGTTTCAGAGAGCCAAGGCAAAGTGTCCTTGGTCACATAGTATCTGAAGTACTATCTACTCAAATCTTCCTAAATTAGTGTACCATATCAGTCAGTAGGCAATATATATGACACATTTACAGAAATACCACTTTAGGATAATAAATTTAGAGCTGGGAAAAAAATCACAAATCCCCAAGTCCACACCTCTCATTGTATGAATACAGAAACTGAGTCCCAGAGAGAAGAACTAGTGGTGTCTTCTACTTTCGCCCTTATGTATTCCTTCATATCTCATTTCCTCACAGAAGAAAGGCAAACTGATTTAGGCAAAGAAAATCTGTAGTTGGAAATAAGAGTTGAATAAAATCCTCTTTGGGAGTGGTCTCTCCATAGGGTCTTCGGGAAGGCTCTTTCCTCTGTGCCTTACTTGGAAGGAGCAGTAGTAATGCCCTCCTAAGGGACTCCTGGACCATGTCAACATTAGACATTACATTAGTCCCAAACCAAAGCAATCACCCCATTTCCTACCTAGAGCTCGTCTCCCTCCATTTCCCAGTCGGGTGCTATTAGTGAGACAGCCGGCCCGAGAGGCTCCTGCTGCAGGAAGAGACAGCCTAAGCCAGCAGCCTTCTCCATCTCCTTGTGCCAAACAGCATAGACAGGAAAACGTTTACAAGGGGAATTCAGCGCCCAGGGAATGAGGCACCAGCATCACGTGGCGTGGGCAGACTGCACTTCAGCTGTGACCTCGGTTTTCAACAAGGTCCTGGTCGTTGTTCCGGCTCCCATCTCTTACACACGTGTTACCCCTGGTGACAAATTATGCTGTGCTTTTGTGATGTGCCCAAATGAGAACTAGGATGAGATCCAAAACAACTTCTTTCGGTTTGGGACCCGAGCCAAGAAACTAAAGAAAATCAATTTTTAACATGCCTTTTATTTTATTTTTCCCCCTCTGAACAATGCAAGTACCTTTTCAACTCCATAGGTGGATGGCCAACACAACTGTATCGATGAGGATATTTTCATATCTTTTTCCTTCTCTCTCTCTCTTTCTCTCTCTGTCTCTCTGTCTGTCTCTGTCTCTCTGTCTCTCTGTCTCTCTCTCTGTCTCTCTGTCTCTCTCTCTCCTTCCCTCCCATTCTCTGTATCTGACTCTTTCTCTTTCCATAAAGTTTTTCAATGTCAGCATCATACGAACATAGACTGTACCTGTAAAAGACTTTGTTGTTCCACCATTTCAGTAGTACCCTACTCTTTGTTACTCCATTTAGGGTTTACTTGGCAAAGATCCTGGGGTGTTTTACAGTTTTCTTTACAGCTCATTTTCCAGATGAGGAAGATGAGGCAAACAGGGTTAAGTGACTTGCCCAGGATTCCATAGCTAGTATGTATCAGGCTATATTTATACTCACTTCTTCCTGACTTCGAGGTCAGCACTCTATCAACCATGCCACCTGAGCTACTCCAGAAATGGCTTAAGAGGCCATCGAATCCAATCTCCTTATTCTACAGAAATAGGATCTGAAGCCCAAAAAGGAAAGTGACATTGAATCATTTAGTAGACCTGCACAAGACCCCAAACCACTATCTAATAATCCAACTGCCTCACTTTCCAGGTGAGGAAAATTATCTCAGTGAAGTCAATAAGCTGACTCAAGCCACACAAGTGGTAAATAGCAGAACCAAGATTTATGCTCAGGTTTGGTCTATCCAACTTTGGAATCCTTCCCACCACATCAAATCGTCTCCCCAGTACATATTAGAGGGACAGCTGCTCTATTTCTTTCTAATGCCTGACTTTAAAGCCCTGAGTCTCTCCTGGTATAGAAATGATTGATTTGCTTATGTAAGAATTATGGATTACAGGATTCAGGTAGTTTTTGGAAAGGTGCAAATGTGTGTGTGTGCGCGCGCATGTCTGTGTGTGTATTTGCGCATGCACGTGTGTCCCCCAGATAAAAATAAAATATGGGAAGAGAAAAAAATCCTCTCTCCTGATGGCATCCTACTCAGACAGAGTCACCAAAACAAGGCTAAGGTGATCTGCTTAAGGACCTGGAAGAGTTCCAGAAAGTACATACTGTGGGGTTTTTTTTAAGCATTTTATAATATTAGCGAAAAGTCCTGAAATTCCAGCAGACTTGAAATTTGGCAAAATTCTCTCAACAAGCATTCAAAAAGGAGAGTGAATCAGAGGAGGTCTCACAACTTCTAGTTTGTTGTTAATGGAACAGAGTACTGAGCTTAGAGTCATGAGAACTGGGCTTGAGGGCTGACTTTGCCACTCACTGGAAATGTGACCTGGGCCAGTCAGGTCAGTGCTCTGACCTTCAGTTTCTTCTTCTGGTAAACAAGAATAATGAAATAATAATAATGCATTGTGGCAAGGAAAGGTCTCTAAACTGTAAAGTACTCTTCAAAACTGAACTAATTGAGCTAACAAGGATATACGTCCCTAATAATCACTCATTCTACACAATTATTTTCAACATCCCTTCTGGTGGAAATATTTGTTTAGAGAATTGATGAAGAGAAATTAACAGATTTGATTATGATCTTCCTTCTTCCCCTGCCCACCTCTGCTTATTCTCTCTAAAAAGTCTTAACAAGGAGGGAATCTGATTCAGTTTAACAAACATCTATTCCAGTCATTGTTAAACAACTCCAGGGTTGGGGGGCAGGGGCAGAAGAAGATGATGAGAACAAGAGAATTGGAAATTATAGAACCAAAGAGAATTATCTCTAGTGTGTAGCCCTTGTTGGTCAAAATATAAGAGAAAAAAAGATGACAATGCTCATCCCTCTCTTGTTTGAAGAGGTGGGGAAAAAGGGATCTATAGCAGTATATATAATGCCACACTTACATATGTGTGCGATATTCATAATTTTGCTGAACTCCTTTCTCCTTTTCCTTTGCATTCTTTAATAAAAAGGATGGCTTTTTAAGTAGAAGCAAGAAGAGTATAATGGGAGAAAAAGGTGATATAAACAGTAGATTAATTTTTTAATATTTACTCACAGGGTCATGGATTTAACGCTAATACCCGAGATATCATCCAATCCAGATAACTTCATGCTCCTACTAAAACAACTGTTTATTTCATTTTAAAAATATTTTGCTGATGACTTTTCCAATTTTTGAAAAATTGTCATTTATGGACAACTCATCACTTAAGAGAAACTAGACTTTCCATTGTAGCAAAGAAAAATAATTAAAGAAAAATACTAAAATATGATCATGAATGTCAACATATGTGTCATTCTATTCGATTGCTCTCTTGCCTTTCTGGTGAAAGAAGGGATATATGTCTTATTTGACAGCTAAAGGCACAGTGGCTACAGGGCATGGAATCTGGGAGACTTGGTTTCCAATGCTATCCCTGACCCTTATTCAGCAGTGTGAACGTTGGGAACCCACTTAACCTCTATATGCCTCCTTTTCCTCATCTGTAAATTGGGATAATAACAGTGCCTACCTCCTTGGATTGTGAGTATGAAATAAGATGAGAGAGAGAGAGAGAGAGAGAGAGAGAGAGAGTACTTTGCAAACCACAAGCATTATATATATATATATATGCTAGCTATTATTACAGTCTCTTTTCTAGTACATTTATTGGTTGTTTGTTTTCACTTATTTATTCTGGCTTCCTTTTAGTGAATGTGTATGTGTTTTATATTATTGTCCTTCTGTTTATTGTTCTATTGACTTATCTCATTTCATACCAGTTAAACAAATCTTCCAATATTCCTTTGAATTTATCGTTCCTTACAGTATAATTCTTTTCCATTACATTCTTAAAACAGTGTGTGTAGCTAATCATCCATCAATAGACATTAACCTTATTTTACAAATGAGGAAACTGAGTTCCATAGAAGTGAGACAATTTACCCAAGGGTAGTAATGGTAGAACTGGTATATTATGCCAGTTCAACAAATCTTAAGATAAAACAAACACAAAAACAAAACACATATCCTAATTTCCTTCTCTCATCTACAATTTCTAGCCTGCCACAGTTGAGGTATGAAATAAGGATTTGTGTCTCCTCATCTGTGACATGCAGACTTAACACTGGTTTTAGATTGGAAAAATCTTTTTTTTTTCAAATACAGCCTTTGAAAAATTACTACCTGTATGACGTTGGACAATCCATTATACCTCACTGGACCTCAGTTTCCTCTTCTTTGAAATGCTGAGATTGAACTTGATGGCTTCTGATGAACTTTCAAATTCTACACCTACAAACCATGAATCCAAAGCAATGCCTGACTTAGCACATTGCCAAGCCAACTCACATTTTCTTTTCCTAGTTCACAGTTGCTGCCTGAAACAAAATGCTCAGGACTGCCTTTGAAGGGCTCTGTGAAACTAAGTATAATCACTAAAATAGGGAGAGAAAGCATCTGTGGGAGGAACAAAGGTCCTTCAAGTTAAATGAATTTTCTAAAGCAAAAACAATTTCAAACACCCAAAGGCAGGATGCATAGAAAATAACACCTTCCTTCAAATTTCTGACTTTAGAAATCAAACCAATGACTAGTAATAAACAGCAAGGTGGCCAGAACAGAGCAGAAAGATCATTTCTCTAGTTCTTGAAGCACTTGTCAAAAGAAAACTTGGAATTAAACAGGGAGTATAGTGAGTGGGTAAGAGTCCTTGACTTGGGGGTCAATAAGAGAAGCCACATCACATTTCTGATGCCTACTAGCTGTGGTGACCTAGGACATTAATTTAACATCTCAGAGATTCTATTTCCTCATGGATTGAATGGGGATAATAATAGCACTTAAAACATACTGTTTTGCAGAGATAACATATGTACAACATTTTTTTTTAAGATTCAAAGAACGATTTTGTTCAATTGTTTTCAGGCGTATCTGAGTCTTTGTGACCCCATTTGGGATTTACTTGGCAAATATACTGTAACAGTTTGCTATTTCCTTCTCCAGCTCATTTTTACAAATTTTGAAATTGAGGCAAAAAGGGTAAAGTGACTTTCCCAGGGTTTCATGGTTAGTAAGTATCTGAGGCAAGATCTGAATTTAAGAATGTGACTCCTCCTGAGTCCAGGGACAAGCACTCTGTCCACTGAACCACCTAGCTGCCCACAAAGAAATGCATCAATGTTAACTAGTAGTAGTAGTAGTAGTAGTAGTAGTAGTAGTAGTAGTAGCAGTAGCAGCAGTAGTAGTATTCGTAGTAGTAATTATTTAAATATGGCCAGATTAAATTTAAGCCTCTTTCCTGAGAGACACTGGGAAAATCACTTAAACTCTCAGTGTTCCAACTGACTTTTAACATTCTAAGTTACTGAGAAGATGACCACATTAATTGAAAGAGATCATTTCTGAACCTAAGACATCCCTATGCTAGCAAAATCCCAGGTACAACTCTACCAATATCTGTACTGAATGTGACATTCCTATAGCATTAGCAACATCCACTAGATACTTTCTATTGGGTTTGGGTGTGATTCTATCATGTAGTTAAATTTATTAACATCTCCTCATATTTTTTTATTATTATTCTCTGTGTGTCCCAGGTGTTTGGAAGACTAGAAAACACATTGTAAAATTAACCAGCCCTGAAAGTGGGGAACTCTCAAGTCTCCCCTACAATACATAATACATATTGGGGACAAATCTGAAGGACTGCAAAAGGCTCAAATACAACTAATGGAGTCACATTTAGTTGTATGTGTGTTTGTGTGTTGTGTGTGTGTTTGTGTGTGTTGTGTGTGTGATTTGCAGAATCATATAATGTTAGTTCCGGAAGAGACCTTAAAACTCAGTAAGTCATTCAAAAATCATTTACTGAGTATCTATTATTTGCTATACCCTTGACTATTTGCTAGTAATACTAATACAAACAGAACATTATCCTTTGTTTGCATGAGAGACCTGGGACCAAGAGAGGTTAAGTGACTTACCACAGGCTATACAGTTAATCATTGCCAAAGATCAGACTTAAGCCCATGTATTTTGCCTCCGAAGTCAAGAATTCTTCCCATTGCTTTATGTTATTTTTTTCCCTTTAAAAGTAATCGAATCACAATGTATTCACCCACAAAATTAAAATATACTCATACAAGCCCCAGTGTTTCTTATCCTACTATTTTGGACTTGACATTCTGTTAAGATAAATAACATACAATGTCTTTGGTTCCTCACAACTCTTCACTCTCCCTGCCACCATCTAAACTTTTCAATGAAGTAACCATTACTCCAAGAAGGTCACATATACATGAACCTTTGTTTCACATGAGTACATATCAATTCCTCCATCCATTGAATTAATTGTCTTGGTGATCCTGGCAATTTTCTGCTAAGGTTTGCTTGGGCATGCCAAAAGTAGACGAGAGAGGGATAGCTTACTTACCCTAATGATGGGTGTTTTGTTTTATTGATTGATCTTTATACTTGTTTAAGACCTCAGAGTTCATGGGATTTCATATCAAAGAGAGCTTAAATTGTGAAAACATTCCCCTACACAACAGACAGGCTACAGACTCTTACACTGTGCTAGAAAGTTCCCTGGGACTCTGATGCATTAGACTTACTTAGATTTTATATAACATAGTGACACCACCTGGACTCATGAGTCGCTGACTCCACAGTTGACAAGCTACTACTGATGCCAGAAAGTCTCTCAGTTCTAATTTAAATGAAAAAAAAGTTAATTTTTAAAAATATTAATTTTATACTCTATTCAATTATATATTATATATGTATAAATGTTGTATAAATGTACATATGTATATATGCATATAGGTATACATACATATGTATGTATATACAGTGATTTGGTGGTCACATTCCTCCTGCCCTGTATTATGCTTCCTATCCTCCGAAGAGAGAACGAGACAGATCAAGATAGAGGCAGAAAGAGAAGAAAGGAGAGAGACAGAGGGAAGGGGAGACAGAAATGAGGGGGGAAGCAGAGAAGGGGAAGGAACAAGGAAAGTCTTGTTATGGTTTTATGCAGTCTAAAGGGAAACAATTCTAGGTTATCCCAGACAGAGATATGCCACATAGCAGGGATACGCCATATATATTCCTAACACCATGTGGAAAGCTGAAGGGAATGGTATTTGTGAATATTTGCAGGCATACCAGTTCATTGTTTCTTAGTGAGGAGATGGGGTGGAGGGGTATGGATATTTACTCACAGTCTGTACATATGCATATATCCCTCCATGTGCACCACTTAAAATCCAGCCTGAGCTGTTGAAACAGACTAATTCTGTTTGTCCTTTGACTTTAACAAGGGTAACTACAAATGTAATTCACCCATAATGTGATATTTAAACATTTTCTGAGAGAACCAATCAAGCACTAGATTAATCCCCCAGGGAAAACCTGACTTTGCAGAGGAAATAAAGCCAAAGAAAAGCCCCATAAAGCAGCTGAATATCCAAACCATAACTCGTTTTTTTGAAGATTATATGTTCTGAGGTCTCTATAAAGGTTTTTTTTTTAAGTCAACTCCAACTCCCAGACCCCAAGACGGATCTTTCATCAACACCTCCTGCTTAGCAAGCAAAGCACGTGGAAAGCTCTATGAAAACATTTTCTTGTCTTTCTAGTGTAGAAGTCAAGGCATTACTATCCTCCCCCTGCCACCCTGGGTGAATAGACTAAGTCATTAAAGGAGAATTTGACCTGAAAAGCGTTTCACAGGGATTTCTGTCAGAGCCTTTAAATGGGCAGCTAATGAATGGGACCCTGCATACAAATCCTGCCTTGTTGCGTGGGGGCCAAGCAAATAGATGCCATTGTCGGGGCAGGTGGAAAAAATATGAATAGACAGTTCAGTTTGCTACAGTGGACAATCTCATTGGGATGGACTGTGTGTACCCCTTTAATGAAGTCTGGATAGCCCTCCTTAAATATGTCCTTCCAATGTGCATCTTGAAGCTCAGTAATCATTGGGCATCAAATCTGAAATATCTCAATGGAAAAGGATCCTCTTTCTCTTTGCTTAAAACATAATTTTCACCTAGAGTACCTGGGGTCATAAGTTAGTGGAATTTTTTCTGTACCTTTGTTGATTGCAGCCTTGTAAAATGGGAAAGGGAATTTTCTTCCTTTTAGGTATGGATTCTGCAGACACCAGGATCACAGAATGCCCTTTGTTTCTCTGGAAAATTGCCAATTGCCCTACATATTCCATTGAAATATCTAAGTATATTCAAGACATCCCAACTAATATGCAGCTACATCAGAGACAAGAAGTTTGCATGACATTTATGCTTATATCTTCAATCATCTGTTAAATATTTAATGTATGTCAGGCATTAAAGGGGTGAAACCTTGACTCACTTCTTAAAGAGTCCTATTCACTGAATGGGCCTTACCTCACTCAAAATGGGAGAGTCCCTAATACCTCATTTATGTCTTGTGGTCTCTAGCTATAATTTTTTGGCAAGTCTGGGGTTAATATGTTTGACAGGCTTGAGTGACAAGCAACCTATAAAGCTTCTGAGGTAGCCTGACTAGTTTACCTAGAGATATAGTCAAAGTGAAATGGAAGGAGTATTGGCTCTTGAGCTCAGAGACCTGGTTTCAAATCTTGCCATTTCTCCTTGATCATGGGTATTACATAGGCTTTTTTTTTCTCATTTGTAAAAAGAGAATCATAATAGTGCCTACCTAATATGATTTCTGTGAGAATCAAATGAAATTAAACATGAAAAGGCACTTGGCAAAAGTTAAAACATTCATTGCTGTGTTGTTAGTAATTCCTTTTGATATTGGGCAAGATATTACTCTCTTTAGGCATAATCTAAAAAGATCATGATTGGACTGGGTGACTTCCATGTTTGCTCTCATACTTAAATCTTTGGATACAATATTTAGACTTTATTTCTAAGTTATAGGCCAGTTTCCAGCAGGAATGCCTAATCCATAACACAGTAAGTAATGATGAGGTGAAGAGAGCCAGTTGAAAGTTTTCTCTTGCTTCCAAAGGAGACTGTGGTCATCAAAAATGTAGCCATAGAGTCAAAGTTAATATGACAAACAAAAATTAAAGACTTGACTGAGTCCTCCCAAATTCCTCTCTGACATAATATAGTGAGAGGGGAGTGCAATCCACAGGATACACCAAGGCAGTCATCCCCAGGAAACAAGAAGCACACTATGGAGGCCACTGAATCAACAGACACAATTACAGCTTCCTGAGCTCTCCGTCTACAAATAGTAAGGGGATCAGATGACTACTGAGAAGGAAATTATAGGATTCCCTTTGCTGGCATTGGACACAGGACTCTGTTGCATTCCCCATAGGTAGATTCAGGATCTAGTCCCAGAGCAAGAAGGAGCATTGGCACAGGTAACACTTCTCACAGTTCCAGGGTGTGAAAGGGTACTTAGGGTCACTTAGAGACTAGGACACAATCCAGGAGAATAGTAAACAGGCCTATCCTTAGATCATACCACCTTGGGAGAACTGAAATCTTACAGGTCCCAGAAATATCTCTGAAAACAGATGCATACACAAAACAAACAAACCCTCCCCCTAAAACTTGAGGCAATGCCCCCTCCTTGCCAGGAGCAGAACCTAACTTTAATATAACATTAAAAGCTAATAAATAGCCTAGATAAGTGAAAAAACACTATAGAAAAAGATATTGAACATGAAAATTTATTACGGTGACAGAAAATGTCAAAATGTTGTAAGCAACAAGAAAGAAATGATTCCAATATCATGGAGCCATAGTCAGGATCAGAAACGTTTTAGCAGCTTCTACATTAAAGTTTCAGAGGGCTTATAATATGCTGCTCCAGAGGGCAAGGGAGCTAAGATAAAAACCAAGAATCACCTACCTAGTGAAAGTGAGTTTAAACCTTCAGAGGAAAAAAAATGGACATATGGAATGAAATAGAGGTCTTTCAAGTATTTCTGATGAAAAGAATAGAAGTGAATAGAAAATTTGACTCTGAAAAACAAGACTTAAGAGAAACATAAAAACAGAAAGAGAAATCATATAGGATTAAATTAGCTTACACTGTTTACATTACTACATTAAGCAGGAAAAAAAGTGGCCATAATTTTTTTTATAAAAGACCAAAATCATTAGGAGAGAGGAAGATTCATAGGATAACATGCTTTCTTTTTTGAGCATCTGACTCTTCCTACAACTCTGAATTCTCATATGCAACCTACAAAGTATTGGCATTGATTCAACAAATTATAGGACAGAAGAAGGTCATGATTGATAAGTTACAAAAAAGGATGGGGACAGTAATCGATGGAAACTATGAAGTCAAAGCTTTTTAATGTCAACCTACAACTCCCTAGTAAGTGTTTCATATGTGCTAAGCATTGTTCTAAGCACTGGGAAAACAAAGAAAGCCAAAAAAATGGATCCTGCCCTCTGCATGCTCACATTCTAAAAGATCATACATACAAGATAAGTGGGAGGTAATATTAGAGAGAAGGCACTAAGAGTGGGAGTAGCAGAGAAAGGTGTCCTGCAAGAGATGAGAATTGAACTGAGTCTTGAAATAAGACAAGAAAGGTAAAAAGCCCATGTGAGGAGGAAGATTATTCAAGACAGGAGTGATAGCCAATGAGTGCCAACACACAGAGTAGAGATAAGGAATTTTGCAGTAAAGAGGAGAAAGAGGAAGAGGAAAAAAAGAGAATAAGAAGGGGAAGAAGGAGGAGAGCAAGGAGAACAAAAAAAGGAAGAGGAAAACAAGAAGTGAACAACAAAGAGGACAAAGACTGTGAGGACAGTGTCAATGACAACTTGGAAGGGTAATGAGGGACCAGGTTGAGAAGAACTTTAAAAGCAAAAGAGAAGAGTTCCTCTTTGACCTTGGAGGTAATAGATAGCCAGTGAGATAGTGGAGTATAGGGTAGAGGGTTAAATCTGTCCTTTATGTAGATCACTTTGGCAGATGAGTAGAGGGTGGCCTAGAATAGGGAGATACTGGAAGAAAGGAAACCAACCTGGAAGCTATTACAACAACCTGGACTGAGGTGATGAGGACCTTCATCGGGGTACTGACAACATCCAAGGAGAGAAGTGAACACATTGTAAAGGTATCAATGATGAGACTTATTAAAAGAAAGGGAATTTGGAGTGTGAATAAAGAAACCTTTCATGTTTAAGGGGATGAACAAGGAGAAAATTACATCATAAAAAGCTTATGCAAAGAGAATAACCTCATTCACTAACCCCTATATCCCCTTTCAAATAAAATGAAATAAACTTACAGTCTTGATGAACACTTAACATCTAAACTGACTATATCTTAGGTAATAAAGCCTAGGGAATACTTAGGAATATATAGAATTGTAAATACTTTTATCAAGGCTTTGTGGTTTCAGAGGTAGGATTTGAACCCAGGAGTAACTGACTCTAAAGTAACCTTTGTACCCCATTTACTATTCTACTCAGGCTCTATTTAAAGACACTAAGTCAATTCATAGTTATTTTCAAATCTGATCTAGTGCATTAAAATGACAAGATTGAGGAAGCTATTTTCTGAAAAATGAGAGTATAAATAAAATGAGATATTGTGTTAATTTAGGATCTTAATCTCCATAGCAACCCTTCCAAACTTTTGCTAAAGTTCCCAAGCCCCTGGATTAATCCCCATTTTTTTTTGCATTATCTAAAGGTGATATTTCTTTTTTATTTCACTCAGAAATTCAAGGTCATTCATTTTATGGTGCCTCATTTTCCAAATATTTAAACTGTTTCAATACTTCAGTCACCTCAGGCCTTCTATGTATCAACTCTCTCCTCTTCCTCTTCTATACCCCAAAAAGTTCAATAGAAATAAAGCCCTCCTCACATGAACTGATATACTTATAGTAGCATTGGGGGAGGGCAATAAATAAACTAGGTGTGCATTAAGGTACTATAGGATTCCAACATTATCTGCACTTTGAAGGTAAGAAAACCCACTTTGGGAGGTTGAATAATCTACCTTGGATCATAATAAATAGTGAATAAAATTTCAGAAATTTTAGATTTAGAGAGTGAATAACTAAAAGGCATAACAGCAGTGAACCTGGTACTTCAGAAGTATTTTATAAAAATTCAGTTATTATTATCTATATTAGTATAATCATTATTTTTATTATTTTTGTTTTTTGGAAGTCAATTGGGGTTAAGTGACTTGCCTAAGGTCATACAGCTAGCTTTTGTGTTAAATGTCTGAGGCCACATTTGAACTCAGGTCCTCCTGACTCGAGGGCCAATGCTCTATTCACTGTGCCACCTAGCCACCCCTATAATCATTATTATTAATATGGGTTGTCAAAGAAGAGAAAGGAGCATAGTGGAAAGAACATTAGCTATAAAATCAGAGGACCTGGGTTCAAATTCTTCTTCTAATTCTTACATGCTCTTTGATGTTAGAGAAATTGATTATCCCCAATGACCTTAAGTTTCCTCTTCTACAATATGAGATGGTTGGACAAGATGACTTCTCTATCTTGGCCAATATGCTAAAATTTTGGAGTAGGAAAAAAAGGCCAAGAAAGGCTGAGTTTAGCAAAATTATATCCATGGTAGATACCAAAGTTGTGACTAGCATCAAGATTCTTTTAGTAGAAATCTAGTACTGAATATTATGGACAGTTATTTGGAACAATGGATAGAAGACTAGGCCTCAAATCAAAAAGACATGAGTATAAATTTGGCTTAGAGATGCATTAGTAATGTGACCCTAGGAAGTCACATATCCCCATTTCCCTCAGTTTCCTCTTCAATAAAATTAGCTTGATAAGGAAATGACAAAATCGCTTTGAGTATCATTGCCTAGAAAACCCCAAATGGGGTCACAAAAATCAAAGTAGAATGAAATAACTCAACAACAACCTAACATTATGCTCAATTGAAGAAAGTTGGTGTCATTGATGTTTTACTTAAAATCATAGATTTAGAACTTGGAAGGTCCTTAAAGAACATTTAGTACAACTCTCATTTTGTAGATGAGAAACTAATGTCCAAAGAAGTTAAATGACTTGAGCAAAGTCTCATGGGTATTGAGAGAGAGAGAGAGAGAGAGAGCGCACATGCTAGAATTTAATTCTCAGTCCTGTGACTCCAAATACAGTAATTGTCCTACTGTACCAAATTGCTTTTTTAAAAAGATTATCTCTAAAGAGGAAAATCACATAATGATGTATGTATTGTAGTTGCTTTTAGTTGAGAAGCCTGATATTTTTTCAGGTGCGTTATAGGAAGTGTATATATATCAAGGCAATAAGTTGTATGAAATCATCTGCCTAGGTTCATAGAACTTCTTAATGGAGCCACAAATTTTAACAGCACTTGCCCTGCTCCCTCTCTTTCAAGTTGATTCACTAGTCTTATGTGAGTCAGCATGGTAGAGGGGAATGAGGAGAAGGAAAATTGCAGGCCAATGCCCAGGCTTGAGACATTATCAAAGTGACCTGAGTCAAGCTCCTTCAACTTTGTGAACTACAATTTCCTCACATGCCAAATAGGAAGAATATCCACCTTATCTACTTCATCTCATGAAGCAATTGTGAGCATCAAATTATATCATGCACATAAAGTCTATCATAAGCTTAAAAGTTCTACTTACCAATGCAAAACCTCACTCCCTTTGTATTCTATTTGATATTATATTTAAACTGGGGCATACCCTGAGTTGCACAACTAAAATAGTGAAGGGTCTTGAATTTATGTCACATGAGGTTCAGCTGAAGGAACATGAAATACTTAAGGTGCAGAGAAGTCCTCTTTTGGGGGTGAGGGCAGGGAGTGAGCAGAGAGAGAATACGTGATAACTATATCTGCGAATTTGAAAAGCTGTCTTGGGGAAGAGAGAATAATAGACTGGTTCTGTTCAGCCCCAGTGGGTAGAACCAGGAGCAATGTATGGAAGTTGGAAATAGGCACCCTTGGACTTGATAGTAACAGAATAAGAAGAAAAAAATTCTGACAATTATATCTGTGTTCTAGGTGGTGCAATGGATAGAGCACTGGGCCTGGAATGAGGAAGACCTGAGTTCAAATCCAGCCTCATACACTTTCTAACCATGTGACCATTGGGAAGTTGTTCAACATCTATCTGTCTCAGATTCCTCAGTGGCTAAATGGAGAAAATAATTACACCTACTTCTCCAAATTTTTGTGAGAATCAAGTGAGATAATAATTGCACAGCCTTTAACACAATTTCTGGCACAGAATAGGCACTATGGTTCTATGATATTAAAAAAGGATAAATATGGACAATTAACTCTAAATAGAAACACATGAAACAATTATGATGATACTAAACAGAATTTTGGTGCTTCCCATTATTGAGTGAAATGATACAGATATTGCTAAGCTATTTTCTAGCTTACTGTAGCAGCAAGCACCCCAAGCGTCCTCAGGGTTTGCAGCTACCACAGGTTCTTGGATCTGCTTTGCTAAAGGAAAGCAACTCAAAATGGGTTAACAAGCTTACTTTAATCAGTCAGACATATATCGTTTACCTTGTTCAGGAGAAAAGGTCAGCACCCTGAATCTCAAAGTATACAGGCATAATTATCAAGACAGAAACATCAAGTAGACAGATTTCCAAACTGCCCAACCATTACATCCATACCCAGTCAACATCTGGGTTTCCACATTCTGGGTTTTTCAAAGCCGGGAGACTCTCAACAACGGCTTCCCAGAATTCAGATCAAATCACAGAATACTTCTCAAAGTGAGTCCCAAAACAAAGCTACACATTAGGGCTTATATAGCCTTCTCCTGGTTCAGAGAATGTAACAACCTTATTGACCCACTGGCCAATCAAGAAGTATCTACTGAAAAACAAGCCTCCCACCCCAGGCTCCAGGTGCACGTTAGCCTAGGGGCAGGGAAGATCTTTAAATCTGCATTTCCATTACACTTACCTTTCCCATGATAACTTTCTGAGTACTTATTGCACCTGTGGTATAGATGAGAAAACTGAGAGATTACCTGAGCAGCCAAAGGTCACGTAGCTTTATGTATATTACTTAAATTAAGATCTTCAGAACCAAGAATATTTCTCTTCCTACTCACTGGTCTTGTCACCTGGAATGATTTCATTGAACTTCTTTCTTTAAATACCTGTTCTAAGACAGTCAATGAAACTTCTGGTATCTATTTTCTTATTATCTTATGAGGCCATCAGTTTCACTCAATGAAATCATTCTTATCCCAAGGTTATATGAATTCAAAAGGCAGAAGCAGCCAGTAGTTTGGCTTATATTTTCTAGTTTGAATTGAAGGTATAAGACTGTTTGAGGAATTGAGCCCTTTGTCTTCTCTGTTACACAAAAGTTGGCCCGCTGGTGTTGATCATTAATATTTTGTGTTTTGTCAGGAAGTGGATGCCTAGTAGCAGTTATTGGGGAACTCCATGAATGCCTCGCATTTTCTTTTAAGTAGCTGTTGGTTCTGGATCTCCCACTCTTTCTGTGTTCTTTCTATTTTACTTTTCTAACTCCTACATCTCTAAGTCATCAAAAATTTACAAAAGAATAATCCCAACTCACAATCTGAGATCATCATAAATTAAATAAATAATATGAGTGATACTAATTCAACTTTTATCCTGAAATGGTAAACTTTTAAATCCACAGTCACCCTGAAGACACCTAGGAAGGACCTGATTAAACCCCTTAGTTACCCCTGCTGTTTATTTCTTTTTCTTCTCTTCTTGGCTCTCAATGACAGGTATTATACCACAGAAATGGGAAATGAAGGAGGGATAGGAAGAGAGCATGATACCGTAAAATGGAATGCAATGTTAAGAATCAGAAGACTGGTTTCACACATTAGCTTTTTCATGTATTAGCATTGTGACATTAAGTAAGTCACTTTACCTTTCTTAGACTCAGTTTCTGATCTATAAAATGAGGAAACTGAACTGAATACCTTCTCAGGTCTCTCATAGCTCTCAAGAAATGACACTATGAAGATCATAATTAAAAATATAGCTTGATGTACTTGAAACATCACTGATTGAGAAAGTTGATAGCTGGCTTCTACTCCTTTCGGCTACAAACTGCTCATATGATCTTGGCAATTAAAATCCTTGAGTCTTAGTATTCTTATTTTTAAGATGGTTATATTATCATACCTCTTTGAGTATGAATTCCCTCATGTTTAAATTAGTGTCACTATGTATCTACATCACAGAGTTAATATAGCAAAACAATTAAATCTAAGTTATAATCTTCTAAGCAAATGTATTCTTTTTGCCTATTAGTGAATTACTAACACCTAATTGTGATCTAGAAATATCAGGTGTTTATTTTGTAACAGTTCATAGTCAAAAAAAGTATGAACACTGGCAAACTGAGCGGTAGGGGGTGAAGATGACCACTTGCAGAAAGTGAACAGAATTAAACTAAAAGGAATCTAGCTTGGAACTGTAGATAAAATGTATCTATTTTAAAGTTTTGTATGAGGATGACCCAATGCCGAATATCTAAAATGACAAAAAGAAAACCACAGAGCACTTAATCTCCCGCAAAGTGCCTTTTAGATAATCTAGTCTATAGGCTACCTCAACTCATTAAAAAAATTGCTTCTAGGAACAGACTCAAATTAAAAAATGACCTGACATAAAATTTCAAAAACTAAGATTCATGCAACTATAGCAGAAACCTAGAGAAATTTAAAAGCTTACCCTCCACCAGTCTACCACAGTGTGATGGGCCTTTTTCATATGTATAATACTCCATGAGAGGTTTTAACCTATCTAATGTAGTTCTCTCAAGAACCTTTAAAAAGTATCCCATGTCCTTACTCTTACTTATGTGCAATTTTATGTAAGTGGTTAGAACAGTATGAATGAAAAACTCACATTCCCTACATGATAGCATGCATTTAGATGGTAGTCCATTCACTTACTCTTTCAATACATATTACCTTAGACCACTTGTTTGCACCCCACTCCCACACACTCCCAGACCCCCTACCTTTTTTGAATAGCCCATTGAACTGAACATGCTGTTTTAACATTTTAAAATAAAATTGAATTGTATTTGATGATTTTTAAAGTGTTGTCTCAAAGGCTAATAAAACAAAGAATTGGGTTGGATTTGGCCATTGTGTTATAGTTTTTGGACCCCTGTCTTAGACCAATCTGCAGAAGGACAATAAGCTTGGATCTTGGTTCAGTACTAAATTGGTAAGCAACATTTATGAATTTGTTCAACCTTTTATTTGGTTTTGCATCCTCTACATTTCTGTATGTATATATGTATATGTGTATGTGTGCATGTATGTATGTATGTATGTATGTATGATTCTGCCTCCATACTCCAGTGAGTGCTTACTTACTAAACAAATAAACACATGAATGAATAAATCAGTAGGTAAATAGATTGATAAAGAAACAAATAAATTAAGCATAAATGTATGTTTGTGTGTGCATATATACATGTATGAATATGTGTATGCATGTATACATACACACATGAATAAATGGGAAAATGGATGAATTAGTGAATGAAATAATGTGAAGGAAAAATAAATAGAACAAACTAAGTAATGTGTTAAAAAAGGCTGGCTATTATAATCAATGGTCAATGCCCATGAAACAACCCTTCACCTCACCTCTTCAAATACAGGGGAAAACGTATGCTTTCTCTGAGTGAAAAACTTGACTATTATAATGACAATTTAAAGTTGTACATTTTGTTATTATCATTGATTTTTTTTCTATTAACATTGAAGTAGTCATTTTTCATTTTCTTTATTGTTTGCTCTGCCTAATTTGCACTGCATCAGTGCACACGATTCTTCCCATACTTGTCTGAATTCTTCATATTTTTTTTAAATAAAGAAAACCCCACTTGGGGGTAATATAATATCTATTGTTACTGACATCACATGTAGATACAAGATTAAGTACAAAACAATATGAGAAAATTAAATCTAGAATAAATGAAAAGAAGTAAAATACATTGTTGAGCGTAATATAGGAGCCATGGTAGGCTTTGACGTATTAAAACTGTCCTATAAAAAGAAGATAAAAAATTGGAGCAAAAGGAAATTCAGAAGTGATGAAGTAGATACCAGTGAGACAAAGAAAGAGACAGATAGATCTAGATGTTTTTTATCCCTTAGCATATCTGGCATTTACTATGGAATGAAAACAAAATGACTTACTTTAAAGAGACTTACCAAAAAATCTTCCTGTCACTCATCACTACATTTATTTCTTCATCTGTGAAATCAGGGATTTGGAGATCCTGTCAATCTTAAATCTATGATCCCATTACTCTTTCATCTTTCAAAAGGGCTAACGAGTAGAGGTCTCCATTCAAACAAAAATCTTCCTTGATCTCTATAACCTCTGAAATGAATTTCTTCTGAAGCTCAGGATCTTCTCGGATCTTTTTTGAGGTCCCTGGCAAAAGGTCCCAGATCTTGGAGGTAGCTTTTCATTAATTTAATTTCTTGTGATGTTCTTGTTTTTTCAAGAGAAATGAGAGTTACTAAAACTCCTATCCCACCAATGACAATTTCCTCATTGAAACATTCTCACAGCCTTCTTCTATCACATGTATTCCTTCAAGAGTGGCAATTTCCAATGAAATCAACTCCTCATCTACAAAAATAAATTTCCCTGTGACACTATGTATGTCTTTAACTGCATTTGCCAGGCAATGGTTGATAAGGAAAGTCATTACTAAAGCCAAAGGAGGGAAACAATGAGGACCTTTTTTAGTATAGTGCAAAATAGGACAGGTAGAATAATCAGAGAATAAAGGGAAATGATATCTTTCAATATTCATCATTTCTTATAGACCATAAATATGCATACAATTTCTTTAGCCTTTATGTAACTAATGGCCTTCTTCAAATTTTAAGCAATTACTTTTCCCCCCTCCAATGCTCTGCAGAGCAATTTTAATAGCTTACCATCTGCACTTTGATGTCACATGAATCCAAACCAAGGAATATCACTTGCTTAAGAAGAATTAAAATAGCAGGTGATCCAAAAGATAACAGAAAGACACATGGACGGTACAGGCAGGATGCAGCAGATTATGAAAGAGATAACTTTCTAAGATATGATGAGAAATAAAACACAATTAAAGACTGTTTGAATGGAAAAGAGGATCATCTGGTCATATTGTGAGAGCCAGACAAAACATACACATATCAATAGTACTGAAGTGGTATTTGGAAATGAAAGCATGCATGCATGCATGTGTGTATGTGTTTGTATTATGTGTGTGCATGTAGGTATCTTTGTTGAGGTAAATCTACTTTCCTTGTAGAGATGGGGAGGGTCTATGGGAATTAAACATTCACTTGGTACTTTATACATATTATTTTAACTATAATAAATTATTTATTTGGAAGGGAAGGAGATATAATCCATTCAGAAATAAAGAAAACAAAACATAAATACATGTGTGTATAATGTGTATATGTATGCATATATGTACATCTATATGTACATGTGCATATATGCATAAAAGTATAAGATATAGATCTATAGATCTATAAACACACACACACACACATACAAGTGGAACCAGAGAGAGCCCTCCAGTGCATTTGATAAACGCTTTATGGGAAATTGATGGAAAGATAAAGACAACATTACCTAGATTAAAGGAAATGGCTGGATTATGCTCACAGCAGATTACAAACTGCAATACTAGTGAGAGTTGTATCCACTGTGATGAAATCATGGAATTACAGAGGTCATTATCTTTTGAATGAAATATTAGTCAAGGCTTTGGTACCCAGAGTTATTGTAAATCTCCATATTCTCTGCAGCCCTGTTATATATACCTGCTAGGAACCATGTAGTATGGCAGGGAGAGACCTGGGCCCTTACTCAATAAGTCCTGGTTTCAAATCCCAACCCTTGTAAACACTGCCATGGGACTCTAAACTTTTCCATTAACTTTTAAGTGTCCTGGACAATTCTCGAAAAACACATGTTGCAGAGAAAAGGCTGTTATTTATAGAAATTCCTCTCTTTGAGCTCTCTTCACTATTTGCTAAGTCCCCAGCATAGGGTTTCTCTTATTTATTGTCACAGTTATGCATTGGTCTTGAAAAAGAAAGAGACAGAGACACAGAGACGCACAGAGAGTGAGACAGAGGCAGATAGACAGAGAGACAGACAGAAAGGGAGAGAGAGAAAGACAGAGAGACACACAGAAAGAGACACAGACAGAGACAGAGAGACACAGAGACGCACAGAGAGTGAGACAGAGAGAGACAGAGACAGATAGACAGAAAGGGAGACAGAGAAAGACAGAGAGAGACAGAGAGAGAGACACACACACAGATATACAGAGACAGAGAGAAAAAGAGAGAGAGAGAGAGAGAGAGAGAGAGAGAGAGAGA
>NW_027185804.1:31430086-31443471 GCF_028583685.1 Petaurus breviceps papuanus
GAGAGAGAGAGAACACAGTGACAAGAGTATGATTTAATTCCAGGAAACGAAAGAGATTTTTTTTCTTTGACTTTCCATTCAACTATATTGTAAGTTATGGAACTCATACATATGCCTACTTTGATTGTGGTATAGAGACTCCTTATTTGTTGGCATAATGGTTCTTTACCCCATCCATTTCCAATTGTAATTAACCTTTACCAAGTCCCCAGCACAGTGATTCTCTCATTTATTGTCATTGTTATGCAGTAATGGTGATAGCTATTCAGGAGAGAAAGTTACTTAATCATCAAAAAGCAGGAACCTCAGTATATCAAAATTCTCTACCACTCCCCCTTCATCCCCTTTTCATTCAGTCAGAATCACATTCTGGAATTTGTCATTTTCAGAGTGTGAAGGAAAAGCACAAGGAAGACAAATAACAAGGGATTGCCCTGCTTAGTCAGAAATCACTAGTTTCCCTTAAGTGGCCTAGCCAGGGTCAAGTTCTTCAGGTACTTTACCTCATTAACTATAAAAGCAGAATGCTGAAAGTAACCACTGTTTCTTTCTTTCTTTAAATAAAATCCCCTCCATTTAAATGTCTTGATCTCAGAAAACATTTCTCTATATCACTGAAATACTTTTCTATCTTGGTATTTTAAGGATGATAATTTTAGGGATGATAACAGTTTATAAAACCAAATAAATAACTGCAATTGAACTAGTTGCATATTCTAAATAGGTAAATATGGGTTCTAATTCTGGCTCAACCACTACTTGAAAGGTGTCCTTGAGCCAGGACCTCATCCCCTTTGACTCTCCAGTTACTACTCTATAAAATCATGTAGTTTAGTTAAGTGGGACAGCTGAAAAGAATGAAGTGGAATGGGAGGGTTAAAATTCAAGCTCTGTAACTTGTTACCAGGGAGTCAGGGCAGTACGATGGGAAGGAGAGGGTGTCATTGGAGTCAAAGGACCTGGAGTCAAATCTCCTAACACTACTGGTATGATCTTGGTCATGTCTTAATGTACCTGAAGTTCAATTTCTTTGTCTGAAAAAAGAAAGAGTCGGACTAGATGGCCTTCAAGATCCTTTACATCTATGATTCTATGATACTGTGAAATATTTATGCAATTTATTTTACTTATATGGGGATCCATTCACTCTTGGATCAAATGAGGACATTGGTCTACATGAACTTTCCAATCTCCTTTATCTATGAATCTATAATCAGTTTCTTTGTTATTACTTCTTCTTTTGTACCCTTAGGGAAAATGGAACTAATACCACCCCTAATAGTATTAATAAAAATGATAATAATAATGATAATAAATCTATCCATAATATTTTCAAAGTTCACATCATTTACTACATTGAAACTCTTGGGAGGAGACTGAGAGTGCAATTGATCTTGTAAAGATGCTGCCACCAATTGTTAGTACTTCTTCCCTCCATAAATTATATGGGGTTTGCTTACATGTGTAACTCATGGGTCTCCCTGCTATTATCATTACCTCAGTAGAATTCAAGGTCTTTGAAAGTATTGGTATAGGAATACATATAATATGTGTTGGGTGTGCTTAAATATCTCTCTCTTTCTCTCTCTGCATGTATGTATATGTCTGTTTATATATATAACATATGCATATATAAGGTGTGTATAAATGCAATGTACATATGCACATGTGTATACGCATATATGTATTTTGTTTTTGTTTCATATTTTAGATTTATTTTAAACTAAATTTAGGGTCGTTCATTTTTAAATAAATTTAGGTAAGTTTCAGTTTCTTTAGCATAATTAATGAGTAATAATAATATACTTTAATATTAAATATTCAATGAGCATAGACCTCTTAAAAATCTGTAGCTAAATAATGGAATGAGATATGCTGAACATGCTACAGTGACGAGATTTCATGCTTGTCACAGCATTGCCAGAGCCTAGCACAGGTTCCCCAATATGTATTTCTTGTACTGAATTGGTAGTTGTTGAAGTCTCCTTCTAGTTCTAACGTTCCATCCTTATAGTGTTCTAACTTTAGCAATGAAATCAAGTGTTTACCAGCAGCATCAACGGAGCCAGGAGTGAGCCAAATGTATTCTGTTCCACCCCCACACTGTGCAAAAACACTGACAGCTAAGTTTTGATTGCAGAATCTTCATTTAGAAGGATGAGCCAGTGGAGAAGTCAGGGAATCCAGCAATAGCTGCATAAGAAGAGTAGTATTTGTACTACACTTACCAAAGCTGTCTTCTGACTTGTAAATTTACCCAAGGTATCCAAGGAATATGCATAAGTGGCAATTGTGAGAGCTCTTCTTTACTAATATTCAAAGATGCTGGGGAGGCTGGGGGTAGGAGGTAAAGGATAAATTTCTACACTGCTTACTTTGTCACCTAGGATCCCTTTAATCTTGAATGCTTTGCTGATCACATGGATTGTTAGTCTCTCTCTCTCTCTCTCTTTCTCCATATAATCTTATGTAACACCCCCTTCAACAGCCTGTTCATACCAAACCATTAGCTTTAAGAAACAATGGATTCCTATAGAATTACATTTTGCCAAGCTAAGGAGAGCCTAGTATGGACTGAAAGTATAATTTATTAATTAGTGACAAATAAGATGAATTAAAAGAGAACAGCGGAGCAAATGGACAAATAACATTTACTGAATGAACTGAATTTAACCCTTATATTTAAAGAAACTTGAGGAAAAATTCTTCAGAAGAAATGTTAATTGATATTCTGTGAGAACTGAATAGTAATGCCATATTCCCAAAATTGAGAAATTAGAAGTTTGTTGTATTTTTTTCACAGCTTATCTATTATAAATAATCATTTATGTATTTGTTTCATTCATGGCTACACTAGAACCATAAATATCCATATACATAGGTATATATTAATATATATAGATATACACACATACATATCAACACACATATATATGCATGCATATGCATGTTTATATACAGTACATAAATATACATACATAAATATATAATCTACAAAGATATGAGCAAAAGCTTATGAAAAATTAGTTTCCCTAAGTTAGTGAAAATCCATATCTGTTTATATGTTGTTCTCTCCCTGCTCCACTGTAATGTAAGCTCCTTGGGTTCAAGTACTGTTTTGACTTTGTATCTTCAAGACTCAGTACAGTTTTCTGAACATCATAAATATTCAATAAATGTTTCCTCGAAATACCGGTTTGATCATTTTGTTTCTATCAACAAGAGAGATATAATTTTTTTCTGTAAAGACATCTGGTAGTTGCTGCCCTTCTGAGATACTTTTTATTTACTCTTTATGTAACTTGTATCTAGCTAAATATTTTTATAACAATTTCCCTTCCTCGAATGGAATTTCTTTGGTATTGAGGCATTTTTTGCCTTTCTTCCTGGATCCAGGACATTGAACGAAGCATGGCAAAGAGTAAGAATTTAATAAATATTTGTTTACTGATTGAGGACTCCGATAATATAAGCAGGCATAATGTTGATTCCAGAATTAGATAACTCATCTTGAGAACAAAACGCCAACAATGGAGTAAATCTGAACCAAGTGTCTTAGCAACTCCCGCACAAAAGGGTAAGAGGGTCAATATATTTTCCTTATGAATTACTCTATTCCATGAGACAATACTTTGGATGAGTTTGTGGTTTACATATCAGTAAATCTGGATGGTTATGGCGCACGGTTGTCTTTCTAATATCAGCTCCACATACAAATTTACCCTAATAAGGCAGCCAGTTTGCTATATTTTCTGAAATGCTGTCTTATCCCTTCCCCTTCCCTTCCCACTGACTCTTGAATTCCCTGTTGTATTATTCTTTTCTGAAATTAATTCATTTTTATTCAAATTTGTCATTTATGTTGCACACAATTCAATGCTATTCACTGAAAGATGATAGTGATAATATTTCTCTTTCTAGAAGCAACCTGTCATAATGGATACAGTACAAGTACAATAGAAAGTATTGAGGTTCATCAAACTCTAATGTATATGGATATGTGTATACATATATACACATATAATTCCTATATATGGATATGTGTGACTATACACATATAATTTATATACATATATATATATATATATTTGTGTATATGAGTATACACACATACCTATTCATTTGAAATTATTCTGAGGAACAGATCACTAAAGTCATCCATGCTAAACATGCCAAAATAACTATTGATATAAGCACTTCTAGTTAGGTAGAGTTAAGTTCCACAAAGCACAAATCTGTTTTAAGGTTAGGAAGAAGACAGGCCTTAGCGTCAGAGGACAGGTTTCTCATTCTATTTCTGATATTTATTACCTTTGCAACCTTCAGCAAGTAATTTACCTTAACTGTGCCTCAGTTTCTTCATCTGTAAATTAAGGGCCATGTACCAGATGACTTCTCAGGTCCCTTTCCCCTCTTGTCCTTTGATACTATTTTTCTAGTTTTGTTTAAATTTGCTAGATGAAAGAGATACTCTTTCCAACCTTAAGTATAAGTTCTATCTGCTGGAATCATAAGAAGTATAATTCATATTCCATATTTTTAAATCATCCTATACTTGAAGATAGTTATTAGAATCCCCTCCCTACCTAAGTATTTTCCACCCAGGATTAAATGTGCATAGATCTTAACATTTTATTTCATTTTTTTCCTTTGGCATCACATCCAAGTCCATCACCATAATAGTCTCAAACATCCAGGAATGTTCCTTATTTGGCAAAGCCCCTCCTAAAACAGGAAAACCAGAAATGAAAAGTGATATTCTAGGCATCATTCATGATACAGAAGCTTACTTTCTTCCATCTGAATACCAATTTGGGGGGGGGGGAATAAAATAACCAAAGTTTGTATTTTTTAATAGCCCAGGCACACCTTGGTTGATAACGAGCTCTCTTCTTTGAACTAAACTGTCTAGGTCTTTATACCTGAATTGAGATTAAGCCTGATCTCCCCACCAGGCACTTAACTTGATGTTTTTAATCTAATTGCATTCCTTTATCTTTATTGCCGTTGGACTTCATCTGGTTAGCTCAGTCCCTCTGTTTTCCTTTTTGGAATCTTTTCAATATATAACATTTTATTGCTCAGTATGTTGTGTCTTCCAGTGTGTTGCCATCTGAACATTTGATAATTAAGCTTTCTGTAACTTCAACTAACTCACTGATGAAAATATACATAGGGACAAAGCATAGAACCCTGCAACAAGTCACAAAAGTTCTTCCCAATAGGATGATGGATTCACCAATGCCATGTTTTGGCATGGCTTGGTCAATCATTTACCTTCCCAGTTATCTTAGACTTTGGTTCTCTTCCCAAACCCAATGGGCCAGAAAAGTTTTTTTTTTCTTCTTGTCATCACACATGACACTATATCTTCCCTCTCCATACCTTCACGTAGGCTGTTACCCACATCTGGTGTGCAATCTTTCCTCACCCCTTATTCTTAGATTCTCTAATTTAAGAAGAACAAAACACAGTTCAAATACCACCTTCTACAAGTGATCTTTCTTCATTCTTCTCTTCACCTATTTGCTAGAACCTTCATCCCCTCTAAGATAATTATTTTATATTTGTTATTTATATTTCTTGTAGGGACTTACAAATGCTTGCTGATTCATTGTTCTGAATATGCATATGTACATTATCATCTTGTCCATATTTTTCTATCTTACCCAGAAATTTATAATTCTAGTCTTTCTCAAATGTCTTGTTGGAATCAAGGTCTACTTAATTATTAAAAAAAATAATTAAGCATTTCTTGAAATGCTGTGATGCATAGAAAGGTAGGGTAGTGTGTAGAGAGCCAACCTCAAAACTAGGAAGTCCTGGGTTCCAATTCTGCCGCTGACATATAAAGCTAGACTGCAAATAATGAATCCCAGAAGATGTCAAATATATTCAAATTCATAGTATTTGAAATTGTGATTATTTAAAATATGATAATTGGTTCCAGCTCAGTGGAAATATGCAGTATGAATTTAAATAATATAACTACTTTAGAGGGATCCATTATTTGGACTAATATGAACATAGCTGTTCTATGTTATCATGGGCAAATCATTTAATCTCTCAGTGTTCTTCGTCACTCGTACTAAAAATTTCAGAGGAGATGCTAATGTGTTTGGTAAAGAATGAACTTACCAGGGAATTGCTTATACCAATATGTTACACTGGTCTAATTCCTACCTCTTTTTATTGTGATGGTAAGATACAAAGATCCATATAAATTGGTCTCTGCCCTCTAGGTCCTTAGTATTTAGAAGAACATCATTCTAGTAACCCTACCAAAAGAGGAACTAAGGTTAGGTCTTAGCATATTCTAGCAACTTACATGACAACCAATCTTTTGTTCAGTAATGAGAGCAGGGGAAATGAAGCTTTTTTCTTCTTTTTTTCTACCCCAGCTAATTCTGGCTCATCTCTTGAAAAACTGAAACACATGACCAAATCCACTTACTAGAAAATAAGTTCAGCTACATGATTCCTAACTAGCCCCCATACAGTTTGTCAACAGTGTGCTTCCATGGTTCTGCAATGAGTCAATGACATTTTACTTATACTTTTCTTCATTTAGTTGGGGCAGGAGGATTCCTAACTTCTGGGAGAACAGCTATAACCACAACTCAGTGAGTGATTTATAATGAAAAATTGAGGGGGAAAACTGAGGAAAGAAATACAGCTTTCTGTGTAGGGAGGATAAAATGGGGCTCTCTATACTCAGGTTAGCTTTCTCTTCTGTGTGATACTTAAGATTCATAGCTTTACAGCATACCTGCAGGAATAAAGTGAATATCTTATAGGTTCTCACAGTTTGGGGTTTGGTTTTGATTTTATACAACAAAACACATGCTTTTAGTCAAAATTCTAAAGGGATATATACACAGAGACACACACAGAGGTAAATACACACACATACACACACACACACACACACACACACACACACACTGTGGCACATATATAAATCCAAGTCCTCTCACTTCAAATGAATTCTTTCCACTTGCAACATGCCCAGAATCAACTCAGAAGTAAACTGATTAGTGAATAGAGCACCGGCCCTAGAGTCAGGAGGACCTGGGTTTGGATCCAGCCTCAGATACTTAACATACACATAAAAAATAGCCATGTGACCTTGGGCAAGTCACTTAACTGCAATTGCCCTCCAAAAAGCAAAAAAATAAAAAATAAAAGAGAGAGAGAGAAGTAAACTGACTAATCAATGAGCATTTATTAAGCATTGACTGTGTGCTAATCACTGAACTAGGTGTTAGAGCATATATCTGGCACCATACTTTTAAAATTCACCCATGGAAAAGTCCAATTCTTTGCAGGATTCCATTTACCTGCATTGGAAGACATTAAGGTACATTCTTCTAAAGGTTAAGCAGAAGGCTGGATCCAGCCAGCCTGCCCATCACCTTATGTATCAATAAATTCAGACCCATGCTCCATCACAATTAGGAGAAAACCTAGTGGCCAATATAGAAATTTCACATACATCACAACATTCCTGACACCACAACATTTTCACAGATTACATTGTCAATCATAATACATAGCAAGGGCAAGAAACCTATTTCCTACAGTGGCCTTGTCAATGAGCAGATCTCGACAACTATTTATGAGCTACAGAGGCCAAGCAGAGGAAGAGATAAAGTAGGCTGAGTATTTAATTAGGTCAAATGCAGCAGACCTCATTAAATTTCATTCTCTTTCCTTTAGTGTTAACGTATTCTGGGGAGAAAGCTACCTGCTTTCTTCATGGTCTGGGTATCATAATTATTATTTTAATTAAGAAAAGTTAGAGCTAATATTTGTTGATTTTCAATTATAACTGAGGTATTATGTCACTGTCTATCAGGCAATAGCTTGAGCCCTGGAGGAAGATCCCTGGTGAAACAACTCCTGTTATGTGTCTAGACAAGGAAGAAACACTGGGAAAAGAGGTGTCCTATCACCCTTGATGAAGCATATTCTTATTATTAATGTCTCTTGGTATTAATGAAGAGAATAGCACTCAAATCAGGTAATTCATATCAGTCTTTCAGATTAAAAAGAATGAATAATTCTCTAATTTGCAAGAAGATAGAATTTCCTGTCCTCTGTAGTTACATTTGTATAGGACTTCAAGGTTTCCACTTTGCATAGGTTATCGCCCTTGTTTTCCATAAAACCCTTCAAGGTAAGTGTGATTATTATTTCCATTTTGCAAATGAACAAACAAGGGTGAAAGTAGTTGAGTGCCTTCCTTGGGGTCACGCAACTTGTGTCAGTGGCAAGATTTGTTTAGGTCTTCCCAACTCACAGATAGTACTCTAGGCACACCCTGTATCACCTAGATTCTATAAACACATACTCAATTACTGGCATGTCAGATCTTGAACCAAGTTCAGGACAGTTGTACAGGGAGTTACCTGGAAGGCTGCCTTGCCCTTATTTTTATTTACAAAGATGGTACAATGTAAAAAGTGCTTGAGTTGGAGTCAGGAAGACTCATCTTCGTGAGTTCTAAAGCAGCCTCAGATACTTGCTAGCTGTATGATGCAAGGCAAGTCATTTAACCCTATTTGCCTCAGTTTTCATATCTGTAAAAATGACTAGAGAAGCAAACCATTCCAATAGCTTTGCCAAGAAAAGCCCAAATGGGCTCAAGAAGAGACATACATGACTGAAAAGACTGAACAACAAGAATTAGAAAATAAAACAGAATTATACACATTGCTTAAGTTAATGGTAGAATGGAAATGAATACTAAGTCACACACATAAGTTTGAGCAAAGAAGGATTTCAAATCTTCAAAATCCTATAATGCTTTCAGCAATCTAAAAAGTGCAAGGCTTTAGTAGCATATCTCTTCTCTACTCTCCACTAATATTTTATTGGGATTTTTTTGAAGATGAAGGCCATTGAATAAAATATAGCTTTGCTTTCTTGGAAGGGGGGGAAGTATTTTGCAAAACAGAGTTGTAAAGGATTTTAGATATCAAGGCAGCAGAGTGTGATCCCCAAGGATGAGGGAGATGAGTTGAAAGCAGAACATCTCACTGACCTTGTTCTTCCCTTGGCTGCTCCTTTCCAATCACTCTTTCACAACAACTTCCTTCCCAATGGCATTGGCATATGCATTCAACTATCCTCATCACAGCTTCTAGGTAGTCCCCACAGCCATAATAGAAAGCATACATTTTTAATGATCAGTTTCATTCATTGAAAAAAAAAATACACTTCATGATGTTTTGTTTTCAGATACCTGTTTATAGAAGATAGAGAAAAAGAGGCTAATTTTCTCTTGTTCAAGGAAGCAAAAGGTAAATAGCTTGGGGATTATTATATTCAATCAATCAAGATTAAATCAGAGCCCAGGCTCAACATCTAATCAAACCCTCTGAGTAAGCAAAATGGCTTTGTCTCCAAATCAGAAAGTCTATGATCCACTTTATTTGAAACCGTATCAAACAATGATGTAAGTTTTTGAGCACAGCTTCCACAGTTAGCTTCCTTATTTTATAAACACACAATACAGATTTAGGTGTCCCAAGTCAAGAAACATTTATTAAGCCCCTACTATATGTCAGGTAAAATGCTAAGTGCTAGTAATTTTTAAAAAGGCAACAAAGAAACCAAAAAGTCTTGCTCTCAAATAATTCATGCTTTAATAAGTAAAAGAGCTTACAGATAATTATGAACAAACAAACTATGTACGTAATAAATTGGGGAGAATCAGCAGAGGAAAGACTCTACCATCCATGGATATCACAAAAGGCTTGTAGTAGAAAGTAGACTTATATGTGGTACTTAATGGAAGCCAGAGAAGTCATCAGGCAGAGATGAGGAGGGACAGAATCCAGGCCTGAGGGAGCAATAAAAATGCTCAGATTTGAGAGATGGAGCATGAGCCTGAAAACTGGCCAGTTGTTGCAGGCAGCTGAAATGAAAGCAAGAACGGTCTTTCAACTTGGAAGCAAGAATTTTCTTTCTTATAGTTCTTTACATCCCAGACAATGTCTAGCAGAATGTCCACAGTTTCTTCCAAGATATAAGCATTCAAGAAATAGTTGGTGATCTATACGGAGAGGGTTCAATCATCATAAGTTTCCTTTCAGCTCTAATGATCATTGCTTTTTTTTTTTATTGATGGTATATGTAATCATATTCAGCTTGATAGGTTAATGTCCTGTCTGTTCCTCATAGAGAAAACTCCATCTTCTGCCTCCATAATTTGCACATGTTGTTACCTATACAGGGGCTGGTCTCTCCTCTCACATCTACCTCTTGAAAATTCCAGCTCCCTCTAGGAAGACTCAATTGAGGTATTGACTCCTGTAAGAGCTCTTGCCTGATTTCCGATTGCTAATAATTCCTCCCTGCACCCCATACTAAAATTGGTTGGCATTTTCTTTGAATGTTTGTGTGTGCGGTATGTACACACATAAACATTTATTTATTTTGCCTTATCCATATATATGATGCTTCACTTTTACCTTCTAGAATCAATCTCTTCCCTCACGACGCAATTCAAACATCACTTTCTAAATACTTTTTCTTGGCCCTATCACCCTCCCTTACGTCATGCTCGTGTTCTTCCTCCCAAACTACCTGGTGTCTAACTAGTCTGCACTTATTCTATTTATTGTGTATATACTTAAATATGTGATTCTTATTTCTCCCATTGGAATGTAAACACTTTGTGAATAAGAATTATTTCATTCCTTGCATTTATATCTCACCACACCTAAAACAGTGCAAAGAATATAATTGGTACTTCTAATATGATTGTTGATTTATTGTATAACATAAATTCCTTTAGGTCAATTTGTCAGTGAATAGGAACTTATTAAGTGTCTACTATGTGCTCAGGGGCAGCTATGTGGTGCAGTGAATGGAGTCCTGGGCCTATAGACAGGAAGAATTATATTTCTGGTTCCAATTTGGCATTAAACACTTAGTAGTTGTGTGACTCTGGGCAAGTAACTTAACCCTTTCTGCCTCAGTTTCTTCATCTATATAATGAGCTGGGGAAGGAAACATCAAACTACTGTAAGATCTTTGCAAAGGAAACCCCAAATATGGTCGCAAAGAGTTGGACATTACTGAAAAATGAGTGAAAAACAAGACAGTATGCTAAGTACTATATTAAGTTGTGTGATATAAAGAAAAAAAAATACTGGGGTGGCCAGGTAGCACAACGAGTAAGAGCACTGGCCTCAGTGTCGGGATGACCTGGGATCAAGTCCGGGCTCAGACACTTGGCACCCACCCAGAAACACCTGGTTGTGTAATCTTAAGCAAGTTACTTAACCCCAATTGCTTAGGGGCGGCCAGGTGGCTCAGCAACTAAGAGCAACGGCCCCAGAGTCGGGATGACCTGGGATCGAATCTGGGCTCTGATACTAGCACCACACCCAAAAGTGACTGGCCATGTAACCTTGAGCAAGTTACATAACCCCAATCACTTTGGAAAAAAAAAAAGAAAAAAGAAAAGAAAAATACAGTCCCTACTCTATGTCAAATCATAGTTTAATGGAGGAGACAACATGAAACATATTTACATAAAAGAAAATTAAAGGATCAATTATAAATTATCACCAAGTGAAGGCATGAACATTGAGGTGCTTAGAAAGGCTTCTTTTAGACGGTAAACAATGACTACTTTTGTTGCATCTTTTTATCCCCCGCACCTAATGGAATGTTTTGAACTTATTAAATTTTCCTTGAACTGAAATGCTTTTAATCACTAGTTCACATGTTCTTTGTTAATAAAGTAACCGACTAATCTTTACTTCAGTCATGATTAGACTTAAGTCACACCATGCTGTTGCCTTAAGCAACATGAGGTCAACTCACATATCTATATCTGTATCTATTTTTACATCTATCTATATGTCTGTATATATACACACATACATACATACACACACACACACACACACACACACACATATATATATATATATATATATTATACCTCTAGTGACATCCACAATTAATTCTAAGGTGTTCAGCTGTGTCTAACTTTTTGTGACCCCAATGGGAGTTTTCTTGGCAAAGACACTGGAGTTGTTTATTTCCTTCCCCAGCTCATTTTAGAGATGAGGAAACTGAGGCATACAGGGCTAAATGACTTGCACACAACTAATGTCTGAGACCAGATTTAAACTGGAAAATGAGTCTTGCTGACTCCAGATTCCACTCCATTTACTGTGCCCCAGCTGTCCCTAACTACAAGTGCAAACATTTGACTCCTCCAGCTGCAAAGGCCTTTGAGATCTGGTCCAACTTCCCTTATTGTAAACACGAGGAAACTGTCAGGAAAACTTAACCTACTCTGAGCTCTGAAAAGCTCTTAATTCAGCTTTGAGTGTTTTATCCTTTGAAGTAAAGATGCTGAACCCTTTCCCTTCTTATTACATTTCCTAGCATAAAAATTTACGACTCATGAAGTAAATCTCTATTAGTAATCAGATCTCATCTGTTACTTCATTCCAAAGGGATTCTGCATGGATTGCCTCCATTAATAGCCTGTAGTGATGATGCCATCAGACCTGCTATTTGTCATCTCACTGCCATGATTCACAGTTCTTCTCATACCCTTTGGGTTTACCAGCACCTGAATCTTTAAAGGGCACTGCCTAAAAGGAGGTGGCAGGCTTTTATTAGCATTCTGAAAAACTGAGCCAGAAGGTTTTGTTACCTATATCAATGGGCCTGAAGTAGACTCTCAGGTAAACCAAACCATGATACCAAAATGTCATGGGCTCATGCAAGGTAGTAGTAGCAGTAGTAATAGTAGTAGTAGTAGTAGAAGTAGTAGTAGTAATCATCATCACCATCACTGTCATCTCCATCATCATTGCCACTGCTGCTACTATCATAAAAACAAACCAATAAAACTAGCCAATAACTCATAGTCTACCATGGTTGCAAGATTCATCAGCAAGTATCCAAACTCCTTCTGATGAGATGCTCTATAATTAGCCAAACCATTCCTCAGAGAGCTGATACTGCCAATGTCTAGGACTGAGCTAGTAGCCTTACCAATCTGGTAGGGAAAAAAAAAAACAAAAACTTGTCCAAACTTATGGCTTATTGGTCAAGCATTGAAAAACCCAGAGAAAGCTTTACTTTACATTGTGAATATTTTTCAGCTCTATGTTTATCTTCTTCCTATATGTTATTTTTTTCCTATTAGAATGTAAGCACCCTGGGGAGAGGGACTATACTGTTTGCTTGCAATTGTATTCACAGAACTTAGTTCAGTGTCTAGCAGGCTGTCAGTGCTTAATATATCTTTTGTTATTCATCTATTCATTCATATGGAAATATTTGCATAGGACATTTCCATAAAGATGATGTTAATAAATAGGGTGGATAGTTGTATCAGTGGGGAA
>NW_027185804.1:31443481-31479337 GCF_028583685.1 Petaurus breviceps papuanus
TTTAATCCCAGATAACCATGTCTACATTTTAAGAAGGGAAAGGGAAAAGCAAGATAAAGACGTTCTTCTTTGACATAGCGCCTGTCCTTAAGTTCAAGACAAAAAAAAAGTAAAACTTACTTTGTAAAGCATTTTGTACTGGGAAGAACAAAAAGAAAATAATATAGAGAAAATAAATTCTAACAAATAGGGTAATTCTCCATTTTAAAGATAAATTCATAAAGTCTTTTAAAATAAAATTAGGGAAAGCATGCATGGGTGTCTCCCTGTATACATGAATATGTCTATCTGCATGCAGAAGCAAACTATCCATATGGGAAATGAAATATCTGGTTTCCTTTTTATTTATACTCAGGAATAGAATTATATCCCTTGTTATATATATATATATATATATATATATATATAGATATAGATATAGATATATAGATATATATATAGATAGATAGATAGATAGATAGATAGATATATAGATAGATATATAGATATATAGACACAGAATATGATTTATGTCCATTTGAATGAGTTTATCCTAGTAAGTCATATAGGAATAATCAAATAGATGAATTATACATAATGTCCATATTATGACATGCAGCTAGATGGACATTCCATTGAGTTCATCCATCTGTAAATGAATAAGTTAGACTGGCATTTCAGATGCATGATGAATTTCTGCCATAATTCAATAGGAGGCACATACAGTGAAAGGGGTGTAGTATATAATGTTTTCAATGATTTTAACCCGATTAGTGCTATAAAGCCCTATCTCAAAATAATAATAATAATAATAATAATAACAGTGATGATGATACTTGGTCATAATATATTTGTCAAACATGCAATATCAAAAATATTAAAAGTTAAATAAAAGACAAAAACAAAACAAAAAAACCTTGAAAAAAATATATGGTAAGTGCAGGTAGGCTGCATGGTATGTTATTATTCAGTCATTTTTCATTTGTGTCCAAATCTTCATGTACTAATTTGAGGTGCTATTTGTAGAAATACTGGAATGGTTTGCCATTTCTTTCTCCAGATCATTTTACAGCTGAAGTAACTGAGGTAAATAAGGTTAAGTGACAGCTAGCAAATGTCTGAAGTCAAATTGGTCATTTCCTTGGAAGAAATGAGAAAAGGAACATCATTGTGACCCCATCATTGGGGACATCTGGGAACAGAGAAAGAAGTGGGTCAGTCATTCAGTGAGAGTAAGGAATAAGATAACATATAATGGTAATGTAATTTTGAATTTGAAGATCCCTTTGTGTTGTCAAAAGTAGCAGTAACACTAAGTAAGTAGCAGTAAAACTAAGTAACACTTAGTAACTGATCAAGCCTCTGATTGGGGGAACAGAAGGTATGAATTCCTGTCTCCTGTTAACTGACTTAACAATAAGGGTTTGGCAGAAGGAAGTGAAGTAGGTAATACTGTGTATATAAGAGAAGCCCCAGAGAGGCATAGTCAGAATTTCCTTGAGACCAAGATCTGGTGGCAGAACAGCAACAGAAGAATGGAGAACTGAGTCCTGTAAACTTGTCTTGGTGGAGCTTCTTCTCAACAGGATCCCAGGAGCCAGGAGTCCAGGAGCCCAGGTGACTGAAGCATGATCAGGATGCTGAGACTTTGTTTGTGGCTTGGTTGAGCCTTGAATTCCTTGGAGCAGAAATGGTGAAGGAGCTGACATGAACCAGACCCTGTGAATGCAAGTGTGGAGCAGGACCTCCCCAGAGGGCTGGTCAAGGAACTGGGAGCTGTATGACATTGAACCTAGGTGACAGTCTGTTGAATCCAGGTAGAATCTGGGACCATGAAAAGGGATCCAGGGAATCTGAGAACAGTCCTCAAGTCAAGATGAAGAAAAGACCTCTCCTTGGGTACTGAGTAATTATGTAATTATAGTTTACTAGTGACCTAAGTGGTGGAGGGTTTTATGTATGATACTTAGTAAGACTTTGCTGAATAAGTGACTGATTGTACTTTGAGTACATTGACTATTGTTACTGATTAGTGACTGATTGAGTTAATCAAGAGTTTGCCCCAAGAGTAGAAGACTTTGACTGTGCACTTTGATACTACTGATAAGTGACTGATTGAATTAACTTAAGAGTGACTATTTTATTTTGATACTATGTTGTGAATATTATATTGTGATTTTCTGTGATAAGTTGTAATATGGTGAATACTGTATTTGAAATTATGCTGAACCTTGATTTTCCATGGATGTTTTGCTTTTGTTATGGAATAGAGTGATCACTATACTGAGTAATCAGAACCTTAAAAAGAAGCCATCCACAGTAGCAGTTCTTCTGGAAAGCTTCTGTGCATGGCATTACAGTTTAGTAACTGTAAAAAACTAGCTACTTTAATGAAGACAACTATCCAAGACAATTCCAAAAGACCCATAATTATACATGAACTGATAAGTTTTCAATGCAGCTTGAAACATATTTTTTAACTTTTTCATTTTTTCTATTTTTTGTCTGCATTATCTTTTACAATACGACTAATATAGAAATGTGTTTTCCATGATATCACATGTATAGTCAATATCATATTGCTTGACTTTTCAAAGAGGGAGGAGGGGTGGAAGAGAGGGAATTTGGAATTCAAAATTTTAAAGATTTTAAAATATAAATGCTAATTTTTACATGTAATTGGAAAATACTTAATGAAATAAATTGTGTGTGTGTGTGTGTGTGTGTGTGTGTGTGTGTGTGTAATTTAAAGACCCTGTTAATTACATACAAGTTGCTTGAAGGCAGGGCATTTTTTTCATCAACTTTGCCCATGTAACCAGTGCTTTGTAGGATATCTGACACATTAATAAATGTTTGTTAGTTTGACTTGTTAACCTGAATCAGTTTTTTTTTCCAATGACATTTCAACATTGTGTTCATTTCTGGATACTATATTTTAGAAAAGACATTAACAAATGGAAAAGTATGTCCAGAGCAGGCTAATCAAAAAAGTGTAGATCTCTACATTCCTGTTTCGTGATATTCAGTAGCTAAACACACATAGAGAATAAATGACTTTGCTCATAAATTTAAGAAGCGGCATTTAAATCATGTCTTCCTGATTCCAAATCCAACACTCTCTTGAATTTTGACCCAGGACCTATATATAATGTAGATTTATAAAAAAAAATTAATGTCTTGACTTTGTCCCTATACTCTGAGTCTCTTATAGAAAAATTGATACTAAAAAAAATTATTATAAAGTGGTGTGGTCTTGAGACCTAATTGAAAAAAGTGCTATATTTTAAATATAGAATGAATGGGGAAGGGAACAATGAAGAAAGAAGATATAGTGAGAAAGCTTACAAAGGACAAATTAGGGGCCTAAGATTATTGGGGAATAAGAAAAGACTTTTTTTTTAAATCATACAACTTGTCTAGAAGTCAAAACAATAAGTTTTATTTTGAATGTACTATAACACACCCATCATTATCTCAGCTCCTTTATATACTCAAGGCACCCTAAAACAAACAGTATTGTGGGAAGAGAAAACAGAGAGATTAAAGGCAGAAAAGCTGTGTTAAAATCTTAGTCTATCTTATCAGGGCAAGTCATGAAATTCTAGCTGTGCCTTTTAAATGGAGATAATTTTTGTACAACTTCACACAGATATTGTAAAGCAGACACATTCCAAATAAGAGTGCAAAAATGGATGAACTATCATTAATATGAGGAATATAATACTGTGACCATTCACATTTTTTACTGAGTTGTGATTGTGTGCATAGCACTGTGCAAGATCCTAACAAAATGATTCACATTCTGTTGCAAATTAGTATGATATTGGGGGGTTTCTGTGTTGGTCTAGCTGCTCAGAAAGGTGATGTTGCATCAAATTACTGTTCTCTATAAATTCACAAACATAAGTCATTCACTTGTTTAATAGCCATTAGATGAGTGTTATGCACAAACAGACCTTGTTACTTAGCTGGATTTGAGAATGATTTCTCTCTTCCACATAGACCTCCTGATATGTTGGAAGAGTCCTAACCATGTGCATTATTAAACTGGTTTTTGTTATTAAGTAAATTACACCTTTTTTCCGATAAATGCCTAAAAGACAGGTAACAAGTGCTTGAGAATGAAAAGTAGATGGCAGCATTTTTATCTAGAGGTAGATATCTTCAAAGAAATTTATGGTAAAGTAGAGGATGTGTTTAGCTCAGATCTTGAAGGCTGGTGAGGATTTCAATAGAGAAGGGCAAATGTAAAGGTATTTCAAATGTCTAGACAGGTAGGTGGTCAAATGGGAAAACTTGTGTTAAAAGTAAGAGGAAATAGTTGAGTTGCTAAATTGACAAGTTAGCTTTTTTTTTCTTCCCTGTATCACTGAAAGTTTTAAGCAGGGGGAGTGACATGGCATATTTTGTGCATTAGGAGAAATAATCTAGCAACATTCTGAGGGAAAGATTGAAATTCAGAGAGATCCATTGGGAGTACATTTCAATAGATCGTGTTTGAATCTGAAATATAAGTTTTCGAAGTCCAAAGAGGGAGAGGAAGAGACATTTATAGTAAAGGCCAAATTGTTAGGTTTTAGAAGGGTTGATAGGGAGCATGCATAGATGTTGTTGTTCAACCACTTTCAGTAGTGACTGATTCTTTGTGACCCCATTTGAATTCTTGGCAAGGATTGGAATAATCTTTCATTTACTTCTCCAACTCATTTTTCAGATAAGAAAACTGAAGGAAACAGGGAAAAATGACTTGCCCATGGTCACACAGCTAGTAATGTCTGAAGACAGATTTGAACTTATGAAGATGAGTCTTTCTGACTCTAGGCTTGGCACTCTATCCAGTGAACCATATAGTTTCCTTAAATGAATAGATAGAAAACTTTAATGATAGTTTCATGACTAAGCATAGGTACCCAAATTAAGAGTGATGCCATAAACAGATATGGAGAAATAAGGAAGAGAAACATTGATGTGTCTGGTATTTTTTTGGGGGGAGTGAATTCTGAAAGGAGAGGAAGATTACAATTGTTCTTTCATGTCTATATGTCACATTCTCCATGCTTCATGATGGCAGTAGCTACATTACTTTTTTCATTTGATAAGCCACTTAAATTCAATAAGCATTCATTAAACACCTGCTATGTACCAAAGACTGCTATGTTTGGTGGACACCCAGAAAAATAGAAACAATACCAACACTCAAGGAGATCATATTATTGTCTAGCAAAGGACTTTTAGTAAGAAAAATATTTAATAAATGCATTCTTAATTGAAATTGCTTTTTGACAACCTAAACTGTCCCCGTACTATCTTGATGATTGCCCCAATATACATGGAAATGTATGGGCTTGAATGGATACTCAAGGGAGTGATCTGAGGTGAGGCAGAAGCTGGTAGGAGGACATTGGGTGCCTCAATGCATATTCATTACAACTTCTAATTTATTATCATGTTTACAACCAAAACTGCAGAGAAAATTATATTCTACATCAGGCCCCAAGGGAATTTTCATCTTTCTGGCTTGGACGGGCACCAAAACAAAGCACATTAGAGAGAGAAATTGCAGTGCTGGTCATTAATATTTAAAGTGATAAAGCAGTTGGGGTTCCTTTAAAAAGCAGACAATTCACTCTTTCAATGAAACATTATAACTAATTCTATTCATTCTGTGGTCTATAATCAAAGTGCTTAAATACTCCCTACCTCCAATGAAACAAGCCAACACAGATGGGCAGACTTTTCTTATGTTGAAGTCCTACTAGAATGAAGACTTCTTTGCCCACCTCTTCCCATCTACAATCACCTCAACAAAGGAAGACAAGAGTTCTGATTGGCTCCATTCTCTACAATTTCTATTTCAGCACGATTTCATTGTGGTTAAGGAAAAAAAAAGCCATCGTCTCCCCTTTCCCAACTTCAACCCAACTGGGTTGTTCATAAACATGAAATATTTATAGCATTCCAAGAATGAAAGCTGCACTTTTTAGCCCTATAAATCTCTGGACTTGGAATTAGAAGACATGGAGTTGAATCCTCATTCTTATACTAGCAGTTTGACCTTGAAGAAATTATTCAATTTGTGAACCTTACTCTCACCATCTCTTTAATGGGGCAAATAAAACTCGCATGTTCTTTGTTATAGGGTTGAAATAAGAAAAGTACTTTGTAATTGAAAGACCATTACTGAAATGTGATCGCTGTCACTTTTAGAAGTGCCAAATAGTACACTAAAATTTTTTAAAAGGAATTCACATGTGGTCTTGGAACTAGCATTCTAATTATTATTCATGCATCCCTTACTTTGGGCCTAGAGAGTATTTTTTTAACAAGAGAATCACAGGTTTTTGAAAAGTGTCTTAAGAATCATATAGTACAGCTCCATAAACCAAGAAGAAATTCTCTTTATATATCTCCAAATTTATCCACATAGTAGAAAATATCAAAAATATTTAACCTACTTACTCACTTGCTTCTCTCTTAAATCATTTATTGAATTCCTACACTTCCCTGAATTGATTTTTCTTAAATGGTGGTCCAGTTGTTTTCAGTTGTGTCCAATTCTTCATGATCCTGTTTCAGTTTTTCTTGGTAAAGATACTGAAATGGTTTGCCATGTCCTTCTCCAACTCATTTTACTATTGAGGACATTGAGGCAAACATGGTTAAGTCACTTGATCATGGTTACACAGCTAGTAAGTGTTGGAGGCTGGATTTGAACTCAAGAAGATGAGTTTCCTGACTCCAGGTCCAGCACTCTATCCACTTCAGCACCACCTAGCAGCCCAAAGTGATTATAGCTACATAAAATACGTGTTACCCAAAATTTGTACAAGATGCAGTGCTTCTCATAGGTCATTAAGGAATGACTGAATGACCATGTCTTAAATATGTTATAAAGACTTTTGTTCAGGTATGACTTACACTTGATGACTTGAGATTTTTCTCCCAGATTTAGGATTCTATGAATTAGATGTTCCATATGAGAGACTAACTATGTCTGTTACCTTCATGGTGTAGGTGTGTGTGTGTGTGTGTGTGTGTGTGTATTCAAGAGGAAGTATATGTATCCTTCTCCATTATGATATTTCACTGGAATACCATGCTGAATTCCATTTTAGGTGGATTTGAATGTGGCACATTTATTATGGCTGTGTGTGTGTGTCTAAGTATTTGGAAAGGGAGATGAGAAAGCAGTAGCACATGGTGTCAATCAATCATTTAATCAGGCAACAGACATTTATTCAAACTTAATCAACCACTTACCAGTAGACCAATTTGCCAATAGAATTAGAGTAATAGCTGACATTTATATTGCATAATAAATCTTGCAAAAAAACTTTGTATACATTTTTCTGAAATTCTCAACAAACGTATAAAGCTTTAAAAGTTGATGATTTATTATTTCTTATCTATCTTATAGCTGACACTGAGCCTTAAAGAGGTGCAATTGGTTGTGCTTGGTAATGTTATGACAAATGGTCAGAGACCTGCTTCAAACCTAGACTTTCCTACTTCTAGATCTAGCACACTATCCACTGTTCCATGCTTTGTCTCATGATTTAGAACCCATTGATTTACAGTACAGGAGCACCTATTGGGCATTCACTTTGTTTTTGGTAGCAAAACTCACAAAAGAAGGGCCTGATGGCAATTATGTTGAGGGGATTTGATTCTCTCATATGTAAAATGGGAATAAAAATGCTGAGATCATGAGTTTATTGTGAGACTCAAATGGGTTACTGATCGGTATTTTACATATTCCAAAGTTATATATATATAAATCAGTGATTCTGATAGATGTTGGAAGAGACAGTTTTTGAAGTTCCCTTCATTTCTGCAATTCTATGGACTGGTTAGACAAGGGATAGAGGAAGACAATTCTAAGAAGAGTAATCATAAATTCCCATCCTCTGAACCCTCCAACTTGTCAGACATGACCTCATCACTGAGCCCCATTTGTTGCAGTCTTCCATACAAGGAGCAGTAAAACAAAGGAGATGGGTGGAAATTTAAACACCTGAATGTCCAGGCTTTGACACCCTTACATTATGTTTCAGAATATAGGTGCTCACTTATGAGAGTTTCGTGGAGAAATATGTTGACAGCTGCAGCAAGTTGCAGAGGTTTAGTATATGTACTGGGGGGACTGAGCCCAGGCAAGGAACATGAATAATGCAGAAAAATGAGAAAATTCAGGGAAGCAGATTAGACCATTCATCTTCACCTTATAATTATCTCTGTCTTTTTGACTAATCATTTGGGGGAAAAGAAGAGCGAGTTGGAAAATGAACGGACCCTGTCTTTCAGAGTTGTATTATATGCACATATGTGGTTCTAAATTACATTGAAGTAAATGTAATACATGGGGTCATGTATGTTAATGTGTGGAAAAAGACAGTTAAGTATGTGGGTTTCTATGTTACAAAGTCAAAAAGCAGAGCAAGGCACTTGGCTGTCTTGGGGAATATCTGGTTAATTATAAAGTTCTTTGTCCTACAGGGATTTGACAGAGCCATCAAGGCATTACCAATGATCATAGTATCATCATCACCAAGTCCACATGCTTCCTTAAAAGTATATCCCTTGTGGGAACCAAATTAAATCCTGATTGCTTCATCCATGACATGTCTCCTTGTCCTGCCCAAGTAGTACTAATGTTCATTTTATATTCAAGGCCAATGGTTTTGATTGACACCACTATAGGAGTGGTGGTCCTATCAAACATTGGCCACTAATGGAAGAGGTCAACAAAAAGTTGGAAAATTTTGGCTTGCTTATTTAGTTTCCATACTCCAATATGTTAATCATTTCCCATGAGTTGATCAGGTAAGACTCTAAACATCACTATACACTGAAGAAGAAAAAATGATTCCATGTAACTAACCTTTCAGAACATACTGGCTCACACTGACTCTCCACCCACACACCAAATGTGGTCCTTTATTGGACTTTAATGCTTATGTTCTTTCAAATAAGTCAGTTTGCCAATGATTATAGCTTCTTTCTGACTGACTGAATACTATCAAGTTGAAGTTACTGGATGCTGAGTATGCCAGAGAGGGACATTCTTGCTCATGGGAGTATATCACTTAATTTGGTTCTTGTCATCTAAATTACTATTCTTACGTTCCCTCAGAAAGTTCGTCGATGAGGTAATATCAATGATTGCACTACAAGGAAGAATATTTCAGTAGAATGTGTTTCAGTCATGAGGAATGTAGCCAACTGAGTGATAGACAGAGGTAGGGCAATGGTAGAGTCAGTATTCAAAGTTGACCAGAATATAGAATGATGGAAGTGAAGGGAGGTAAAGGAAGATAGGAAAGGAGAGTTGCAATAGAAATGCTGAATGTCCTTAGAGGCCATTAATTCAGGTTTCATTTTATAAATGAAAACTCTGAAACCAAGAGAGGTAAAGTGATTTGTCCAATATCATTACAGTAGGAAGCAGAAGAGCTATAATTTTAACCCATATACTCTTACACAAGGTGAATGTCCTTCTTACTGCATCAAGGTCCAGAATAAGATCTTAATAGTTATGTATTAAAATTTGTCATAAACTATCAAACCTCAAAAAAATGGAAGTGACATAATTCTAATTCTAAACCAAAATAATTTTCATGTTCCGAAAAGTGACAATATTACACAGTAAGAATCCCTCTCATTGAATAGATGATACTATTCTCCTTTTAATATCTCAGCAAGTGCCATTAGATTACAAGTTCCTTAAAGGCAAGGGTCATCCTTTTTTTTTGCCTCTTTTGCATCCCTAGTATTTTAGCACACTGACAGAAATATAAGTAGGCTGTTACTGAATGCATACTAATTACCATATTTGCTATATTCAAATCAGGGAGGGAGGCAGGATCAGACATCATTTGCCATGTACATTAATGTCAAAGCCATAGAATATTCTCTCTGGATGATCAGATAAGATTTGTTAAATAAGCATCTTGGTTTGTCTTTCCCACAATATTCTCTTTCTTTTAATGTGAGTAGAAAACTATGCCATTCTCAGTCCACAACCACTTTCATCAACTGTGTCTCTTGGAAAGAGATGAATAAAAAATGCTGATGAGCATTTTGTCCTTCTCCCTCTTCCATATATAAGGCTCCTCCCCCTCCCAAAGGCATTGCTTTATTCCAAGTTTAGTCTTAGGGATCATTCATGTTTACACTATTAGCCCAAACAGGGGGGTGTTTAGCATAAACCCTCTTTTCTTAGAAGCTTCAATGAAATTTGTTGGTGTTTGTAATAGCTCCAGGTGCTCCCTCTTGCTAATACAAAGTTATCTGAGGCTAATTCTAAGATAAATACTTTTTATGTTGTGATTATTTACATATGTGAATCTCCCAAGTCCTATTACCCTTAAATAGACAAACACATCCATGTTTTCCAACATGATTCACACATACAAGTGTAGCCTAGGAGTGTCTAAGGCCAGCCCTGGGTGTCATTGCATCCTAAATAACAAGAATGTTAACAACAATTGCGACAATAAAGAAGGAAAAGTTTCCAGCAAATAAAAACAACAACAACACAATTTCAATGATATTTGGTAAGGTAGTAAAATTTTAATGAGATTTAAATACAACTATAAAGCTAGAGTTCTTTATAAATGCCACTAGGTTAGTATGAGTATATCAATCTCTATCCTTTCTGAAGTCCTGGAGGGATCTTGCTATAATTTATCCTCAAGAGAAGGGGGAAATATGTCTGGAGTTAAGTGACTCTTTTAGAACATTCCTTAAAATGAGAAGTACAAGTATTTTGTACAAGAAGTCTTTTGGTTTCTTGAGAGTTCACTCTGAAATTCCATTGGGTTAAGATTATCTTTATATTTCTCAAATTTTGAGCTACAGGTTTCTTTCTCTTCCACTCATGGAAGTGTCATTTATTGCTTAAAGTAGCATTCTCAAACTTTTGAGTGTGCATCCTGGAACCCTTTGCCAGAATTCTAGTGGAGACCCTGGACCCCTTCTCAGGATAATGTCTTTAAATGTATAAAATAAAATACATGTTATTACAAAAGAAACAAATTACATCAAAATAAATCTGTCAATAGTAAAGCCAGGGATGGAGACAAGATGGTGGAGTAGAAACAGGACTTCTGCACGGCTCCCACTTCTACCTCTTCCAATTCATGTAAAAAATTACTCTAAACAAACTTTTGAGTTACAGAACACACAAAATGACAGGGAGAAGCTGACTGAAGCTCCCACTGAAGACAGCCTGGCAGGTGGGCAGGAAGGGGCCAGCACAGCACACTGGAAGCCTAGAGCAGCCACAAGTGAGCTGGAAGTTTTATCCTCACGGTGTCCACAAGCAACCACTGGCTACAGGGACTTCAGATCACCAGCAGCTGTGGAGGTTTCCAGAATGATCAACCCATAGATGCTAAGGACAAAGTGAGAGGTCAGTGCAGTGTGGACTTTGGGAACCAGAAGTTCGGGAGTATGGCCCACCTTTGCCCCATGGAGGGAGAAGCTGCTGAGGTGTGGCAGCTGTGCAACCACCACCACGTGGCTACTTCAGAGCTCCTGGCCTACAGATTGTAGGGGGACCAAGTGACCAGTCTGAGGGATAATCAAAATTTCTTTAAACTGAATCTGGATCATTGTCTAGGGTGGAGGTCCTATGGGTGCATGACCAGTTTGCCAGAGCTTGTGAAAGCTTCAGAGAAGGCATCCAACTAACAGCTCTGGAAACTGAGAAAACCCCAGCAATTTGGGACAAAGCCCACCTCTCTGGTAGCAGAGTTCTACTGTGGAAAAAAGCTAAAAAGTCAAGTAATTGAGTGGCAACATGAGCAAGCAAAGGAAGCAAAGCAGGAACAGCAATTCAAATTTGCACTCTTATTATGGGGACAAAAAGGATCAAGGCATGGAATAGGAGAAAGACAACAAATTCCAAACTCCTGCACCAAAAGCTTCCCAGAAAAATATGAGCTGGTTACAGGCCATAGAGGAGCTTAAGAAGGATTTTATAAACCAAATGAGAGAAGTAGAGGAAAAATTGGGAAGAGAAATTAGAATGATGCAAGAAAATTATGAAAAGAAAGTCAACAGCCTGAGTGAAGAAAATAATGCCTTAAAAATAGAATAACTCAAATGGCAAAGGAGGTTCAAAAAGCTAATGAGGAGAAGAATACCTTTAAAAGATGAATTTGCCAGATGGAAAAAGAATCTCAAAAGCTCACTGAGGAGAATCATCCCTTCAGAATTAGATTGGAACAAAGGAAAGGTAATGAGTTATGAAAATTCAAGATGCTATTAAACAAAATCAAACAAATGAAAAAAATAGAAGGCAATGTGAAATATCTTATGGGAAAAACAACTGACCCGGAAAATAGATACAGGAGAGATAATGTAAAAACTATTGGACTACATAAAAGGTATGATAAAAAAAAAGAAAAACCTAGAAATCATCCTTCAAGAAATTCTCAATATAAGAAACAAGAGAAGCATGAGAAGGTAAAGAGGGAAAAGAAATCAAAAAGAACTTAACAAAGTTGATCTATTTACATTCCTATGTGGAAAAACAATAATTGTAACTTATAAAACTTTTCTCAGTTTGAGAATAGTTTGAGGGAAGAGAATTGTGTGTGTATAGACATATATTTATATACACATGTATGTTGTGTTTATATATACACACATATATACATGTATACACATATGTTGTGTTTATATATGTGTGTATATGTATATATATGCATGCATACATATATGTCTATATGCATACATATAGGAGTGTGTGTATATATGTGGACAGGTATACATAGACAGAGGGAACAGGAACAATTTAATAGGAAGGGATGATTCTTAAAAGGTGAAATTAAGAGGTGAGAGAGACATATAATGAGAAGAGATGGGGAGAGACAGAATGGGGTAAACTATCTCATATAGAAGAGGCAAGGGAAAATGCTTACAATGGTGGGGAAGAACAGGAAGGCAAAAGGGAATGAGTCAACCTTTCTCTCATTGAATTTGGCTTAGGGAGGGAATGACTTACACACTAAATAGGATATCTCACCATACAGGACAGTAGTGGGGTAGGGATCGGGGGGAGGGGGGATGATGGAAGAAGGGTAGGCTGGGGGGAGTGGAGGAAAGCTGTAAGCAAATCTTTTTGAAAAGGGACAGAATCAAAGTAGAGAATAGAAAAAGGGGGGGTGGGGGGGGGAGTAGGATGGAGGGAAATATAGTCAGTCTTTCACAATATATCCACTATGGAAATGGTTTGCATAGCTACTCACATAAAACCTATATTGAATTGCTTATCTACCAAGTAAGGGTGGGTGATGAGGGAGGAAGGGAAAGAATCTGGAATTCAAATTTTTAAAATTGAATGTTTAAAAAATCATTATTATTATTATTTTATGTGCAACTGGGAAATAAGATATACAGGCACTTGGGCATAGACATCCACCATACCCTTCTGGAAAGTGGGACAGGGCATAGGGCAACATATAGGAGAGAGCAGATTTGGGGAGAGGATATTCATCAGGATCGATGTTTTGTGGTGGTTAGGGGAAAATGGGGAGAAAATTTGTAACTCAAAATCTTGGGGAAATGAATGATGTAAACTAGAAATAAACATAAAATTTAATTTTAAAAATATAGCGGTCTAAGTATTTTTTTTAAATCACCAAATTCACAGAATCCTGGCTAAGAGCTTCTGATGTGAAAAGATGCATAAGAAAATCTCCAAAATGTTTTTTGCAATTGGTCAGTTTCTGTTTCCTTTTAGCCACTACCCCCGACCAGGCTGTAATCATTTGTAACTTGGGCCATTTTAATAACCTCCTAAGAGGTCTTCTTATTTCCAGTCTTTTTCTTCTCTGACTGACACTTCAAAATCCAAAGTGATCTTCTTAAGACATATAACCTAATGCCCTTGCATCTCTCTATTCTGTATAGGTTAAAATATGATATTAGCAGCTAACATTTATAAAGCATTTTCACAAAGCATTTTATATATGCTAACTCAATAGAACCTTACACTAACCATTGTTAGGCACAGGCTTTATTGTTATCATTGCACACATGAGGGAACTTACACTGAGATTAAATGATTTTTCATTCCAAAATCCAATGGCCACCTTTTTTCTTCCCTTTTAACACGTACTTTTCCTCTTCACAAACTCAGTGTTCTGACCAAACTGGATTCCTAGCCATTCCTTCAAGTATAGGTGCCTTGTTCTCCCTCTCTCTCATTCAGAAACTTTCTGTTATCCATATAATATATTTTGTCCATATACCTTCCAGAATCTCCCCCTTCTTTCAAGGCACAAGTACTACCTCCACCATGTAGCTTTCCCTTCTTTGTCTAGGTCTTAGTATTTTCTGCTTTCTTTATTTTCCATATATGGAATTAGTGTAGGTATTAGAACTCTTCAGTAGTAGGCATGCCCTCAGTGGGCAGAAACTACAACTGTTTCATTACACACTGAATCCTAAGCACCTACTATAGGACCTTGTGCATTTTTCCAAATGAGCTTGTGATTTCATCAGTTTAGGGCATTCAGTTAGGAAATCCCCTTTCCTAATACAGATCAGCAACCACTCAATAACTTTTAATGTGAAAGAATTAACTCAGAGAATTTGAGGTTAAGGGACACAGCCAGGATATACCAGAGATAAAAATTAAACACATGTCTTCCTGACCCCCAGACCAGTGCTCTATCTACTCTAGCTTTTCAAAACCATAAAAGAGACAGTGGTCTAGGTTATAACTGATTTCACTGATTCAGGGAAGTCTTTGGTGAAGAAAATGCCTTTATAAATACACTTATACTTTTAGTAACTTCTAATCTTAGAATGGTTTTGGATATTGAAAGGTTAAAACTTGCCCAAGGTCAAGAGCCAGTATTCATCATAGAAAGGACATGGGAAGAGTAGCTTTTCATTTGCTCTGCCAGAACTCCTTGTCAGAGGGTAGATTTTGACTGTTTATTAAATGTTTGTTGAATTAAATGTTTCATATGCAATCATCTTTCTTATTATATTTTATGAAAATACTTGTTTTATTTCATAATTTTAAAATGAAATTAAAAAAAAATCATAATTTTTGTCCAAAGAGTGAGGAAATCCTTAGCCTTTTTGACTGTCAAAGACACTTTCCTAATCATAAAGAATTGGCAATCCATTTCAGTGAAACATATCCAAACCAACTGGTCTTACCATTCTAGAAATATTGGAGAATAAATTTGTAAACTCCAAAGCATCATGTTCCATGCCACTTACAAACAAACACCTCTCTAATGACTGTGCTTTTACAAAGTTTAAGTTTAAACTTTGTTTAAAGTCCAATAGTTCTAAACGTATTCCAGCGATTAGAGTTGAAATGAGGTTCTTGAACTATATGAAAGGGTATGTATACACATATATACTTCTTTATAGAAATGCACATAAAACTATACATACATAAAGTTCAAAGATAAATGCATACACATAGACAAACACACATATCTGTGTGAATATATATATGTGCACATGTATACACACAGACAGATAATTAGGATAGATAGATGAAAGATAATTAGGATAGATCGATAGATAGATAGATCGATAGATCGATAGATAGATCGATAGATAGATAGATAGATAGATAGATAGATAGATAGATAGATGGATAGATAGATAGATAGATAGATAGACGGACGGACGGACGGACGGACGGACGGACGGACGGACGGACGGACAGACAGACAGACAGACAGATAGATAGATAGATAGATAGATAGAAGTATGCTTCATTTTACTTGGTTTCCATCATATTCCTATGCAAAATTTTAGGCATTTAAAACTGTATTCTGAGCTATACACAGATTTTTCCAGGCTGCCAAAAGGATCCATGACACAGAAAGATAAGAAACTTCAGTTAGTATCAATCTGTGAAATCAATCAATCCATCAATCACATCTCTCAGTGATAGCAACATTACCTAGAGATCTATGTTTTGTATGTGGCTCAAGGCTGGCTGCTTTGACTTGTAGGGCTAAAAAGAAGACAAAAAAGGAGCAGACTGAACACAAGTAGTATAAATAGCTTTTCTCCAAATAGAGTTTGATGGAAAAGAAGAGAACTTAAAACTCCCAAGAACACATGGATTTCCTCAGTGGCATAACAGATGTCTGCATGTTCATATGTTTCAGCTTCTGACCTAGCAGGTACCCAAAAGGGACCTCCAATTGAATGACTTTGGGAAAGACTGGGGCCGAAGGAGATCTTCTCCCTTCAGATGCCCAGTTCATATGAAAACAAGCAAACAAAAACTTCTGCAATCTGTTTTCTGGGACACTCTTTTTGTGGTTTGTTCAGCTATTCCCTAAAGTCCATTTGACTCCTTTAAATTAATAATTCCTGGCATTTATATATTTTTAAAGTCTACAGAGCACCTTGCAAATATTATACTACTTAAGTTACATAACAGCATGGTCAAATAAGTGTTATAGGTGCTATTCCCATTTCACAGTTAATGAAATTAAGGATTAGAGAGATTAAATAACTTGGTCATAGACATATACTCAGAAAGTATCAGAAATGAGCCACGTATTCCCAAATCCAAGTTGACTACTTTGTCTTCCATATCAAAAATTCCTTTATTTCTAAAATAAATGTAAAATCTCCATCTTTGATGAACTGGGGACAAGCAGAGATGAGATTTTTTCATTAGCCCTCTTTATCATCTCAGTCATGGTAACCCCTCACCAGTGTCTTGTCCAGCACAGTAAAAGAGTGAATACTTGAGCCAAAGGACAGTGATGCTTTGCCACTGTAACACACCATGGTTGAGCAGTATATCATGTAGAAAGTGAATGCATTATCCTTACTAGAGATTTAGGGTTTGGAAGTGGAAGGTACATCAGATAAGGCTGGTCAAGAGAGATTAAACACTTTGCCAAGGTCATACACTAATTGTGCCATTAAATGACAGAGCCCAGGCTCTTAGACTCTAAATTCAACATGTCCATCTATAGAAGTCTTTCCTTCTTATACTACTTAACCTCAGTTGGAATTCTACTTTTCCATTCAGACATTTCTAGAACTATAAGTACCTCAATCTAAATTGGTTTATTAGTCCTTTGGAGGCTGGCCAATATACAAATCTTAATTTTCTACTAAAGTTCACCTTCTATCTTCAGTGAAAATCCATTTGGTTTTCATCTTCATCTGTCTCTTCAGCTGGAATCGATTTAAGTCTCCAGAGGTCAATATCACACACATCTGACTACTCTCCACTATAAGAGTGAATTCAAATTATCAGGTGTTTCATTATTCAATTAGAATTTAATTTATCTAAGAGGTATTTGTTTGCTAAGCTTATATTTGTTCCCATTACCTCTTTTAAAATCCAAACTACTTTAAAAAAACAATATCATATCGAATACTTAGTTCAAAGGAAGAGATTAGGCAAACAGAAGGAAGAAGACAAAATATTTATAAACATTTATATGTCCCAGGCACTGTGCTAAGAAGATCTTTACAAATGTTAATTTATTTGATCCTCACAACAAATCTTAGAGGTATGTTCTATAATCCTCTCTACTTTAGAGTTATGAATTTAAGGTAGATATAGATTGAGTGACTTGTCCATGGTTATATAGCTAGTGCTTCAGGCTGGATTTGAACTCATGTCTTCTTGACTCCACCCTCCTAGCTGTCTCTAATAGACAACTGGAATTGATGTAAAATGGGATAGAGGTGGTGTTCTTAACCTGGTGCCCATGAAACTGTATTTCAACATAATTGATTTCCTTTGTAATCAAAAGTGTTTTATTTTGTAGACTTATAAATAATATTCTGAGGTGGGATCCCTAGGCTCCACTGGACTTCTAAAGGGTCCCAACACACACACGCGCGCACACACACACACACACACAGAAGTAGAGAACATATCTATTCTTTAATCTGGAGTTTCTTAGCACATTCCCTTCTCCCTCATACACCCCCATTTCAAGCTTGCTTTATAATTAGTTTGTCTCCTCCAAAATGGGGCTGTTTTGCCATTACTATCCACACCATAGGGATCACTGACTGGATGGAAAATATTCCTGCTGGTCTTGATTTCAATGCACAAGGTCGGGTCAGGCAAAATGAACTTTGAATCTGAGTGATGACTGATCTCTGGAGAGATCACTTACTAAAATATCAAACCTGCAAAACCGGACATCAAAATTGTCTTCAAGAAACCCCATAAGTGCTTTTGGCTTCATGATTATTTTTAACTACTATATTTGTATTTATTCTCTCTCTGTATGTATATATATATATGTATATGTATATATATATACATATGTGTATATGTATGTGTGTAAGTATATGTTTGTGTATACTTGTCTTTCTTATTAGAATTTAAGTTATTTACGAACTGGTTATGACTTCATTTTCTGTGTTCTTATCCCCGACATCTAAAACAGTGTCGGTCACATAAATGATGCTTAATAGAGTCGTTGTTGATTAACAGAGGGATGAAGGCTAACAGTTTTGTTTTGTTTTTGAATTTTTTAAATGGTTTAGGTTTGGGAGTTTGTTTAGTCCATGGATAAAGTCTCAAAGGGAGAGTTACCTGTCCCTATTTGCTAACAGTCTTGTGCTTATCCAGATTTCATTGCTGAGTTTGCTCTCCATCTCTCAGCCCTGGGCATTTTAATGGCTGGGTCCTAAACTTGAAATGTCCTCGGTGTCCTCATTTCTGCCCCCAGTTTCCCTGTTTTGTTTTCAAGTCCCAGCTAAGATCCCACCTTCTAGAAGAATCTTTTCCCAATCCCTGCTATTTATTCTGCGTACAGTTTGTTTGCAGGTTGTCATTTTGTTATATAGTGAAATCCTTCAAGGGAAGAAACTGTCTTTTGCCTTTTTTTTTGTATTATCAGTATTTAGTAAAGTTCCTGGCACATTATGTGCACTTAAGAAATGCTTATTTACTGACTATCCTCCACTGGTGTATGTGAAAACTGCCTCATGCCTTAGTAAACAGTCATCCCAGGTTGCCATGGCCCAAAATTCTTTTCACTATGGTTAACCTAGCTGTGAGCTGCATCAAATCTATCTAGGCTAGTCCACAAAAAGGTACAATTCTGGGCCTCTCTTGGAAAGGTTTCCCTCTTAATAGAATTTACCTAGGTTGGCAATACTCCTGCCATGGCCCTTGGGAACCTAGGGTCACATTCATTTATAAGAGGAAGCATCAATATAAGACCTGAGCAAAGAGTGCTATCATACTATTAAAAACGTTTAAAGTTAACTTGTATAAAAATTTGGGGGGCTAGAAACAATGAACAATTAGAGGAGCAGAAAGAAAGTATATCAGCCAGAAGAATACACCAGAGACCATGATTGATCGAATGCAATAAGAAAATTCAGGTGAAATAAAACTTTACGTTATAAGCTAGTTACCAGGGGGAAGAAAGGCCTAGAACAAAATTTATTTCTTGTTTTCACTTCAGATTGTTCAAAACAATAAATCATATTATGTTTTAAAAAAAATTCTTCAGAATAATCAGTCTGAGTCAAGAAGTATGTATGTAGAGGAAAATACACTGCCTCTGGAAACAAAAGGAATGGGTTCAAATTCTCCCTCTACGTCTGATCACATTTGTGATTCGGGGCAAAACACTTAACCTCAAAGCACCTCAGTTTCACCATCTGTAAAATAAGGGGATTGAACAAGATGGATGCTTTTAGTTTTAGATCTTCAGTCTGTGAATATATGTGTCTGTTTTCCCTCCAACACACTATCTCGCATACTTAATAATAAGCACCAGTTTGGCACAGTCAAATAATAGTTTGAAGTAAACATTTATTCAAGAAATGGAATTCAGATGTTCCCACCCCTGCATTGAATGCACAGTCCTGGTAGAAGCATCAATACTTCCACTCATACATTTTTCATGATGTTTTTGTCTTCAGAGACTGATATTTCACGTCAATCTATCTTCCCTGGTTGAAAGAACAAAAGCAAGTGACTCCATGACTCAGTGGACAGAGTATTAGCCTTAGTGTCAAAAAATCCTGTGTTCAAATACTGCCTTTGACAAATACAGGCGGTGTGACCATGGGCAAGTCACTTAACCTGCCTCACCCTCAGTGTGTAAAATGTGGATAATAGTAACACACACCTAACAGAGATGTGATAAGGATAAAAAAAAAAGCTGAGATATGTGCCATGCCTTACAAACCTAAAAGCATTATATAAATGCTATTGTTATTATTGTCACTTTTAAAAATCTGATCACAATCTAATTTGTCCCTGTGACATAGCTTCTTCCTGACTCGCACCCCTCCAAGCAGATGGAGTAATGGAAACTTGTTTTAATATTAGCTGAAGAAAAGTGTGATTAAAGAGAAACATTGTGGGGAAAACTGCTTTGCTGATTTTCCTGACATTGGCTCACTCTGCTTTCTGTTGCTCAATTGTTTCAGTCACGTATGATTCTCTATGACTCTCCATCACCCAATTTTGGGTTTTCTTTCCACAGATATTGGAGTTGTTTGCCATTTCCTTCCCTAGCTCATTTTATACATGAGGAAACTGGGGCAAACAGGGTGCAGTGACTTGGCCAAGGTTACATAGCCAGTAAGTGGCCAGGGGCAAATTTGAACTCCTGATTCCAGGTTCAAAGTTCTATCCACTGTATGACCTAACTGCCCATTTTACTGCTTACAAGGTGTTACTCTTAACCATAAATCAGACTGGTTCTGCATTTATTAGAAACGGCTAGTGTAGAGCGTTGTTTATAGAATGGCTTTGGCGTCAGGAACACTTGGGCTCAGGTTCTGACTCTGAAACATACTGCTTCGGTGACCCCAGGCAAACTCTTCTCAGTGCCCCCAAGAATCTCTCTGGCCCCACAAGTTACCGAGAAGGTGCCATGTTCCCCCTTCCCCTTCCCCTCCCCTTCCTTCCTCCCGAATGCTCCCTCTACTAATTAAATCACAAGGTCCGGTCAAAATTCAGAACCGTACCCTGATGGAGTAGCAGTTCGGAGTTAGAGTACTTCCCTGGGGGTGAGGGTCAGGAAAACCTCAGTATCTGACAGGCAGTATCTGGGTCCCTTCTGTGTGATGCAGACCTAACCTGGGGAAGACTATTTAGATGTGGGTGGGGATGGGGCAGGGATTGGAGGTAGGGGTAGAAGTAGAAGTAGGGGTAGGGGTGGGGGTGGGGGTTAGGGTAGGGTTTGGGATGGGAAGGGGGTGGGGGTAGCAGTAGGGGTAGGGGTGTGGGTAAGGGTGGGGGCGAGCCACAGGAGTGGTGCATTAAGGTTTAACTAGATCTTATATCCCAATAAAAAAGCCCTGTGAGAGAGTGTGATTGAAATCATTCCTGTGCTGATTAAAGAGAAAAAAAATTTCAGAGGGAAAGTACCCAGAGTCAGACAGCAAAATGAAGAGTCTGGATTGGAATCGCCAATACTTTATACGATATTGGGAATAACAATCATTTTTAACATCCTATCAATGCTTCAAAGAATTGAATATAAAAACCAAGCATGTCTTCCTGCCCAGTCAAGGTGTGTTCCTTCTTTCTCCTCTCCTCCCTTCCCTCCTTCCTGACTTCGATTTTCTCTCTTGCTCTCCCTCTGGTCCTCCTCTGTCTCCTCCAGGTCACATCTGCCTTCTGAATCCTGCATCTGGGGCCCACTCACTTCTCCTGTCTTCACTTTCTGTCCTCTGCTCTCTCTTATCTGTCTCGCTGTCCTCCCCCGGGGCATCTGCTGTCTCCACATGCCTTCTCTTCTCTAACCTCTGCTTGTTATCTTTTAAATTAATTACTTGCAATTTCAATAAACTTATTTCCTCCTTTTCAGGAGCATAATAATACCATGTGGTCAGGAGTGCATGGAAGCACTTAGCCAAGATGTTATTCTGTTCTAGAGGAAATAAGAAGAAAGGTCTTCTGCTAAGAGCCCAGGGCACACGCTCAGCATATCTGGGTTCAGTGAAACCTCTGTTCTTACTCTGTTACTAGCTTTATATTATTGAACTTGTCACTTTCCTTCATCAATAAAATGATCACACTGTATAGTTTAATTCATAGTGCTATTGTAAACAGACACGCATATACACATACAAATATATTACACATACATATATACAAACCTACACACATATACTACACACATGCACACACACAAATGCATATGTGTGTATATATCAATATATAGGTACATATACAGGGGTGGCAAACCTACAGCCCTCAGGCCACATATGGCTTAGGTCCTTGGCAGCAGCCTTTTGACTGAATCCAAGTTTTATAGAAGAAATCCTTTTATTAAGGTAATTTGTTCTGGGAAGTTTACATTCAGTCAAAGGGCCACACTTGAGGACCCAGAGAGCCATACCTTGCTTTGAGGTCGCAGGTTCCCCACCCATGGTATATACACATATATGTATGTACACACACAGATATATATGTGTGTGTGTGCATGCACACACACATATATGCACATATAAACATACATAGATATATATGTATATATACATATATAAATATAAACCTAAAATTGTAAGATCTTGCACACCAAAAGAATGAATGCATTATAATATTAGAATATAAGAACAGACCCTGAGGCTATTCAAAGTCCCCTGAGGTCACACTTTGCAAGATTTTTTCAAACGTTCCCTCTTTTTTTGTAAGGTCTACGATAATTCTAACTAGTATGGTCATTTTCAAATCCCCTATAAGTAGGTTGGCTTACCTTCTGAAGCTTAAACTGATTTACACTCGTTTAAAGCAGCTGAACATTGGCATTGCTATCTCCAAAGGACAATGAAAGCCCACATCATTCTGAGAGAGAGAGAGAGAAACAGAGAGAGAGAGAGAGAGAGAGAGAGAGAGAGAGAGAGAGAGAGAGAGAGAGAGAGAGAGAGAGAGAGAGAGAGAGAGAGAGAGAGAGAGACAGAGAGACAGAGAGACAGAGAGAGAGAGAGACAAGACAGAGAGAGACAGAGAGAAAGACAGAGAGAGAGAGAAGGAGGGAGGCAGAGATGGAAGGAGGGAGGCAGGGAGGAAGGAACCAAGAAAGAAACATAAAAAGAAAAAGTAGTCAGCTATACAAATCCCAGGACTGCTTTAGGCTCTGAATCTATTAGACAGTAAATGTTCACTAGCTGAAAGAATTAGGAATACTTGAGTTCAAATTTTCCCTCAAATACTTACTAGCTATATGACCCTGTGCAAGTTTCTTGACCTCTCCAAGACTGGGTTTTCTTATATGTAAAATGAGAATAATAATAACACTCACACCCAGGGTTGTTATAAGGATCACATAAGATAATATATGTAAAAGTATGTTGCAAACCTTAAAGTGTTATATGAATGTCAGTCATCATTATTATCCTGGATTTGGCCTTGGACCAGGAATATCATAAAATTCCTTCATCTCTCTGGGCTTCACTTTCCTCATCTGCAAAGATGGGATAAATGACAACTGCTTCCCAGGGTTAATGACAACATGAAATGAGAAAATGTATCTACTCTACCTTTAAGCCTCAATACAGAATATTAAACAATTGTTGTGCTGTCATTGGACTATGATCTTACCATCTCTGGCTTCCCCCAATTACGAAGTCCATACTTTCAATTTAGGATGATGACCCCTCAGACAGACATGAGGGCCTACCCTTTCTTAAGCAGTGCCCAAAGCCAGGTGTAAAGCATTTGCATAGAGTTCTCACCAGGATTTTCTTTATATCAATCCAAAGTCACCCCTTTTCCTACAACAGAGTTCCTCTTGACCATCCGGTTCCTTTATGACCTACTTAGAAATGAAATGAAATTGGAGTGAGCCCAACTCTGTCTGGATGTTTCATTTTGGCCCTTTCTGGTTCGGCTCTCACAGGATACTCAGACCAAGGAGTTTAAATCACTGTCAATGCCCAAGCAGCAATCACAGCCAGGGTTTTCTCTTTTGTCTCAGCCTGTTGAAAGCCAAAAAGCAGCTTGACATTCCCAGGCTCCTATAAATTGCCAACGAAAGAGGGTGAGAATCACTTGCTCTTTTTTTCCTGTCATTCTGCACAGGGAAAGGAAAAAAAAAGGAAGTCCAATCTGTTTGTTATCTTTCAATTTCTTTTGGTATCATGGCCCTCTAGATACTGCATCAGTCCACTCGTTAGGACTAAATGGAACTAGCCACAGAAAGCCCCATTCATTCATTTATGCATTAATTTATCCATTTGTTCATCCAACCATCAGTCCATTGTCTGTTCATCTGTCTATTCATTCATTCATTCATTCATTAAAGAAGCATGCAGACAAACAATCCTTTATCAAGCACCTACTTTATCTCAGGCTCAAAAAGAGAGAGAGAATATGGTATAAAAATAGAAAAGTGGCTTTAGACTCAGAAAGACTCAGGTTCTCATTCTACCTTAAACATTTAATAGCTATGTGACCCTGATCAAATTACTAGCTCTCTCAATCTCGGTTTCTCCATCATTCAGAGGAAGGGGCTGGACTCAGTGGATTCTAAGGTACCTTTAAGCTCTAAATTTCTGATCCTACGATCAGAGTTGAAGCTTTATTTCCAATATATGCTGGCTATACATAATCTTGGGGTAGCTAGGTGGCTCAGTGGACAGACTTACCAGTCCTTGAGTCAGGAAGACCTGCGTTCAAGTCAGACTTCAGGTGCTTCCTAGCTGGGTAACCCTAGACAAGTCACTTAACCCTGTTTTCCTCAGTTGTCTCACCCTAACCCTAACTGCATGCTGCAATAGGAAATGGAAAAGCACTCCAGTATCTTTGCCAAGAAAATCCCAGATGGAATCACAGAGAGTTAGACAAGATTAAAAAAAGGTTGAACAACATAACATTTTTAATCTTTCTGAAGTTTTTATTTTTTAATATCAACATTATGAGATAGCTTGTGGAGTATTAATGTATCATTGTACAAATGTGGAAACATGTAAAAACCTGAGGGTCTTCCCCAGGGTCCCACAGCAACCAAATGTCACAGTTACAGTTGAATCTGTTTCGCGCCATCCAGAGTTCATTTCTCTTTCTCCATTATATCATCTGCTTAACAGACCAACTTCTAAATCATTCACAGAATATTTTTAAAACTTGGATTTGCCAAAATCAACCAGTTCTCAAATCCATACAAATAGAAATTCTGACCATTTAGATTATAGGCAATATGGTACAGTACAAGTGAGTCAGCATTCTTTGAGTCTAGGCGAGGAAAGCTCTTTGTCCAAGTTGGGTACTAACAGGACGCATAATCTTGAGATCCAGTTTCCTCATCAGTAAAATGAAAGTATTGGACAAAATGGTCTTCCTATAACTACATCCTTTATATTCTCAACTCTATAATTTAACTCTATTCCCTTTATCCAGGCTGGTCATACTAACTTCTGCCTAATTTCATCAGTCCTTCAAACTTTTCTATTTATTTTAAAGTCACTACTTTCCATCTAGGCAAACATCATAATCTTAGAGCTATCCTTATCTTTTCCTTTTCATTATACCTAATCAGTTTCCAAGTCTTTTAAATTCTTTCTTCATAATATTTCTTAACTTTTTCCTCTTTTTTTTTCATTTATACATTAATTATCAAAATCCAGGCCCTTATTCCCCTCTCATTTGAACTTCTACAATAACATCTCAACTGTTCTCGTTGCTTCCAGTCTTTCAATGTGCCAATTCTTCATTCATATTGATGCTAATGCTTTTAGAATGTGTTATCATAAAATTACCCTAATTAAAATCTTGAGTAATGCCATATAGCTCTAGGACAACATACAAATTTTGCAGCCTGCTTTTTAAATCCTTCCTTCATGTGTCTTTCCTTTGAATCCATCACTCCCCTTCATGAACTTTCTTTCCCCCAATCCATTTCATGACCTGGAAAGCACTGTCCCTTCATTTTCAATGTTCAGAACATGTGTCTCCCCTCAAAGTTTAGCTCTGAGACAACCTCATCCATGGAGTTATCCCAGATCCCATCAGCTACTAGTGTTGAGTATCTAAATTCATGTAATGATCCCAGTAGAGTGTAAGCACCTAGGATAGAGATTGCTTCCTTTTTACCATTGCAAGACCTTCTTTCTCCAAGCACTTCATACACATTTGTTGAGATTGACTCATGATTTTTAATTTGCATTGAAAAGGAAAGGGAAGGAATACTACTGTGCTATAGAAAAGGATGAGCTTGTTGATTTCAGAAAAAAAAATGGATAGATTTTCATGAAATAATGAAGGGTGAAATATCAGAACAAAGAGATCGTTATATACAGTAATAGGAATATTGTTTTAACAAAAACTGAGCAACTAAGTCATTTTGACTTGTATTAATACCCACATTAACTACGAAGGACGTATGAACAAAGATCTTGTCTGCAGCTAAAGAAAGAAGTAATAAACAGAAGTCTGACTAGAATGATTTTACATACACATACATATTTGTCTTTAATAGTGTCCATCTCTAGGGCAGAAGGGAGAGGGAAGATAAAAAAGGAAAAGAAGAAATTTACATAATAACTTCATTATATATTTAAAAGAATAGCAAGTTGTGCATAATAGATTCACTGTTTTGTGCACATCCTTTTTTATTCTGTATTATGGAAGTACTTATTTCATAAACTAAAATTAAAATAAATATTAAAAAAAAGAAAAGGGAAAGAAAAAAGCTAAAAGCAACAAACTTACATCATTTTTTAAAAATAAAAGGATTTTTTGCTTCATGGGTAATCTCATGAGATTAAAACTACTGCACTGTAACAAGGAAATATTTATTTTTTTCATATGATTATTTATTTGTTCTGTTGTATGTCTCCTGATTACTTCCTTAGCCAGGACAGAAAATAAGCTTTCCAGTTTTACTTGTCTTAAGCTAAAATGGTCCTGCTTCTTCCTGGTCCTAGTGGAGGAAATGAATCCTTCTGCTTTAGCTAAAATAAAAAATCTATTTCTGTAGAAATAAATCATCTTTTCCAAAGGTTTCCAGCTCCACTGTTGTATTAAATTCATCCTCCTCAGTTTTACCACCTATTTCAAGGCCAGAAATCTTGGCTAGGATTATGTGACCTGAAAGGTGCTCTTTGGGACTACATAGGCCCCAAATCATCTGTCATGTGATTCTCTGGCTTCCCACTCAGACCAACGAATTTCATCTGTGCACAAAAATAGTTGAAGCCATTGAATTGATCCAGTATTGGCTGCTGTTTTTCACTCAGATGCTGAATAAAGTTGTTTCATTTTACAAATTACTCAATCGATCAATAGCCAACAATTCTGGGGCTTTTCTAGGTGTTACGTTATAAAGAAGAAAGGAAAAAAAGAGAAGAAGGAAAAGATAGGGAAGGAGGGAGGGAGGAAAAAAGAAAGAAAAAAAGAAGGGAGAGAGAAAGGGAGGAAGGAAAAAAGAAAGGGAAGGGAAGGAAAAAAAATCTAGCAAACCATATTAAACTATTCAAAAAAAAGTATTGAATCCAAATTCAATTAATAGTTATCTAAGCATGTCAGAAGTTACATACATTATGTTTGAACCAGGAGTGTATGACCTCTAACATATGTGAATGTTTGAATGATCTTTATATATGTCACAGCCTTATATATGACTGCTGTGAAGCACTTTCACAATGTGAGATGCTAATGATGTATGGATTTTTACCCATAGAAGGAAAGTGATATAAGCAGGACCAAAAGAATACTGAACAATGTCTGTAACAAGGTAAAAGGAAAGATTTTGAAAACAAACCTCAATTATTGAGTAATTGAAATGTCAGTAGTGTTCCTAAAAGCAGATGATAAGGAACATCTCCTTCTCTTACATCAGCAGAGAAAGGAGTGTCACTAGAGCTGAAAATTGTCTACATTAGCAAATGAGGTCATTATATTTTGTTTGTATTCTATTGTTGTGAGGTAGGGTTCCATTTAAATGGGGGAGGGTTATCTTATTTCAGAAGTGACTGCAAGAAAATATCCAAATGTGTTATTTATTGTTTTAAATGATGAACCTGCATGGAAGTGCATCTCTTTATCATTTGTTTTATGCTGAAATCATCAGTGTAACCCCTTTTTGGTATTCGATAGTGGGTAGAGCATTTGACCTCGAGTTAAAAAGAAATGTGTTCAAATCTGATCTCAGCAAATTATCAGTTGTGTGACCTTAAGTAACTCACTCAACTCCTGTCTGCTCCAATTTCCTCAATTATACAATTGGGATAACAATATCACCGACCTTACAGGGAAGGTGTGAGGACCAAGTAAGGCAATATATGGAAAACATTTTGCAAACACTAAATGCTAGCTTTGACGATGATGATGATGATGATGATGATGCATAGTTAATTATAATCTTTTTAGTGTATATGTTGAAGAGTTAGCAGTATAACATATATGTGCATATATGTATCTATATATACACACACAAACACATATGCACACACAAAGGGAGAGATATTTAAATTTAAACGTATAGCATCTCAAAAGGTTTTCCCACTTTTTTTTCTTCTCCCCACCTTTGTTATTTTTGCAAGGAAATTTATTTATCAGTCTCAGTATATTACCTCCACAATATAGTACTTTCTAGAAGACTGTTCTCAACAAAATGATGATTTACACTTGCCTTGGGTAAACCAAACCCCTTAAGATAATAGTCACCTTTAAAAGTTACTGAATATGTCATGCTTTGGCTAATTATGAGAAACCTCCTAATTTAGGACACCTATCCTGATAACAGTAATCTAAGTAGGAATCCTAAGGCATAGTTTCCCCCAAAGACCTATAATTAGTTTAGAACATCTGTATATAAAATCCACCTTGGATACTCTAACCTAACAGCAGTACCCAAACCTTAAAGGTCACATAGAAAGTGATGATTAGTCAATTTACACACTCACACAAAATGAAGTTTTTATTCTCTATATTAACAAAGACTCATCATCCTCACATTACATTGTAGCAGCAACATTGCCGGTCATCGTATTGATGCATTGGAGTTTGGTATACAAACAAAAATCGTCCACGCCCATCGTACCTGGAAAAACCCAATAGGAAATACAGCAGCAATTGCATTCACTCTATTTACAATCCATCGGAAACCTACCTGGCCGTACTACTTCATTAAATGCCACTCAGATATAATGGATCGTGTCTTGGGGTTTCTTTTCCTCTTTTAGGGACACATTGACAATGCTTAATTATCCATTTAGAGAAAATTTGCTACTAATATTGAGGAATAGGTGCCCAGCCTTTGAAACTCACCCCTCATGTATAGTACAAGTCATCGAGGAGAATGAGGAGAAGATCAGAAGGTCATGTAAGGAAGCAGCAGTTTCTAAGCTTCAGACAAAAAAGTCACCGCAGAATCACAGAATAGCGGAGTGAGACGGGTTTTCTGGAAGTTATCTTAAGAACCTCCACTACCACACCATTGACAAATGATCCTTTGATTCTACTTGCTCTCGTCTAATGAGGGAGAGTCCACTATTTTCCAAAGCAATCAGTTCCACTTTTGTAACTCGAATTTTTAGGAAGCTTTTCTTTAAATCCAGTCAAAATCATCCTTCAATCCTTTGTCTTTTTCTGTGGGTAAGAGCCCAGGGAACTAACTGGCGGCACTATTTGTGTTTCAGAATGGTGGGAAATGATAAGAAACAGAGAAAGTCATTCAAGTTATCCAAATCCATGAACTTATGCTGCCATGCTGACACAAGATCTCATACAGCTCTCTTCACCCCCATCCTTTAATCACAGTCACCTGTACAATAATGATATAAGGACCAATTTAAAAAATCAGATTATATGCTTGGGATCTTTCCCCTTTCATCCTGCTGCCTCTATCTAGGAGGGAAGCTGATGTGATACTCAGATTGGCATGGTTGTTACTGCCTTACTTAACTCACAGCTCAAATGCCCTTACTCTCTGGCTGGACTAATAATTTATAATATGGCCAACTATTCCCACCTCCATGAGGAGTTTGTGAAATTCCAGCAATGGGTAGAGGACACACCCTTTGCTTTTTGCCCCCAGAATACCTTGGTAATTGCTATGGAAAATACCCTTCATAATGCACTGCTAAGGAAGAAATCTTTTCAGAGGAGCTTCCCTAACTGGCGAAGCATAAATAGTTATAAATATTTATGGAAGGAAATAAACCAAGAAGCATATCGAAACCTTGCCCAGCTGCTGTACATTCACGGCCTTTCAAAGACCTTGCCAGGCAAACTCAAGGCTGGCTGTTTACAACATATTAACATACTGTACCTTATGCTGTGCTTCTCTCTAAGAAACAAGCCCTGGCATTTGATAGACTGGAGACTACGCTTGCTAAAACAAATCAGAAGGTGGTTTCTTTAGGTAAAACAAAGAAACAGATGACCAAGAATACGGAGAGAGTGTGGAGTGAGAATATATGGTATCCTTCGACTAGCCCATCAATAACTAAATCAATCATTAAACAGGCATTTATTAAGTATTTATTACATGGTAATTTCTGTGGATATAAAGAAAAAGTGAAAGCAGCTTCTGCCCTCAAGGAGCTTACATTCTCTTGGAAGAGAGAGCATGTATATAAATACATACATAAAATATACTTGTGGAGTCAACGGAGGAGAACTTTAGATGGGAAGGGGAAAAATCCCATGAGAAATAAATGCCAGCTTGCAAGTAGGGGATTTGCATATAGGTAAACCCTGAGCATTTTCAAAATTGTAGTTCTAGTTCTACCTGAATCTATGCTGTTTATAAACTTTGTTTTTTGCTTTTTGGAGGGCAATTGTGATTAAGTGACTTGCCCAAGGTCACATGGCTAGTTTTTGTGTTAAGTGTCTGAGGCTGGATATGAACTCAGGTCCTCCTGACTCCAGGGCTGGTGCTCCATTCACTTTTCCACCTAGCCACCCCTTATAAACTTCTAATATCTAGTTGTCTTTCCCTAAAACAGGCAATCTGGATGACACCATTATAAGGGGTAATATGAGGAGATTGGTCTGACTGGGATTGTACAACATTGATATCTTCTCACATATTGTATCCACCCTGTGAAATACAAATTCCTCGAGGGCAGGGATTGCTTTCCTTGTTGTTATATCCCTATTCCTTATTGAAATGACTGATATGTAGCCAGTGTTTGTGAAATGTCCATTGGATTCAGTTGGAGGATTTGTCCGTGGAATTTATCGGAATGTATTCTGCACAGAGTTGCCAAATTCATCTCCCTAAAGGAATCCTGGCCAAATCACTTCACTGTTGGAGAATCTTGAGCAGATCTTCTGTAGTGTCTCTAGAGAAAAAGAAAAAGCCTTACCTTGTCCTGTTCACACCTTTGCTTCCATTTTAATCTCGGTCAGATTCTCTGAATTTAAGCCAAATCATATATTTGCTGTTCCCCTTAAAATTAGCATACCACCTCTCCTTGTGTCTTTACTGAGGATGCCTTCACTTCCCACCTTAGGCAAAAAGAGACTCTATCCTCACTTTCATGTCTTCCAATATGAGTATAGTGGATTTAAAGGAAGGAGGAGCATCAGAGCTCATCTAGTGCACCTCCCCAGCTTTTAATTTCTTTCATGGCACAACTGAGGTCCCACAATTCTGCTCGCTCTCTCTCTCTCTCTCTCTCTCTCTCTCTCTCTCTCTCTCTCTCTCTCTCTCTCTCTCTCTCTCTCTCTCTCTCTCTCTCTCTCTCTCTCTCTCTCTCTCTCTCTCTCTGTGTCTCTCGCTCTCTCTCTCTCTCTCTCTCTCTGTCTCTCTGTGTCTCTAGCTCTCTCTCTCTCTGTCTCTCTCTCTGTCTCTCTCTCTCTCTGTCTCTCCCTCTCTGTGTCTCTGTCTGCCTCTCTTACCAGATACTATCACATTGCTTATTAGTATACAGATTGGATATGGATCCATGTCACATATATCTCCCCTTCCCAATATCCTTTTTATCAAGTATTCCTAGCATGGTCCTTTGACTATCACTTGTCATTTAAAATTCTTTCTGAATTGAACACTAGATTGATCTTGAAGCTTTTTTAATCCATCAAGGATATGCTCATAATGAAGGAGACTAGAAGCAGATAGATGGTACATTGGGTAGCATGGTACCTGGAACATAATAGGCATTTAATTAATATTGATTGACTGATTACTTATTGATTGCACAGTGTGCTGGGCCTGAAGTCAAGAAGAACTGAGTTCTATTCTAGACACTGACTAGTTACTTAATAGTAACACTTACTACTACAACTACTACTATTGCTGCTGCTACTGCTGCCACTATTAACTAACTACTACTTAGTAGTAGACACTAATTATTGTGACTTTGATCAAATTGCCTAACTTTCTGTTTGCCTCAGTTCCCTCAATTGTAATGGGGACAATAATAGCATCTACCTTGAAGAGTTGTTGTGGGGATCAAAGGAGATATCTGTAAAATGCTTTGTCAAGTGCTTGGCACATAGTAGGTACCATATAAACACTTATTTCCTTCTCTCTAAATATCCCTTTCTATGGTCTTTTTTCATTTCTTTCTTTGCATTCTTAACATATAACCTAGGTCCTACATAGTGCGTATATAAATGCTTGCTGATTGACTGGTTGGTTTATTTGTTCCATGATGTGATGTCTGCTTAGTAAGAGAGTGTCACAGAAGTAATTATATTTCTACTATTATTGGTCACAGAAATAGGAGCTGGCAAACCTAGGAAGTCAAGGCGGGCCCATGGCTTCACATCAAGTGTCTCACAGGAGGAACCCTGCTTCTCTGAGGCGAGAGGTGGAGGTAGCACTAGGTGAAGGACTAGGTGGGTGGAGAAATTATATCATTAGGGGCTAGGCCTCTGCCTCTATTTTTGCCTTATGCTCATCCATTTGTTTCTTCCTCCACAACTAAACCCTTATAATGATTAGATTTGAAGCAATTTGTTCCATCAGATATCAGCATTTTCAGAACATGTGTGGGGTGTAGGTGGGAGACCACTTGGGAATTTATGACCTTAAAATGTCCATCAAAAATCCTGTTTCTTAAGTCACTGCTCTATATATAGTCTCTAAAACCTTAATTTTCTTGTTTCAGAGTCCTGAGGTAGTGATTCAAAAGGAAAACTATACTTAAAATAAAGATTCTTGGCAATTGCCTTTCAAAAATATGCCAATGTTCTTAGATCTTTATTGTTTTTAAACTAATCTGTATTTTCCACTAAAGTCTATCTCTGATGCTCCATTAGAGTTTTGAGGTGATACTGGGCTCTTTAAAGCTAAGCTAAATGAACAACAGATCTGGTGAGACTACCAAGCTGAATAGGTTTCCAGGATAGATCCAGTGATGGAAGTTAGGCCTTTTCCCTAAAGACCAGCTTAGCTAAATTTGTAAAGATGATCCATGAGATAACTACAAGGTACTTGGTCTTAGAATTTCTTGAAGGTGAGCTTCTAAGTCAAAGAGAAGTTGCATTCCCTGATGGTGAAAGGAGAAGCCACAATTATGCCATCAGAGATCTTAGAATTATTGAATTATCTTAGGAGGAGGAGAGGCCAAGGTATAAAATAGAAGATATCTTTGTAAAAAACTCAGCTGTTAAGGATCAGTATGCAGTGATTAAATGACCACCAAAGTGGCAGAAAGGAAATGTGGAGCCTTTTATGGTAGTTCCCAAGACACATGCATTTTCTGGGTCTCATTTAGAAAAACAAAACAAAACAAAACAAAAAAACAAACAAACTAGCAATTAAAAAAAATCATCACTGCTATGACCACCACCAATAACAACATGGGGAGTTGTAATAAATTATCTCCATCATTCCTCCAAGATCTAAGGCCCTGAGGCCTTGGGATACTGAAAAAAAAGCCCTAGATTAGGGAGGAACCACCCTAGAGATGGCAGTTCTTTTCTGGAACTTTCTACTTATTAATGGTGTTTCTTTAGTAAATTCTTAATCTTAGTTTCTTCGTTTGTTTGACCAAATAATTTCTATGATCATAAGATTCTACATATGGATATGGTAGAGATCCCAGGAACTATTTAGTTCAACCAGTCAGATTTAGAGATGAAGACAATGAGGCCCAAGGAGAAGAAGTCACTTGTCCAAGACCCCATGTCCCAGAAAATTCAGAGGTGGAATTTGAACCCACTACCTCACAAAGTGTCACAACGCCTGTCTTAACTGATCTCCAAGTCAAGCACTATTGCTATTAGAGGTCTCTAAATATGTCTTCAATACTTGGACTCGTGCTGGGTTTCAGAATCTGTTTTGAAAAGAAGAGTTCAACGACTGGTAAAGACCAATAGATACTGTGGAGAAGAATACTGAGAAAATTTGGGAATGTGATTATATGGAAGAAATGTTCTTTATTCTCTGCTTCCCAGTTTGCCATCCATCATGGACATTAACTTTGTGAGGTGGTACTCTAGGGGGATAGAGTCTATGGGGGTCAGTTACTGCTTGAACAACATTTTCTTTTAAAGTAAAAAAAAAACTCTAGGATTATAACTTCAGGTATAGAAGGGACTGAAGGGATGATGTCAAGGCTCAGAGAGATGAACAGACCACTTTAGGATGTCACCGAATGAGTAGGAAGTATAATAGAATAAGTACCAGGCCTAGAGTCAGCAAGACTCATCTCACCTCATGTGGCCTCAGACACTAGCTGTGTAACCCTGGGGAAATCACTTAACCCTGTTTACTTCATTTTTCTCATCTGTAAAATAAGTTGGAATAGGAAATGGCAACTACTACAGTATCTTTACTAAGAATAAAACAAAAAAGTGAGTCACAAAGAGTTGGACATGATGAAAAAATGCCTGAAAAGGGGGACAAAACTAACCAGTTCTAGAATCCTGGGGTCGTCCATTCTGTGCCCTTCCCACCACTCTGTGATGCTGCTTATAGAAATATCCCTAGTTGAGTCAGTGAAGGGATTTGTGCATATTGAGAGGACCCTAATGGTCTCTTGTGAATTCAGTACAATCTACTTTGTTCCCTATGAGCAGATCATTGTAACGTGTCCTCTAGATTTATTTGGAAGTATATTTTTTTAGGTTAACATTGATTGAATTGCTACTATGGAAATTGACAGAAAATTAAATCAAAATCAAAGACATCATTTAGAAAGGCAGCATTTTGTGGTGGGAAGAGATCTGGTTCTGAAGTCAACAGATGTTGAGTTCCAAGTCAAGCCTGTTCCATATAATGACTCGGTAACCCTGGTCAAGTTATTTAACCACTCAAAAACAACTATATTGCAGAGTTTTAGAAATTGACATTGGTAAGGGAGTTTCCATAACAAGAAGTTCCCTGTACCAAGGGAGTAAGTAAAAAAAAAATCAAATCTCTATCTCATTTATAGATAGGCAATATTAAAGATGACAAGGTCAATTAAAAACATAGTAATGATCTCAATTGACAATTGCTATGGAAACAGTCTTCTGTTTAATGTTTTGTTATAAGGCCTCCTTTTTAGATACTTTAGGTTACTGTCTAAAAGTGCTGAACTATTTTTATATTTTGAGAGTTAGCATATTCTAGAGGAAATCGCCCCAGTCTAAAAGTCCTCAAATCCTGGGTTCAAGTCTTACCCCTGGTATATTTAGTTTAATCTTATGAAGTGAAAACTCTAAGTGCTTCCAAGGAACTTCTCAAGATTGTAAAACTAAAAATTACAGAGTAGGTGGTAATAGATATTGGTGGAAAGATTTTCACAGTGGAAGTTGGTGATATGCCAGTAAAATCACAGATTCATCTTTCTCCCAAATACATACATAATATCTCTCTGTCTCTCTCTGTCTCTGTCTCTGTCTCTGTCTCTCTCTCTCTCTCTGTGTGTCTCTCTCTCTGTCTCTGTCTCTCTGTCTCTGTCTCTGTCTCTCTGTCTCTGTCTCTCTCTGTCTCTCTCTGTCTCTGTCTCTCTCTCTCTCTCTGTCTCTCTGTCTGTCTCTCT
>NW_027185804.1:31494337-31498108 GCF_028583685.1 Petaurus breviceps papuanus
AGGAAGAAAGAAAGAAAGAAAGAAAGAAAGAAAGAAAGAAAGAAAGAAAGAAAGAAAGAAAGAAAGAAAGAAAGAAAGAAAGAAAGAAAGAAAGAAAGAAAGAAAGAAAGAAAGAAAGAAAGAAAGAAAGAAAGAAAGAAAGAAAGAAAGAAAGAAAGAAAGAAAAAGAAAAGGGAAGGGAGCATAGCAAAGGAAAGGGATGGGGAGGATTTTTCTTTTTAAGGAAAAGTAAACCTTGACTCTATCATATAATTGATAGAGATATTCCCTGAAAGTTTTATTAGAAACATAAAGAAAAGAAGAAAAAAAGAAAGAAATGTTTCTTTCAAGGTTATTTTGGCAGCATTATTTGTTACAGCAAATAAACAACCCTACAAACATTGAAACAACCTACATGTCCAACAATAAGGAAATGGTTAAATAATTTATATAATGGAATGACATACAATTAAGACCAACAATTTTTTGCAGAATATAAGTTATATGGAAAGAACTGCATAAAATAATTGCAAAATGAGTAACAGCACCAGAAGAATAACTACTCGCCAGTAAGACAAGGGATAATTGGAAATGACTATGCCAACAAAGTGTCCTTTTAGGTACATGAAGGAAATGAAGGAAAATTATAGTGGTAGTTGAGGTGATAAAATTAATTAATTGAAAACAAAAAGCTACAAAATAAGTTGCATCTATTGCAGCAACACTAGAATTTCAGCGTCTTGAGACGGATTATTTATTGCCATTTTATCCTTATATCTCTCGCCCTAAGGACTAAATCTGTACATAGTAAGTTCTTGATTAAGGTTTATTGCTTATATGAATGCATAATATAGTAAATTTATAATAAATGTTAAAATAATAAGACATCTAAAATTTTGGCCATGGAAAAGAAATTACTGTATTAGATGATTTATTCCTTAAAGATGAAAACAATGTATTTTTGAATCATTGCATTTCTTCCATATTCTCAGCAAGACAAAAGCCCATCTCAAAAAATAATGCTAGAAATGCCATATGGTTGTAAAGTATGTAATATCTGAATCTTAGGAGAGTTAAAATGATAAGAAGCCCAAAGGTGAAGGGTAACATGTGTGGTGGACTGCAGTCCATCATTGATGATGAGCTAAAATGATCTAAATGGCATTATCAAGAACATGTATGACTGTAAAAGTAAGCTAAGAATGGAACATGAAACAAGAATATAAGTCAGCAGATGGACAAACCAAGTGCTACATTAGTATAAAAAGAGCAAGAGCTTTGGGGTGTATTCTCTCAGAAGGATTTATGGAAAATTGTGGATAAGAAGCGAGCAACATGGAAAATGATGAAGGGATTGTTTTCTTCATGGTTATAAGGGATACTCATGCCAATAAACACACATGTGCATTAAAATGTCAACCTAAAGAAATTCTTCTAGCACCTAGTACAGTGCTTTAGATGGTAGGCAGTTACAAGTATTTGCGTGAACCAAATTGTTAACATAATCTTATAAGTAATCCTTTTCTTCCACAAATTCAGTTGTTTTCTTAGTAAAATCATGCTCCCTTGTGCAGAATGGTTTTTTGTGCCTTCTAAGTTTACCTACCAGCTACACTATATATATACATATATACATATATATGTATATATATATACATATATATATACATATATATGTATATGTATACATATATATACATGTATAATTTTACATAAGTATCTTCATGTTGTTTTCTCCCTTGTAATGTAAGCTTCTTGAGGGCAGAGACTGTGTTTACTACCTTCTTTGTAACCCTAGCATTTAATGGAGAGGTTGCCAGAGTGAAAAAATTTAAGAAATGCTTTTTATTAGAATGATCAATGTATCTTTCACCAAAATAATATGAATAATATTAACAATGATTTTATTTTAAAATAGAAATATGTCTTTTCATATGAAATATATTTCAACATTAGTATTTTTTCTTTAATCATGTCTGCATAAGAAAGTAGATATAAACTTTATTTGCTGATTTGCATTAATTATCATGGTGCTTTTAATGATGATAAGAATAATGATGGTTTGGCCTTGTAATTTCATTGTAATAGAGGAACTAGAGTGTGGAAACTAACTTCACCCGTGCAGAAACTAACAACCCATGCAGATCAGAAGCTTGGTTAGAGATAATATTTAAATGTTACTACGGTGCCTAAATGTAATAGACATTTAATGATCGTTTGTCGATTGACTTTACTTGACATATGATTAGGTAGTTTCTTGGGCCTCTGAAAGGTGTAGTGACTTGCCCTTGATCATACACCCAGTTTATCTCAAAGGGAGGGTTTGATCCTATGCTTTTCTAATGCCATATTTGAGCACTCATCCACTGTACCACTGTCTCTCTTCCAAACATCATATACATAGTTGTTCAAGAATAACAATCAACATGTAGCCCTTCAGGTACAATGAAAAGAATGTTAATCTTAAATCAGATAAATAAGATTAAAATTCAGCTCTATATTATACTACCAATAGGAATTTAGGAAAGCCGTTTAAACTGAATATCATATAAATATCCCATCTACAAAATGAGGGGATGGGCGAGTGATCAAATGGTCTTTAATGTCCCTTTGGTCTCTAGGTTCTATGAACCTATTCATTTCAGAATTTCTCAAAGTCCTATGACTGATAACCATGGGAATCTTTCATTTTTACCCTCTTCTTAAAAAAAAAAAATTCCGTAGGATTCTGAACCCTAAATCATTCAAGGTGTCTCCAGGCTTTATATACATATAAGCAACTAAATTCTTGGTCTCCCTCAGTAAACTGGTTCCAATGCAATACATCCTGGAGATTCAGAAAACCAACACTTTCAAATAATCTAAAATCCTTCAATTCTCAGAGAATATGAATATTTACTTTTAAGTTAAAAGGCTCAATTTATTAACAGTTCTTCTGTGAAGTGAGATGACTTGAAAATCGACTTTCATCCCCTTATTGCCTTGATCTAAAGCAACAGAATCTATTTTTCCTATGGAATTTCACTAGAAACACTGAATTAAATTAAAGAACTATATTAATTTTAGTCATTTCCATTTTCACTGTATATGTGAAGTTCAGTGGAAAGGTGAATATTGCTTGGTAGGAAGGCTCCTTGGGGCTACTGAAACTTATAAGGAGTGGAAAAGACCTTGGACTTGGACTACAAGGGTTATGAATTCAAGACATTCTATATTGGAAATCTGATAATAACTGTGTTATTGAGGGCAAAGCACCCTGTAGTTCTTAGCCTTTGCTTGTTCATTTATAAAAGTCTTAGGGAAGCTAGGTGGAACTCGAGAGTACCAGGTCTGAAATCAGGAACTCATCTTCTGAGTTCAAATCTGACCTCAGACACTTACAAGCTGTGTGACCCTATACAGCTCATTTCACTCCATTTGCTTCAGTTTCCTCATTTGTAAAATGATCTGGAGATGGAAATAGAAAAATACTCCAGCATCTTTGCAAAAACAAACAAACAAACAAAAACAAACACAAATGGGGTCATGAAAAATCGGGTATGACTGAAAAAAAAAACTGAACAACAACAAAATGGTCTTAATGATTCCTTTAGTACTTACCTATAAGATTTTTGTCAAGATCAAATGAATTACTGCATGGAAAGTGAATTCCAAATCTTAAAGTGCTTTGGAAATGACAGTTATTTGTCCTTCTTTTGCTAGCACTCTATCAAGTCAAATTATTTTCTGAATTGCCTATTGACTTGTTCACACTCCAAAAGAGAATATATGTTCCCTCCCTCCCTCCCTCCC
>NW_027185804.1:31498208-31501159 GCF_028583685.1 Petaurus breviceps papuanus
CTTCCTTCCTTCCTTCCTTCCTTCCTTCCTTCCTTCCTTCCTTCCCTTTCTTTTCTTTTTCAATGTTGGCAGTTAGGAAGTACCCAGGACCTGGAGTTAGGAAGAACTGAATTCAAATTTGACTTCAGTCACTTCCTAATTATGTGTCCCTAAACAAGTCTTTTAACCATTCTGTGCCTCAATTTCCTAATTTGTAAAGTGGGACTAATAATAATAGTACCTACTTTTATTTATTATAATATATTATATTATAACCTACTCACAGGGTTGCTGTGAGTACCAAATGAGAAGTGATTTGTAAATTGTTTTGAAAATCTAAAAAATATATACTATATGACTGTTGTTGGAGTCAGAAAAATCTGGGGTTCAACCCCATTATAGACACTTATTAGCTGTAAGCTTCATTAAGTCACTTTTCCTGTCTTAGCCTCAGTCTTTTTCTCTGTAAAATAGATATAGTATCTAAAGAGATAATTTATGTAAAATGCTCTGCTAAACTTAAAGTATTATGGAAACTTTAGCAAATATTATTATTATTAACTTTAAATGAGAAAATGCCTAGAATGTTACTGTGTAAACCCTAACAATTCTATATAAAAATCTGCTATTATTATGGGGATAACCATTTGTTTTCCAAACAGTCTGGACTATGAAAGGTAGATTTCCATTAAATGATGGCACACATGGTTATTTTGAAAACGATTGATTGAATTCAGTCAAACAACAAGTTCCAACCACCTGTTTTCCAAATAACCAGCTGTCCAACTGAATTCAACTTTTAAAAAAATGCAGAGGCTAGGCAGGATTGGAACAAGTCCTGGGCAGGGAGACAAAAAGTCCCATGGTACCACTTACTGATCTCCAGATTTATACAGGAGGAACACGTCCACAGCTTTGAATCACCTTTGCTTCATTCCATTGCTTATTTTGATTTTTGACTCACATATTATCAATAGTACTACCTTCCACATTCCAAATGCCCAAGCCTATTCAACAAGCTTTTCTCCTCTTTACTGCTGAGAATCTTCCTTTCTTAGAGGCTGAGCTCAAGGATATTTTCTGCATTAGTCCTCACTTGATCTCGCCACTTATTGGTGTTTCCCAACCACTACTCAGAAGTTGCACTATCCCTGCTAGCTTTACCTCTATTTCATCTGTATATAATTTATATGTGTATTTCTCTGATTTGGAATATACTCAGGTTTATGTACATATATATACAGACTGATACACGATGTATATGGATATATGCACATAGATGTTTTATATAGAGGAATATATAGTCTCTATAGTTGTATAGTATACATCTATATAATTTATATCAACAATATCTAAGATGTGTAAATCTATCCATGAACATAAGTTGATGGTGTTAGATCTGGAAGGGCTCTAGAAGTCATCATGTTTAACTGCCATCATTTAATCAATGAGGAAACTGAGGAACAGAGAACTATTATAATTTGATCAAGCTCACACAGGTAATAAGTAGCATAGGGTTGTTTGAATTCAGGACCCCTGACCCTCATTCCAGAGCCCTTTCCTGTGTACAACATTATCACTTGGCTATTGAGGGCAGGGACTATTTGTGGTTTTGTTTTGCTTTGCTTTGTTTTGTTTTTTTTATCCCTTTCACCATCACCTATATCATCTATGGCTATCTGATATAGAATATACCTATGTGTGCATATTTACTCCATTTGAATATATATATACAGTTGTATTCAGTGTCTATAGTATAGCAGTATGGTGTACATATATTCTTGACTCAGAATTTCCTCAATCAGCCATTCTCCTAAGTGTAAGAATAGTCTCTCTCTCTCTCTCTCTCTCTCTCTCTCTCTCTCTCTCTCTCTCTCTCTCTCTCTCTTTGTCATTGAAAATTCTTCTCTTTAAATTGCCTTTTTTCTTTTATCTTCTCCCATTTGATTGTAAGCTCCTTGAGAGCAAGGGCCATGTTTCTTTTCCTTTTATTTCTATTCCCAGTGCTTAACATAGTACCTAGCACATAGATGGTGCTAAATGTCTTTTGACTATATGCTGAGTATAGCATATAGTTACTCTGTATTACCAGAACAAATGTTTAGCAAACTTACCTCTTTTCTCTAAAAACACAGAAATGTGTGAGCCTAGCCCTCTATGCTCCCAGCACATAATCAGTCAGAAAGAATGTAAAAAAAAAACTGAAATACAATCTAAAAGATTGTGATAGAGAGACACCCAAGATACTCTCTACCCTGGGTCCCACCTTACAATTTTGTTTAGAATTGGGGCCTGTCTGAATCTTAAGATCACAGGAACAAAGATTCGGAGATTGAATAGACCTAAGAGTCCGTTTATTCTGGTACTTTTATTTTATAAATGATTAAAGGAAGTGAGGCCCAGAGTAATTAGATAATCTGTGAAAAGTCACACATATATAGAAAGCCATATATCAGAGGCAGAATTTGAACCAAGATCCTCTGATTTTAAAGTTCCTACTCTTCGCACTGCCCTTGGCATTCACAGTGTTAGACTAGGTCCCTGGCAAGAAAGAAATACCAGGTATGATGGGATTGGCTAATTGGAAGGACTTCATTACCCACATTCTTCCAATTAACACTAAGTGATGCTGGGAACATCTTTAATTGTTCTCACCACAGAGAGGGTAATTTTAAGTCAATTGGAACCTATTCAGTGGAAAAATAGCACACTTATGCCTGTATTCTACAAATAAGCAAAGATAGCCCATAGTGCCACAGTAATCCTGTGTGTTATTAAGACCCAATCTCTCCTACTTGAAGAGCAAATGAGAAAAGACATTCAAGTTCTATCCCTCCTTCCTTTTTCCTTCCCTCTCTTCCCCTCTCACTGTCTCTATCTCTGTGTCTCTGTCTCTACCTCTCTCTGTCTGTCTCTGTCTCTTTCTCTCTGTCTCTGTCTCTGTCTCTTTCTCTCTGTCTCTGTCTCTCTGT
>NW_027185804.1:31501259-31511068 GCF_028583685.1 Petaurus breviceps papuanus
CTGTCTCTCTCTCTCCCCTTCCCTTTCTCTGGAGTCCCATTTTTTTAATGTCTTACTCTCTTTCTCTCCCCCCCCTCCCCCACACACCTCTGCTTTTCTATCTATGGATCTCTGGGAGAATCTTGGTTTTTGGACTATGTGGCAAGGAACTCAAAACAGCTTGAGCCTTATCTGCTTTGTTCAGAAGGTTCAACTATTTCCTTCACATTCAGCTATGAATTCAGTGGTTTCCCTGGATCACCAAGGCATGACCAGAGGCTAACCATGTGGGAGCGTTAAGATCTCTATTTTATCCCCCTGCTGTGTTAAGTTTCTGGCGGTTTTCTGAGTTGTCTCTAAGGAAAGGCAGCTAATTCTGAATGAGATGAATTCGCTTATTTCAATACTTCAACAGGTAGAATTTCAGTAAATCTGTATCTAGTAATTTCTATACCTGGGGCAATAGTGTGTGTTTTTGTGAGGAGGAAAGGAGAGGGGGAGTCATCTGGGTTGTAACTCCTATAAAAAGAAACATGTCCCAACTAGGTATCTAAGATGCTAAGAAATGCCTTTACAACCTGCAGCCAATGGACCATAAGCAACCTGTAGGACTCAGGTTGTATAGACCTGTGTTAAGGTTTGAGGAAGCAACCTTGTTATGAGTTGGAGGGACTGAGGAAGTGGACAGAGAGTGAAGGAAGCATGCCAGGCTTGTACTGTATGCACCTTCTAAATTTTCCACCTTGGACAAACTCTCTGACTCCAAACCTTAGTTAAGCCTCTAGGACTTGGCTTGTTCTAAAGCAGAAATCCTGACCTCTCTCTGTCTCTGTCTCTCTCTGTCTCTGTCTCTCTCTGTGTTTTTGATGGACATTTTTGTCATTCTGTTGAAGCCTATGTTCTCCTCAAAATGTTTCTAAATCTACAAATCAATGAAAAAAGTACAAAGGATTACAAAGAAAATCAATATATACTGAAATACACTTCTCAAAATATTTTGTTTCTTTAAAGTTCATAGAGCCTAGGTTAAGAATTCCTGCTCTAAAGAATTTCCTCAGGGTAAATATGCCAAATTAGGAAAATGAAAGAATCTTCTTCCCTGAAATACTTTAATGAATTAAGATCACATGTCTAGAGCTTGAATGGACCATCTAGAGACCATCTAGTCCAATCCAACCATTTGATAGGAGAGGATTCTGAAGACCATGAAGAATACATAATTTGCTCAAGGTCACAGATGTAGCAAGTATGAGAGGCAGGATATGAGTTCACATCCTATAACTCAAGTGAAGGCAATCTCTCCACCTCACCAAACTTACATTTCATTTTAATCAATGCAGAAACTTGACATATGACTCCTCACCCACCTGATCTGCTGTTATAACTTTTGGCCTCTTTGGTCAGTAGCAAATATTTTTTTTTCCTGAAACTGGTTTGTCATAAGGAAGGTCTTGATTAATTGCTGAGTTATAGCCTTTGAGGAAACAGAAAAATGATAATCTGGTACATAAGTTTAAAGTAAAATTTGAAGAGATAGAACATTGGACTGAAAGTATATTTTTGGTGGCACACATAAGGGTTGCCCAAACTCCAACTCTGTTGTACATGGTTGAAACCACATTCATAGCATTCTGTATGCATGGACAAGGGTGAGTGGAAAGATAGGAGACCATGAAGACAATGTGATTCAATGGAGTGCAATAACAATTGCCTCTTTGCTTCCAATAAAAATATACAGAGAGGTCAATGATTTCATGCAACTTCACCTCACTGAAATTCAATTTAGACACATATCAAAAAATAAACAAAAAAGACAGTGTCAAGGACTGGGGAGGTAATAGTCTTGCCATCCTGGGCTTTCTTCCCTAGTAAGATCATATCTCGAATACTTGGGTGGGGTTAGGTTAGTTGACTTTGAGAGTTATACATTTCAACATAGTGACATGGAAACCAAGAAGACAAATGTAATATTAGATGATATTAAAAGAAGTAGTGTCCAGACCTGGGTAGGATATAAACCTTGTCATTCCCTGCCTTGATTAGACCACTATATGGTGTATTGCTCTGCATTGTAGGAAAGATACTGACAAACTAGAAACTGTCTAGATGAATGTATTTAAGATGGTGAAGGGGAATGAATTGATGTCCTAGAAGGAATGAGTAAAGGAACTGGGAATGTATAGACAGAAGAAAATATTACTGGTAGTATGGGTCAGGAGGGGAGGCATGTTAGGTAGCATCAAATATCTGAAGGATAGAATGAGTAAAAGAGTATGGCCAAAGGACAGTCACCAGACGCATGATAAATGGTCTTAAGAGAGATATGATGGTGTGCTGTAGGAGCTGAGGATGTTTGACCTAGAAAAGAGAAGATGTAGAATGGGGTGCATTTCCTCCTGTATTTGAAAGAGGAGTAAGAAGTGTGCCATTTTGCCACATGTGGCACATCTGGGACCAAAGAATAGAAGTCATCAAGAAAAAAATTTGGTTTAATGTATGCAAAAGTTTTCTTAACAATTAGCATTCTTAACAACTCCGCAAATATGAATTAGGTAGATCATCCTGCCTCTCTAGACATCTTCAACCATCAAATACTTGACAGGGATGGTGTTTAGGATATGTTAGCCCAGGTTATATTGAACAAAATAATTTCTGGGGTCACTAGAAACTATGGGATCATATGAACCTATGAATCAGAGAAGTCCCTGTTGTGGGATCTGGGTCTAACTCTTGGCCTTCCTACTTTTGATCTCTATGCCCCTGGGTAGATTAATTCAATTCTCCTGTTCAGTTTCTGTACCCGTAACATGACAGGGTTGAATTAGAAATTTCTAAGGTTACTTTTAGCACAAAATACTAAATACATAAATACTTTATGACTTTCAAGTCATATGATATTTAAAAGTCCACATCCAGAGAAAGAATGGATAAACAGATGTTCAGAATGACATGTATATGTGTATGTGTATGTCTACACACACACACACAAACACTCACATTTGTGGCTAATGGTAGCCATCTCTAGGGAGGGAGAGATAGAGGAAAGAAAAAGGGGAAAAAGAAAGTTACATGTTATAAGAAAGTTATGTAACTATTATAAATTTACAAGGTATGGCAAGTTGTACATAATAGATTTGCAGTTTCCTATGCGATTATCTTTTTTTTTCTGATACTATGTCATAGAAATGCTTGCTTCGTTTCTTAAATTCAGGATAAAAGAAATAAAATTTTAAAATAATATTTTTAGCAATAATCCTACAAAGATTTTTCCTTAAATTTCCCAGTACACTCATACAGACCAAATACCTAATATATTTTCTAGAAAAAAAGTAGAAATGTGATGAGTTACTCTTAATGGTCGATATAAATAAAATGACCTTGAGACTTCTGCTACTAAATAGAGCCTTGGCAAAACTTGAAAATAGTGGCTGGAGGTCCAGTTTTAGAGTCAAGATGACCAGAGCACAAGTCTTTCACGTGTCATAACTGACATTTTAAGAAATTGTGAGTTTCACTTATTGATAAAATTAAACGTCTAGTAATAATACCGACCTCCAACAAAGGATAAAAAACCCTTAAATACATCTTTATAAATGAATAAAGACTCCATTAGTACTAATTATCTCCTACTGGAATCTATACCAGGATTTGCTCTTGTGGGGGTAATCTTGGGAAAATGGACTTGAAATGACCAAAGTAGTTTCCTATAATAAATTGGGACATATCATAAATAAATTGTGTCATCTTTCCTACCATATTTAGCTTTTAAAGCTAAGGAATGTATAATGTTATCATGGATTATTAGTAAATTCCCCAGTGACTTGAAGCTTGCATATCTGTTTTGATTCAAGGAAAATAAGAAAAAAATCAAACACCTCACCCCAAGATCTATGATAATAATATTATTAATAATTTCCAAAACTCATTTTTGGCAAATGTGTGGGATGCAGTCCAGGAGAAGTCATAGCCTGAGTGACTCAGGAGAGCAAGCCTCTAGAAATGCTGCTGGAAAGATTGTGGCATGTGGGTGAAGCCTTGTAGCAGTGATGAGATCCGCTGTTCTCTGAGCCTCACTTATTCTGGGAGACACTCACCCCTGTTTCCAGGGAGATCACAACTCAGAAACCTGCACCAATGCTAAATTTAAAAAACCTCAGCAGTCCCAAGGAAGCATTTCAGCAGTTTCTATCTACCTTATGGGATGCTATGCTGTTCCGTGAAAGGCAATGAACCCGCGGGAAAATATTGAGGACTTGCCAAAATCTGTGTAAATGAGTCTACCACTTTTATCCTGTTACGCTACCACATATTATCCTATCACATTTAGTATTCATGAAATACTGTATCACACATTTATAACAGCAACAGGGCATGTTGTCAATAGTATTAGTGTGTCTAACATATGCAAGCAGGATTCACAACATCCCTTCTCTTGAATACATTTTCTTTCTACCAACCAGTCTACAGCTTTCTTAAATATAATTGGTATAGCCTTGGGCTAATTGATTATATGGGATCTCATCTCCATTATGATCTTTGAAGTGAACAGCCCCTTCATTCTTGTCCTTTCCTCATCAAAAGTACATCAAATGTGATAGACCAACCCCGCAATTGAAGAACAGCTGTGGCGATGGAGACCTATGATTGGACTATAGCTGTAATTTAGCCTCATTTAGTGGACCATTATTGAATAATTGAATGATAATACATAATAAACCATTAATGCTTTATAATTATAGGGAGGCATGCCCATATTAGCGCAGCCTTTTCCCAAAGGGTTCAAAGCACTTTACAAACATCAATTCATTATCTGGCATAAGCATCCGGAAAAGATAGGTAGGTACATGGTAATTATGATTAACTTCCATTCTACACAGGGCAGAAAATGTAGTCAAGAATATTAGATAACTTCCCTGGTATTGCAAACCACATCAAAGGCAGAGAAAGGAATAAAACTCAGGTTTCCTGCTATAAGAACAGTTTCCAGCATCAATAGTGTTAGGAGCTTTCCATTCTGTGACATCTCACTCTTCCAATTACCTATGACCAATCTTCTTCCTTCTCCCTACAACATATATCATTCTTTAAACTCAAAGAAAAAGGACAGATTTTCCATTTCCCATTCTTACTGAGTTGTTGAGATGAGAATAATACCACCCCTCTGGGAGGGAGAGAGGGAGGGAGGGAGGGAGGGAAAGGAGAAGAGAGGGATAGAGAGAGAGGGAAAGAGGGAGAGAGAGTTTCAATAGTTGTCTAGGTAGCTGTATCTATCTATAAATCTAACTGTATCAATCTAATATTTGTATCCATCTATCAAATATCTATCTACTATGTATGTCTGTATTTGTCTGTCTGTCTATCTATCCATCTACCCTTGCTGCTTGACTACCCCCTTTGACACCCTAATGATTCAGATACCTAAGACAGAGGTTTAATATTTAACTAAATTTTTCTGATGTATAATTTACACAATTCACGTAAAAGTTAGGATTCCCCCCATAAAGATTTTAACATTCTAGAATAGTGGATTGCTTCTAAAATATTGAACCATAATATATAGAATGAAAAGTCTTTCACTTTGGCTCGAAAAAGTAACTTCAATAGTACAAGATGGAGTTATAGCTAGATAGTATTTCATTTGAAAAAGACTTGAGGATATTAGGAAAATGCATTATTAACTTAATGTGAGTTAATAATGCAATATTGCAGGAATGAAAATGAATGCAATCTTATTCTTCCTTAAGTGACTTTGTGTACAAGGTTGAGCAAAGTCATAATCATCATCATCATTAGTATTATTATAACACTTGGCCCGCATCAGACAATATGTAGAATGCCATATCCCCTTCTATGTGACATTTTATGATGAACATTGATCAACAGAGAATATCCAAAGGAGGGCTCCAGGGGTGATGAAATCTCTCAAAATCGGGCCATATGAGAAAGTTTTAAAGGAAAAGTCTATTTAATGTAACAGTCTATTTTAATTCTCTTTAAGAATAGAGAAGACTAGGGGTGGCTAGGTGGCACAGTGAGTAAAAGCACCCGCCCCAGAGTCAGGAGGACCTGAGTTCAGTTCTGGCCTCAGACACTTACACACACACACACACACACACACACAAACTATCTGTGTAACCTTAGGCAAGTTACTTAACCCCAATTGCCCTCCAAAAGGCAAAAAAAAAAGAATGGAGAAGACTTAGAATGAAAATATTAACATGGCTAAATAACTGAGGTATTGCTTGTTACGCTGGACCTCAGAAGAGGGCAGAGCTAAGAGGAGTGAGTGGGACTTGCAAAGATTCAAATTTAGGTGTGACATTAGAGAAAGTAAAAGTCCCTATTAGTTGGAGCTATTCAAATGTGGAATAAGTTGGTTCAGAAGGTGGTGGGCTTCCCAACCTTGGAGGTTTTCAAGCAAAGGCTTGTTGGTAAATTGTTGAGTATGTTATACAGTTTTGGGGATCTTTTTTTCAGGCATTGATTGGCTTACATAACTGTGATGTCCTAATGGAACTGTGGTGCTCTGAATCTGTGAAGAAAGATTTTAGAAGAACTTTTAGAGTAAAAGATGTTCTTTCTTGAATGGGTCAAATACTCTATGAATTCTTAGAGACTCATCCTAAAAATCTTTGTGGATAGGAGAGAGACAGAAAATGAGAGAGAGACAGAGAGAGACAGAGACAGAGAGAGACAGAGAGAGGGTTATATCTTAATAGGCTTTAATTGTAGGGGTTTTTTGTTTGTTTGTATTATTTTGTTTTCTCTGTAGGAAGAGAACTGGGAGAGATAACCTCTCTTAAGACTTCTTCAAGACCTAGAATTCTCTAATTCTTCCTGACCCTACTTTTTTGCCTGCTTCCTCTCTCTGCCTATTCCTCTTACGGATATCTCTAGATTCCTTCCTATGGTTTCATTTAATTCCCACTAGATCCCAATCTAGACAAGCCTGTGATGGCAGTACCTCATGAAGAGTTTCGAACATAGCAGTTCTAGAAAATAATTTTTTGTTGTTGAAGGGAATCATCACTGGCCTCATCCACACTTTCTTTTTTATTCATTGTCTTAAGTGTCCCATGACCACTCCATCCCGGGCATTTATTATTTATGCTCTTGTCTTACTCTTTCCCCACAGCGATGGTAACTAATGAGACTTTCGATGTCATCATTCCCAAGGTGTTAGTTTTTCTTCAGTTTTCTGATGGGGGCCTAATGAAATCACCATTTACTGAGGTATACTTCTATCATAGTAGAATTTTAGAGACCATTCGAGGTCACCAGAGTTGATACTTTGGTACATTTTGGAAGCTTTTCACCTCATCATGCTATCAACCATCTGTTTTGCCTCCTTAAAAGAAAAGCCTGGTCATTATAACGAAATTCTCCCTGAATTCTTTCTTGTACAGTCTCTCAGAAGATTCTGAAAGCCTTCAATGCTAAGCTCATTTTATTAATCAATAAGACAAATGGTGGCATACCATGAAAAGACAGAAGAGTCTAGTGAAAGGATGGTTGGATAATAACAGGGCTTCTTAACCTGGCCTATGGATCGATTTCAGTGGAGAGAGGACTTGTAAACTTAGATGGAAAAAAAAATCTTTCTCTTCATTAGCTTATACTGACATTTCGCATTTTGTTTAATTATTTGTAAACCTTAATCTAAGAAGTGTTCCTTGTGCTTTGCAAAACTGCCAAAAGTGTCTCTGAGACACTAAAGATTAATACCTAATTGAGCATCAGAGAATTTGCACGATGACGTTGACTCTTCAAGTTACTAATGACGCAACCCTTGGTGAATTGTGTAACCCCTCTGTGACTCAGTTTCCCTACCTGCAAATCTAGGATATTGGACTAGATGATCTCTGTGGTCCTTCCAAGCGCTAAACCTATGCTCCTATGCTACTCTGTTTCATTCATTTAGAATTACTTATCATTCAGAACCTTCCCCTTTTTGTCATGGAGAGATCAGTCATGAATAAAGAAATTGAAAACAAAGTTCCACACCACCCCATGCTAATTTCTCTGTGAGGAGCATTCATGAGTTGTGGGTACTGCATAGAAGTGGGTGTCGGGAGGGGATGACATGTTTCACATGAGTATATGCAATGCAGTAAGTGCATGAAATTATAGTACAAAGGAGTCAGAGAGAAAAATTGCCTTTGGAGTGACAGGCTCTCCTTCAAGGAGAAGAAAAACCCAATAATTTATGCCTGGAGAGGTACTATAGGGCTCATATTTTAGCAGGCAGAACTCCTCAGCATTGCTATAAGCAAAGGTCTTGTAGGAAGGATATATTAATCCTTCCCATGCTTCACCATTAATATTGTTTATTAGGCCCCAAGAAGAGGACATAAAACCTTAATGTCACTTTCTCATGCTCAGTTTTTTTTAATTCCCCCTAAAAATCCAATGATATCTACCAACTTGATATGATTCTATACAGAAATTAGAGGAACAGATGGCTGATTTTTAATGACTAATTTTTACATCAACCAACACTTGCAACTTGATGCAAACTGTACAGAACAATAATGTTCTTGGTAACATGGGGCTTAGTTATGGCAGGGGGAAGAGGGGAGCATTCAAACTAAAGAGAACAATCTCTTCCACCTGGACCTGGGCCAGGGGAAAGGGAAGGCAGCAGAGTCTATTGGTTGAATTCTCACGGGACTTCTGAGACTCACAGATCACATCATAAAATTTAAGAGATAGAGGAGACGCAGAGATCATCTGGTTCCATGTTCTCACTTTATAGATTAAGAAATTGAGGCCTAGCTAGGTGAAATGTCTTTCCCAAAGTAAAAAAAAAAATCTGTAATGAGAATGCATTTCACCTGCTTTCTAGGTCAGTACTTATTCATTCAAGTGATACTTCAAAAAGGTTCTCCCTAACCCCAAAAGTCATTTTCTCCCATTAATAACACTTATTTATGCCTTTTAAAAGCAGAAGACTAATTTCTGAATATATACCCTCATTGAATTTCTCCATAAAGGAGATGTTTTAGCAAAAAACAACATAACAGAGACCCGGTCTAGCAACATTAATTAACTACTCTTTTCAAAGCACTATTAAATGCTGGAGATGCAACAGAAAAAAATGAAATATTCTCTGATCTCAAGGAGCTCATATTTTGTCAGGAGAGACAACAGATAAGTAAAGTTTTAGTTGTAAGTCAGATAGAATGGTGTGATGTTCCTTAGGGTGCAGGAGGAAAACAGAAGACAATTCCTCTTCTTTAATGTTATTTAAACTGATAAAATCATATTTCTGATGTTGAACCACTTGAAACCAACAAGGATTTAATGGACAAGAACTTTGTTTTGGGGATCTTCAAGAGATATACAGTAGGGTAGTAGACAGAATGCCAGCCTTGGAGTCAGGAGGACTCATTTTCATGAGTTCAAGTCTGGCCTCAGACACTTAGCTGTGTGACACTGGGTAAATCATTTAAATCTATTCAACTCAGTTTCCTCATCTATAAAATAAGTTGGAGAAGGAAATGGCAAATGGATTTGGGATTTTTGCCAAGAAAATCCAAAATGGGGTCACAAAGTGTTGGACATGATTGAACAGAAAACAAGACAAATGCTGGAGCGCTGGCAGCGTCAGTTGCCAGGCTGAAACTCTGTAGGGGTTGTGTCTGGGCCAAGATGAGGGCTTTGGGATGTGATATGGAATCACCACCAATACCAAAGCTCTTGGATTTAGGGGTTCTTGCTCTCTCAGTGTGAGTCTAAGGGTAGATGTTGTCAACGTGGTGTTGGTAGTGGTGGTTTGATTTGGCCCAAAATACTCTCCCTCCTATTCTCCCTCTGCCTGTCCTCCTGCT
>NW_027185804.1:31511168-31570531 GCF_028583685.1 Petaurus breviceps papuanus
CCCCCCCCCCCGACTAACAGGAACAATAAATGCTTCCTGTTCTTCTCAGGAACTGATATTAGGTATGGAAATTGTTCATGTTAGTGGGCATGTTAATATCATTTTCATTAAAATTATTGTGGTCATTGGAATACTCTTCCCATGAATTTGTACTTTTAATTTCTAGACAGTACCCAGAAGAGCCCAAAAGAATTCCTGGGACATAGTAAGTGATCAAGGACTGTTGATGACTTGGTCACTGTTTCACCCTTTTCACTCTCCATGAGTTCAAATAAAACGTCCCGTATTTCTCTTAAGTTTTCATATTTGTCATATTTACTGCCCAATAATAGCCAATTATTCTTATAGATCGCATTTGTACACGACACCCAGTGCTTGGCTTTCAGCACATACTGAATAATTATGTGTTGGCTTGTAGACTACTTAATCAATAGACACTATGTTTCTAGTGTTACCACCCTCAAGGTAAATCTTGAAGAAAGGATGTATGTGTGTGTTTGTGTGTGTGTGTTTATGAATGGCCATTGCAAACATCCCTTGAATGTTTCTTTTCCCTCCAAATATTGGACGTCCATATCAAGTGGTTTCTTTGAACTGTTTTTTTATTATTTCTTAAAAATAGACATCTTTTTGTTTTTATATCATCTAATTTCCCAGTATTTCTTCCTTCTATCCCTCCCTGCAGAGGGATAAAGAATAAAAACTTGTGTGTGTACGTAGGAGGAGAAGATAGTTAACAAAACCAGCATATCAAGCATGTCCATACTGAATGCATTGGTTCATACCCATATTCTCCCAACTCTTGAAAAAAATGTTATCTAAGTAATCCTGATCATGTTGTCATTCCTTGGTGATTAAGTAACATGTCCATTAAGACAAAAATTTCTCATGCAGCTCCATTGTCAGGCCTATCCTAATTTGAGGTGAACAGAATCATAATAACATCTGATTTTAAAAGAAATGAAGACAAACATAGTAGAGTCCATCCTATAGTAGTCTATTTCCTACCGTGAAGTGTTAGATCACATACTGAAAAATGTAAAATATGCAAATTGTTGGATGTCTGTTGTTATATTTGGTTGGGGAGAGCACCTAAAGGAGTCATACTGAATTATAAGTTTTTAAGGTGTGAAGGGATACCAAAGGTCATCTTATCCACACCATATATAAACTAAGATTTCTTCTACACCATTTCAGACAATTCATCACTCAGCTTCTGCCTGGAGACCTCCAGTGAGAGAAAAGCTTCTAGCTCCTCAGAGATTCCTTTTTCAAGATAATAGTATTAATTATCCCTGCCCTCCCCCCTTATGGTAAACGAAAATCTATCCGTCTTCCCTTTGATACTAGTTCAGCCCTATTGGACCAAACACCAAAACCCAATCTTTCTTCCACACCAGAGGATGCACATAAGAAATGTGAAGACAAGCACAATGTTTACCATTTTCTGTTTCCTTATCCAAGTTAAATAACCATAACACCATCAGCTAATTCTAATGACACATGCACTCTAGTTCAACACTATCCCGGATTCACACCTCAGGAGACACTAAAGATTAGGAACATCTTTATTAAATAATTTGAATACTTTCCTAAGAGGCTGTGGGCGGTGAAGTGACATACCTGAAAAACATAAAGAAACATTTTTAAAAACCTTTGTGTGGGATGGGGCTGCATCTAGACCCATTATTTCATCACTGTGGCAAATTCCCAATACAGGAATCGTTCACTGTTTGAGATCAACTACATCTTAATAACAGTAACTTAATGGTCTTTGAGAGTTGCCTTGGGCCCTGAGGAGTTAAATGTCTTACCCACAGTATTAATGGTACTAGTATTACTAACCTTGAAGATGATGGTGGTAACAGCTGGCATTTGGGATAAATAGATTGCAGGTGAAAATATCAAGAAGTTCAAATTGGTAAGGAGAGGGGATTAAACATTTCTAGAATGCCTATTGTGTTCCAAACATAATGGTATATTCACTTTTAATATAAACTTTGTCTTATATAATTGTCACAACAATACTGTGAGATAGGAGCTGTTTTTATACACATTTTATAATTGAGGAAACTAAAACAAGCAGAGGTTGTGACTAAACCAGGGTCATACAGCTAGTAAGTATGTGAATCCAGATTGAATACAGTTCTTGCTGACTCTACCACAAGAGCAAATAATTGGTGAGAAATGGTGGGGGCTAATACAAAAAAGATCATGGACTGCTGGTAGAGTGCTTCAAGGAGTCAAGGTTCATTCTATCTGTCAATAGGGAGCAGGTCTAAACTCTAGAACAAGGGAATGCTGCTCTGGAATGGCAAAACAGTTGTGAAACTCAAGACGTAGTAGGAAATTGGAGCGGCATCTTCGCTGACATTGAAATTCAAGGAGCTGGTTATGGAGGGAGTGAAATTATGTGAAGGGAGAAGAAAGTGATGCTTAATATAAGATTATTAAATGGAAACTTTCAAAGTTGTAGAAGAGACACTCTGTCAATTTGGAGGCAAAAGAGATAAATAAATATCTTCTTAGCTGTTCAAGTTTCCCATAATGGATGTGTAAACAGAGATGTTCTCTTGGAAAGTAGTGAGACAATAATTGAGAGGTCACCCTTGTGTTGGAAGGAGATTTCAGGAGAGCCTAGTGCAACAAGACTAGTTGTGCTCAACATTTTCTTAGATTCTTTGAATCCTTAGAAAGGACTTTAGAGGCTACGTATACCTTTCGGTAGCTTTCTAGGACAGAAGCAGCTAGATGGCTCGGAGCAGAGTGCTGGGTAAAGAATCAGAAAGGCTTGAATTCAAATCGGATCTCATGTGTTTACTAGATGTGTGACCCTCTGTTTGCCATAATTTATTGGAGAAGGAAATGGCAAACCACTCTAGTGTCTTTGCCAAGAAAACTCCATCGACAGTATTAGCATACTATGACCCACAGGGTCACAAAAAGCTGAACACAAATGAACAAGAATTCCAACTAGCTTTCTGGGAAAAGTGTTATTCAACTTCTGCCAGAATTTCCATGGCTGGAAAATTCCTTTCATTTTGAGGACAATAACTTATTCCATACTTGGATATTTCTAGGGTGGATCAACCAAATAGACTAAGGGGGGAAAATGAGCCACAGCTATGAAAGCTTGCTGAAGAGGTAAGAAGAAGGAAACTGAGTGGTAGGAAAGGAAAATTATAGTCTATAAGATGCTTTTTGTAAGAAGATAGCAAAAATTAAAGCTTCACATGATAGAAGGAATGGATAAGGGAGAGAGAAAGAGAGAGACAGAGAGTAACAGAGATAGAGACAGATTGAGACAGAGAGGCAAAGACAGATTAAAGTAGTAATGTCAGGGAATATATAAAGGAAAGGAGTCAGCAACAGTCTGAATGCAGTTTGACGTTATGACAAAGGAATGGGAATGATTGGGAAATTGCATTGGAGTTGGACTGGGGAAAAATGGCAGTCATGATGAGCAAGCAAAAGGGAGAGTTGAGTATGTGGTTTGGTGAAGAGAAAAATCAAACAAATTCTACGACAATAATGAGAAGGGACCAGGGAAGTACCGAGTTATGATGTAATATTTATAGGTATAAATATATGGTATAAATTTTTTGAGATGAAGAACTTAGAGCGCCTTGACTCTGACATTACCCTCACTTTATAAAACTTAGACCCCCAAAAGAAAAGTGAATTGATGGTCCTAATTTCTTATCTAAGTACCAGGAAAATTTCACTGAGTGTGAAAATAGAAATCACAGCCTTCTAAATCCTACTCTAAAGCATATACATAAATAACTGATCAGATTTATGTTGTGTTTCTCAAACTTTTTAGTCCCAGGATCCCTTTACACCCTTAAAAATTATTGAGGATCCCACCCAAGACCTTCTTTTTGTGTGAATTTATCTTTACCACATTAGAAAGTAAGACATCTTGCTATTATTACAATAATTTTTACCTCACACACTCCCAGATGTCCAAGATGATATTTTTAGAACTGCTACATTATGTTGGGCACCCAGGAGATTTCAGTATCTTTTTAGGTCAAACATTTATTGAATATTCAATCATAAATTATTACCTTTTTCAGTAAGTTAACAAAAAACTAAAACAATAATATTTCAGTTAAAGTAAATAATTTTCAAGAAAAGTTATCATTTCAGTGACATTAAGGTATATCTGAGTACATCATCTACTTGTAACTGTATTTCATGTTTCCTTAAGACAACCTGTTCCATTGGAAGGGAGAGAGGAATAATTGGTGATTATCCAGAATGAGGCTTAAGCATAGAGTCAAAATGGATAGATCCTTAAGGGCAAGACCAAATAAGATTCAAATGTAATTTTCAAATAAAATTTTAAAAATATTTCATCAGTTTTGCTATCCATAAGATAAGAGACAGTGTGGTTGAGTGGATAGGGACGTGACCTCTGAATAAGGAAAACTTGTATTTAAGTTGTTCTCTGACTCATGCTGGACATGCTAACTATGTGACCACACACAAATCCTTGAATCTCTGGGCAAGACTCAAAGGTAGGAATTCTTAGCCTTAACCTTATAGCCTTGGGAGGTGAGAATGGTATTTCATGATACTTGGTCTCCTTTGTAATCATATGTATATACTTTATTTTATGTATTTAAAGACACTAACCTTATAAGTAGTCTATTTTCAGTCCACTGATTAGTATTTTACTGATTGGTTGTACCAATGCGTGCTGACATATGTGTTTATACTAAATTGTGTTGATTGTTATTTGCTGGGGTGTTTTTCCTCCCATGTAGTTGGGTGCATCATTCATCAACACCTAGATAGATTATATATGAATCTAAACACCTGCAGTTATCTCCAGGAATACTTCAACAAGAGTCCAGATGTCATCAAGCCTAAAAATCAACAACAGCAAACAAAAAAAAAAATCTAAGTATCAACTGTTGGCAGGTCCCAGACAGACGTGCTGCAGTGATCTCTAAACCTAATGGATCATGTTTTCCCCAGGGCTTAATATGAAAAGGTGGAGGGAAATGAAGTTCCTGCAGAATGTTATGTTTCTGAGGCTATGACTTATGCTTGACAATGACAAGAACCTTGAGAGACAGAGAAAACAGGAACCACAGGAGGGCATGGTGTTCCTCACTGATACAACATAGTGAGGACAGGGAAAAGGCCACATCAGCAACCTGGACCTGCTGCCTCGAGAGAATCCTTTTCCAGAGAGATGTCAGTGTCCTTTTTGCTCTTAGAAGGGCCTCTTGATGGTGGGCCCAAAGAAAGAAAAATAAATGCATAATAAAACAGTGAAACCATATTTGCCAACCAGTGACAAACAACTGATTACATACAAATTGGCCAGCTTGGGATGCCTAGGGGGCTTGGCTATTTTCTAGGGCTTCTCTGCCAGGGTACATCATGGTATTTATACAACACAGAAATTAACACATATTGTGAGTATTGATTTCTCCCTCTTACAACCTCCCTCAATCATGAGTCCTCTGGAATTGATGCACACCTTAAAATAAAGACTCTCTTCAGTCTAGTGAAACCCCTTGACTTCCACTCTCTTTTACATAGAGCCAGGACATTGCTTCAAATCCTTCCTCAGACACTTAGTATCTGTGTGATTTGGGATATTTAAGTCATTTAACCCCTCTGGTCCTCGGTTTCTTCTCCTGTAAAATGAGAAGGGTTGTACTACATAGCCCCTTTCAGTGAAAATCTAGTTCTAATGTTGGAAATGAAGACCATCAATACAGAACATAGTCCTGATAAGCTTTCCCATTTGGAGAGAGGCAAGGTCTCACCATTCCCATATAAGTTCAGAAAGAACTGGCAAGGGAGCAGGGGAGATTTCTAGTGCCAAGAGCTGATGAAAAATAATCTATTGTTGAAAGGGAAATTGATGGGCATCTAGGTGGCACAGTGAGTAGGGCACTGGCCCTGGAGTCAGGAGGACCTGAGTTCAGATCCAGCCTCAGACACTTAACACAAAAACCAGCTGTGTGATCTTGGACAAGTCACTTAACCCCAATTGCCCTCCAAAAAAAGGGAAATTGACAGAGGTGTTAGAAGACATTTTTAGGTGATATAGGCAATGGCACTACCATTATATCCAGTTTTCTGTAAATGTAGCCGGCGAAGCTCCATGTTGATGGTGCAGGTGGGCCCTCTCCAACTCCAGCCATCTACCTCAGTCAGCCCCAGACATCAGTCATTCAGCTATCAATCAAAAAGCATATATTAAGTATTTACACTGTCATAACCTCTAAGATTACAAAGAGAGGCAAAAACACGGAGCTCACATTCCAATGGAAGAGAGAACATGACAATAACTATGCGCGTGTTGTTATTGTTCCCATAGAACCATGGACAACTGCACCTGTATTCTACCCTCTCTGCCCAACGTGGTTCTTTCAGGCAAAAGACACCCTACTCTCTCCATGTCCCAAACAGTTAATAAGGGGTCATCTGAGCTGCAGTGGAGACCTCTTTATGAATACAAGTAAAGTCCTCTGCAAAACTTAAAGCTATATACATAATTATTGTTATTACTAACAATACTATTATCATTCTGTGAATCAAATATGGAAAAAGTCCTTTGCTAACCTAACCCCCTGGCACCATCAGATAGGTGGTGTTTGGCAAAAGTTTATTTAATAGTAGCTAGGTGTTACAATTGATATAGTTAGTCCCGTAGACTGGAAGACCTGAGTTCCAATCTGAACTCATATACTTAGCTGTGTGAATTTGAGCAAGTTACTTAACCTCTGTTTTCCTCAACCATAAAACAGAGATAATAACAGAATTTTCTTTGCAGAGTTATTGTGAAGATCTAACGAGATATTTGTAAATCACTAAACACAGTGCATGGCACACACACACACACATATGGCACTATATCAATGCTAATTCCCTTTCCTAATCAATGAGTGAATATGACGAATCATCATTAACAAATACAGAACGAGTACTAAGTACAAAGCATTTAAGCTTGTTTAGGCCAAGGATTGTCGTACTTTTGTCTTTGTCTCTCTGGAGGCTAGAGTCATGCCTGTTACATGGTAGATACTTAATAAATTTCATTGAATTGACTGAAAGCATTGGACTGAACTCTAGGAATGAATAAAAGGTATGAGATAGAGCCTCTGTCCCTAAGGAGCTTATGGCCTAGTAGGCACACTGGGCATTGGCTTGTCAAAAATGATAGCTGACAATTATATTGTGAGTTAATTTCTGCAAAGTGTTACATGATCTTGTTTGAATCTCTCAACAATCACATGACATAGTTTTCAAAGTGTTATCTCCATTTTAGAGAGGATCAAACAGAGGTTAGATCTGTATGTGATTTATAGTGGTTCCTCTCATAAATTTCATCAGGGTTATCTGAAATCAGATCTTCCTAATTTCCAGTTTACAAGCCTGACATTATACTACCCACTATGAAAATTATGCAATAATATTAATAATGATATCTAGCTAGACAGACACCATGAATATAATGCTTACTACATAGAAAGCACTGTACTAACCACTTTACAAATATTATCTCATTTTGTCATCAAAGGTAAGTGGGAGGTAAGTGATATCATTATCCATAACCCTGGGAGGTAAGTACTGTTATTATTCTCACTGTACCGTTGAGGAAATTGAGGCAAACAGAGGTTAAATTACTTGCCCAAAGTCACACTGCTAGCTGATTTTGAACTCAGGTCTTGCTGATTCCAGACCAGGTCTCTACCCACTGCACCACCTAGATGACTCACAACGTATTGTTTTTTATTCAAAGTTCCAAATTTAAAAGCCAGTTAGAGCTACAGCCATTAAGAGGATGGAAGATGTTGGTGGAGTGAGGGTTGTGAGAGAAAGCTTAGTAGAGATTAATGTAGACCATGAAGGATGGATAGCACTTAAAGAAATAGGAAATAACTCAGGGAAGGGATACAACTTAAATAAAGATGCAGAGGTCGGTATAGAAATTGTATAGTCAAGAAAGAGTAAGAAACCAGTTAACGTGGAAGAAAGCTCATTTAAGGAGCAGTAGAATTCAAGGCAATCTATAAAATCTCATACCTCTCTTTATCCTCTAATAAAGTCCTCCTTGTATCGAGTCACGGAGGTGAACCTGAGATCTTAGCAGAACTTATTAAGCTAGAAATTTTCAAATGAAAGATGACTGGGGAACTACATGCCTACTGTCTGAGAACTAGCTCAGTAAATTTTGTCAAAGCTCATCGACAGCTTGGCAATAGGGTGTAAGCTCTTATGGACAGAATACTTCTCAAAGACCATATTTTAAATTAAAGAGGAATAGCATCTGGTAAAGAGAGGCTCGCACTCATTAAATCAGACATTCTTGAAGTAATAAGGTATAGAGATAGGCAGAAATTATTCCCCCATGCAACAATAATAATATCAATGATCCCTCTGCTTCTACCTTTCAAGTGTTATCATTTAAATAGGTTAGTGAGCAGAGCAAAGATGGCAAAGAGAAGCCAGGAAGTTGCCTGAGGTCTCCCCAGTTTTCCCTGGAAAAAAATTAAACAAAGCCTCTACAAGAATTCTAGAGGGACAGAACCCACAAAAAGATGAAGTGAAACAATTTTGTAGTTCAAGATAACTTAGAAGGGATGGAGGAAATGGTATGTCTCACTTGGGTAAAAGCAAAGTACAGCCCAGCATAGGCAGTGTCTGAGCAAGCCAGCAGGAGGCTCTTGGCCACAGCACAGACCAGCAGCAGGCCCTACAGTTCTGGGTGAAGAGGCCAATGGCAGAGCAGCCCCAACTATGATGCCTCCAACCTGAGCACAACAGGCAAAATGCCAGCCCCAGAACAAAGGGCACAACAGATGCAAATTGTCCAGGCCAGGCTAGTGAAGTAGGCAAATTGCCAACCTAAGAGGTCCCAGAACATAAAGCCAGTGACTAGACCCCCTGATCCCCATTGCAAGAAATCTGGGATACTGCCCCTTGTACCCCAGTAGCAGAGCTCAACTTTTTAAAAAAGAGCAAAAAACAAAAAAATAGCTCTGACCATAGAAGGGCACTATAGTGACAAGAAAGATCAAAACACAAACTCAGAAGAGTATAACAATGTCAAAATGACTACATGCAAAACCTCAAAGGGGAATATGAATTGGTATCAGCTTAAAAAAGTCCCCTTAGAAGAGCTCAAAAAGGATTTTAAAAATCAAGTAAGAGAGGTAGAAGAAAATTGTGGAAAAAAAAATGTGGGTTATGTAAGAGAATTATGAAAAAAAATGTCAAAAACTTGGAAAAAGAAGCACAAAGATTTACTGAAGAAAACAACTCCTTAAAAAATAGAATTGAATATATGAGGAAAAAATAGCCACTGAAGAAAACAATTCCTTTAAAAGCAGAATTGGCCAAATTGCAAAGGATATACAAAAGCTCATTGAAGAAAATTATTACTTAATAATTAGAATTGTGAAGTGGAAGCTAATGACTCTGTGAAACATCAAGAATCAGTCAATTAAAATCAAAAGAATGGAAAAAATAGAAGAAAATATAAAATGCCTCATCATTTTTTTAAAAAGACTGACCTGGAGAACAGATACAGAAGAAATAATTTAAGAACTACTGAACTACCTGATATTTTTTTTAAGCTGGGAGAGCATCTTTCAAGAATTATCAAGGAAAATTGCCCTGATATACTAGAAATAGTCATCATAAAATAGTCATCAAAAGAAACTACTGATTACCTCTTGAAAGAAATCCCAAAATGAAAACTCCAAGTAATATTATGATAAAATTCAGAATTGTCAGGTTAAGGAGAAAATACTGAAAGCAGTCAAAAAGAAACAATTCATATATCAAGGAACCACAGTCAGGATTATAAAAGTATACTACATTAGCAGATTGGAGGACTTGTAGTATGATATTCCAGAAGACAAAAGAGCTTGAATTACAACAAAGAATCAACTAACCAGCAAAACTGAGTATACTCTTTCAGGGGAAAAGATGGACATTCCATTCAATAGGGGAACTCAAATTTTCCTAACTAAAAAAAACAGCTCTGAACAGAAGACTTGATGTTCAAAAACAAGACTGAAGAGGAGCATAAAAAGTAAACAGTAAAGAATAACAATACTGACAACAAAATGATATTCAGTAAGGTTGAACTGTTTACATGCATACATGGGAAAATGAGACTTGTCACTCTAAGAACAGCATCTATATTAGGGCAGTTAGAAGGAATGTGAGTATAAGCTGACTTTGAAGTGATGATAAAAACAATAAAGAAGAGGAAAAAAATATTGTAATAGAAGAAGAGGAAAAAGGGAGGTGGAATGGGGAAAATCACATCACATGAAGATGCATGAAAGATCCCTTACAGAAGAGGAAAAGAAAGGATGGGGTGGGCATTTTTGACCTATACCATTGTCAAATTAGCCTAAAAGAGGGAATAACATATACTCATTTGGGTAAAGAAATATTTCTTACCTTATAGAGAAGTAGGAGGGGAAAGGGGAAAGAAAAGGGTGGTAGGCTGATAGAAGGAAGGGAAAAAAGTAGGTGGGGAGGCAGTGGTCAGAAGAAAAATCCTGATGAAGAGGGCCAGGGTAAAAGGAGAGAGAAAAATATAAAAAGGAGGAAATAAGATGGAGGGAAATGGACAGTTAGTAATCATAACTGAGAATATGAATTGGATGAACACTTCCATAAAAATGAAAGCAAATTGCAAAGTGAATTAAAAGTTAAAATCCTACAATGTGTTGTTTACAAGAAACAAATATGAAGCAAAGGGATCCACACAGAGTCAGGTAAAAGGCTAGAGCAGACTATATTATGCTTCAAATAAAGTTAAAAAAATAGCAGGGGTAGCAATCTTGATCTCAGACAAAGTAAAATCAAAAAATAGATCTAATTATAAGAGACAAGGAAGGAAACTACATCTTTTTAAAAGTTAGCATAAATAATGAAGTAGTATCAGTACTATACATATTCACCAAGTTGTACAGCATCCAGATTCTTAAAGGAGACATGAAATGAATTACTGGAAGATATATACAGCAACAGTATACTAGTGAGGGAACTCAAATTTCCCCTCTCAGAATTAGGTAATTAGGGGAGGAGGAATCAAGATGGCAGAAAGGAAGCAGGGCCTCCCCTCTACTCTGGCTATGACCTTCCCCAATCCATGTAAAAAGGGGACTCTAAAAAAGACGTTGGAGTTGCAGAACCCACAAAATGACATATAGAAGCTAACCTCAAGCTGAGTATAGCCTGGCAGGCTGGCAGGAATCAGCCAGAAGAGAGCTCTGGGAGCCAAGCCCAGTCCCATGCCAAAGATTTAGCCATAGGGCAGGTCTGACCAGCCCCCAGCCAGAGTGACTCCAGAGCAGCAGCAGCTGTGGCTGTTTCCAGATTTATCAACACATAGATGTGAAGGACAAAGTGAGAGGTCAGTGCAGTCTGGACTTTGGGACCCAGTAAGTGGGAGTGCTTGTCTTTTGCCACCAGGGTGACAAGCTGCTGAGACACCCAACCAGCCAGCCAGCACCACTTGGAAGCTTCAGCTCCTAGCCTGCAGAGTGTAGGGAGAAGAAGCAACCAGTCTGAGGGGTAATCGCTCTTGCTTTAACCTGCTTAGATCTGGATTGCAGTCTAGGGTGGAAGTCCTGGGGTGTGTTTCCAGTTTGCCAGAGCATGTGGAGACCTCAGAGAGGGCACCCATCTAATACCTCCTGTAGCTGAGAAAATCCCAGAGTTTGGGACAAAACTCCCCTGTCTGGTGGCAGAGTCCTACTGAGGCAAAAAGCCCAGGGGTCAAGGGACTGATGGGCCACATGACTAGGCAAAGGAAACAAAGCAGATGGAAGATTCCAACATTAGACTCCTATTTTGGGGACAAAAAGGAGCAGAGCATGGAACAGGAGGAAGACAGTGAAGTCACAACTCCTGCACCAAAAGCTTCAAAGGAAAATACAAGCTTGTTACAGGCCATAGAGGACCATAAGAAGCAGATAAGAGAAGGGGAGGAAAAATTGGGAAGAGAAATGAGAACAATGCAAGAAATTATGAAATGAGAGTCAACAGCCTGAGTGAGGAAAATCATACCTTAAAAACCAGACTAACTCAAATGGCAAAAGAGGCTCCAAAAGGCAATAAGGAGAAGAATGCCTTAAAAAGTTGAAATTGCCAGATGGAAAAAAGAATCTCAAAAGCTCACTGAGGAGAATCATTGCTTCAGAATTAGAATGGAGTAAGTGGAAGTTAATGACTTTATGAGAAATCAAGATGCTGTTAAACAGATACAAACAAATGAAAGAATACAAGATAATGTGAAATATCTCATGGGAAAAAACACTGATGTGGAAAATTGATCCAGGAGAGATAATTTAAAATTATTGGACTACCTGAAAGCCATCATCAAAGTAAGAACCTCCAGGAAGTTCTCAAAGAAAACTGCCCTGATGTTTCAGAACCAGAGGGCAAAATAGAGGTTGAAAGAATCCACTGATAACCTCCTGAAAAAGATCCCCAAAAGAAAACTCCTAGGAATATTATAGCCAGGTTCCTGAATTCCCAGATTAAGGAGATAATATTACAAGCATCCAGGAAGAAACAATTTGAATATTGTGGAAACACAATCAGGAAAACCTAGGATGTGGCAACTTCTACTCTGAGGGATCGAAGGGCTTGGAATATGATATTCCGCAGGTCAAAGGAGCTGGGATTAAAACCCAGAGTCACCTACCCAGCAAAACTGACTATCATGTTTCAGGGGAAAATATGGGCATTCAGTGGAATAGAGGACTTTCAAGCATTCTTGTTGAAAAAAACAGAGTTGAATAGAAAATTTGACATTCAGATACAAGAAGCATGAGAAGGTAAACAGGAAAAAGAAATCATAATGAACTAGTCAAAGTTGAGCTATTAACATTCCTACATGGAAAAACAATAATTGTAACTTATGAAACTTTTCTCAGTAGTTGAAGGGAATAGAAATGTATATGTTTATATATGAGGGTTTATGGGCATATGTTTACAGGAATACATAGATAGAGGGCACAGGACAAATTTAACAGGAAGGGATGATACTTAAAAGGTGAAATTAAGAGGTGAGAGAGGAATATAATGAGAGCAGATGGAGAGAAACAGAATGGGGTAAACTATCTCATATAGAAGAGGCAAGGGAGAATGGTCACAATGGAGGGGAAGAATAGGAAGGCAAAAGGGAATGGATCAAACTTATTCCCATTGAATTTGGCTCAGCGAGGGAATGAAATACACACTAAATAGGGTATCTCACCCTACAGAAGAGTAGGGAGGAAGGGGATGAGAGGGGGGATGATGGAAGGGGAGCAGGCTGGGGGGAGGGAAGTTTTAAGCACCCACTTTTGAAAAAGGATGGATCAAAGTAGAGAATAGAACAAGTGGGAGGTGGGATAGGAGGGAGGGAAATATAGTCATTCTTTCACAATATATCTACTATGTTACTGTTTTGTATTAGCCACACATGTACAACTTATACTGAACTGCTTATCTTCCCAGTAAGGATGGATAACAAGGGAAGAAGGGAATGAATCTGGAATTCAAGGTTTTAAAATCAAATGTATATGTGTGTGTGTACGTGTGCATGTGTGTATTATAATTATTAATACTATTTTACATGTAATTGGGAAATAAGATATACAATCATTGAGGCATAGAGATCCACTGGAAAAAGTCAAAAGGGGTAGGGGAGAAAATATGGGAGAGAGCAGATTGGAGGAAGGGATATCCTGTGGGACTGCTATTTTGGGGCGGTGGGTAGAGGAAAAACAGGGAGAAAATTTGTAACTTAAAATCTTGCAGAAATGAATGATGTAAATCAGAAGTTAATAAAGCATTTGAAAAAAAAGAAAAGAAAAATAAAACTCAGAGACAGAGAAGGATTCACCCACAGCCACAGCCACTGACTCCCAGTCTAACACTATGCCCCTTTCAATCTAATAAACATTTATTTTTCTTAAAAAAAAACCTAGGTAAATACAACCACAAAATAAAAATGTTGATGAGATGAAAAAAAAATTTAGAAAGTGAGGTACAATGGACCTTTGGGGAAAAAAATGAATGGCAATAGAAAAGAATATCATTTTTCTTGTTGGTACATGGCACCTACACAAAAACATCGACCATATATTAGGGCATAAAAATCTCAGAATTGAAAACAGAAAGGCAGAAACATTAAATGCATCCTTTTCAGATCATGATGCAATAAAAATCACATGTAATAAACAACCATAGAAAGATAGATTAAAATTAATTGGAAACCACATAATCTGATGTTAAACAACAAATCTTAAAACCAATCAATAATTCCATCGAAGAGAATGACAATAATGAGATAACAAACCTAGGTGTATGGTATGTAGTCAAAGCACTACTTAGAGTAAATTTTGTAACTCTAAAATATTTACATGAATAAAATAGAAAAGAAACAGATCAATGAATTGGGCATGCAACTTAAAAAGCTAGAAAAAGGAACAAATTAAAAATCTTCAATTAAATACCTAATTAGAAATTCTAAAAATTAAATGAGATATTAATAAAATTCAAAGCAAGAAATCTTTTTTAACTAATAAATAATATTAAGAAGTGTTACTAAACAAATAAAATAGATAAACTAGCAAAATATAAAATAGATAATAAAACATAAAATAAAATAAACTAGTAAAATATAATAAACCAAATAAATAATATAATAAACCAAATAAAATAGATAAACCAGTACAGGACTGGTACAGTATTAGGCAAACTATTAGCATAATTGACCATATCAATAACAACACCAACAAAAATCATGTGATTATCTCCATAGATGCAAGGAAAACTTTTGACAAAATACAGCACTCATTCCTATTAAACACACTAGAGAGTAAAGGAATAAATTGACTTTTCTCAAAATGATAGGTAGTATCTAAAACCATCATTAAGTATTATCTCTAATGGGGATAAACCCAAAGCCTTTCCAATAAGATCAAAGGTGGAACAAAGCATGGCCATTATCACTACTATTATTCAATGTTTTATTAAAAGTGTTACTGTTAGCAATAAAAGCAGAAAAACAAACTGAAGCAATAAGACTGGGCAATGCGGTAACAAAATTATCACCCTTTGAAGATGATATGGTGGTATACTTAGAGAATCCCAGAGAATCAACTGAAAAACTAAATGAAAATTGAAACAAGTATCAACTTTATCAAAGTTGTAAGATATAAAACAAACCCAAATATATCATAAGAATTTCTATATATTACCAAAAAAAAGCCCAGCAACAAGAGATAGAATTTAAAATGACTGTAGATAATATAAATTATTTGGGAGTCTACCTGTCAAAACAAACCCAAGAACTATATGAACACAATTAAAAAACACTTTTCACATAAATAAAGTCATAACTAAACAACTGGAAAATATAAATTGCTCCTGGATAGACCAAGCTAATATAATAAAAATGATAATTCCAACTAAATTAATTTTCTTATTCAGAGCTAAGCCAACTACCAAAATTATTTTATAAAGGTAGAAAAAATATCTGAAAGAACAAAAGGTCAAGAATTTCAAGGGAATTACTGAAAAAAAAATATTCAAAGGAAGGTAGCCTAGCCATGCTAGATCTAAACTGTATTATAAAGCAGCAATCATCAAAATTATTTGGTACTATCTAAGAAATAGTGGTGGATGAAGAGAATATGTTAAGTGCACATGGAAGAGCAGTAAATGATCATTATAATCCACTGTTTGAAAAACCCTAAGACTCCAGCTTCTAGGATAAGAACTCACTGTTTGACAAAAAAAAAACTTGAAAAATCTGGAAGCTAGGCATAGACCAATATCTCACACCAAGATGAGATCAAAATAAGGACATGATTTGTACATAAACTATGATGCCACAAGCAAATTAGGGGAGAAAATAATAATTCAGATCTATGGAGAAAGGAAGAATTTATGACCAAAGAAGATATAGAGAACATTATGAAATGCAGAATAGATAAAATTGTATTATAATGAATTAAAAAGGGTTTTTCACAAACAAAACCAATGCAACCAAGATTAGAAGGAAAGCAGAAAGTTGGGAGACAATTTTTACAGAAAGTGTTTCTGATAAAAGTCTCATTTCTCCAATATAGAGAGAACCAAGTCAAATATATATATGAATATCTGCCATTTCCCTATTGATAAATGGTCAAAGGAAATGAATAGGAAGCTTTCAGATAAAGAAATTAAATCTATATATAGTTATATAAAAATAGTATAAGTCACTATTATTAAAGAAATGAAAATTAAAAGAATTCTGATGTACCACCTCTCACTTCATAGATTGGCTAATACGACAGGAAAGGAAAATGATACACATTGGAGAAGATGTGAGAAAATTGGAACACTAACGCACACTGGAGTTGTGAACTGATCCCACCATTCTGGAGAAAAATTTAGAACTTTTCCCAAAGGGCTATAAAGCTGTGCATAAACTTTCATCCAGTCGTTCTACTGTTAGACCTGTATCCCAAAGAGATTATTTTTAAAAAGGAAAAAAAATCTACTTGTATAAAATATTACAGCACTTTTTGGTGCTGGCAAAGAATTGGAAATTGAGAGGATGCCCATCAATTGGGGAATGGCTGAAACAAATTGTGCTATGCAAATGTAATGTAATACAATTGTGCTATAGGAAACGATGAACAGGCAGATTTAAGAAAAACCTGGAAAGACTTACATGAACTGATGTCAAGTGAAGTAAGTAGAACCAGGACAATTTTATACACAATAAAAGCATCATTATGCAATCACCAACTATGACTGACTCAGCTTTTCTCAGCAATACAATGATCCAAGACAAGTCCATAGGACTCATGATGGAAAATCCTGTCCATATACAGAGAAAGAACTATAGAGTCTGAATGTAGATTGAAGTCTACTATTTTCACTTTTGTGTGGCCTTTCACTCTTGTTCTCTTTCTTCTTTTACAACATGACTAATGTGGGGGCGGCTAGGTGGCACAATGAATAGAGCACCAGCCGTGGAGTCAGGAGGACCTGAGTTCAAATATGCTCTCAAACACTTGACACACTTACTAGACGTGTGACTTAGGGTAAGTCACTAAACCCCAATTGCCCTTAAAAATGCAAAAATTAAAAAGAACATGACTAATGTGGAAATATGTCTACATGATTACACATATATGACATATTATATTGCTTGCTTTTTTGGGGAGGGAGGAAGGAAAAAATTGAAGCTCAAAATATTATGAAAATGAATATTGAAAACTATCTTTACATGTAATTGGAAAAAATAAAATATTATTTATGAAAAAAATATATTAGTATTTTATAACTTAACTCCTTATTTAATTTTCCTTTTGGTTTAGAAAATATTCTTAGGAAAGATAGAGCCAAGAAGGCTAACAATTCTATACTATACTAGTTCATATTACTTACTCACTTCTATCCTTTTTATTATTGTTGTTATTAGTAGTAGTAGTAGTAGCAGCAGCAGCAGCAGCAATAATGATAATAGGTTTAAAGATTTACGAATCAATCACTTTACACATATTATTTCATTTGTTCCTCACAACAATCCTGAGAAGTACATGCAATTTTAACCCCATTTTAAAGATGAGGAAACTGGGGCTGACAAAGATTAAATGATTTTCCCAAGATGTCATAGTGAGGGAGTGTCTGAGGTAGGATCTGCACACAGGACTTCATGTACCACACTCAATCCACTATACTACCTAGTGGTTTCAGGTCTAAAATGATCCCTTCACTTTCCCTCCATCCCTTTCCAATTAAATTTAGCAATGCTATTTGTAATCAGAGTAATGGCATATATGTCTAAGGCATGAAAGGAACCAAAATATCATGTGATTTTATGTCATCTCAAAATCTCCAGGGCAGTTCTCCTTAACTCTGTAGAAATAACCTGGGAACCTGACCCCAGCTTTGGCAGCCATATCATTAACTTAATGTAAAACCTCTGGAAAGCTTCCAATGAAGAGCAAGAAACATGATGAAGGAGAAGGAGGAGACTTATGAGGTAAGATTAAAGACTATAAATGGGCATTGCTTGCCTCAGTGAGGACATGCTAATAGTCTATAAATATTGTGAGGCTGTAAATACTCAGAAGACATCATGCCATACATAGGGGATATGAGATACAATTAGAAGGAATGAACATTTGGCCGCCACATATGGGGGAACAATGGTACTTAAGAATGATTAGCTAAAAGAATAGGTTCCATTTAATGGGTTAGAAGTAATTCTTCTAAAGAAATTCACTCAGGCAGAATACTGGGAGGAAAGGTGGTTCATTGTACTGACTTTCAATTCAGATGACCTATGTAATAATCCAGATTGTGACACTTACTGCTCATTTCTCCCACATACAAATGGGTGTTCAATTAGAATTAAATAAATAATAAAATAAAGTAAATCAGGCTATTTCCAGCTTATTTATCCTATGTCCTTAAGGTACTGATGGAGGAGTTAGTCTAGATTAAAATAATTGACTTTCCATGGATGTGAATTATGTCTGATAACAGCTAAACCTGTTATTTCATCTAACTATGGAACTGCCAGTGTAGAAACTCTCTCCACTGATACAGACTCACAACTCATTTGTAATTTTAACTTTAGAGGGATGTCTGAGTCACTGAGGGATAAAGCAACTTGCCTATATTCATATATTTAGTAAATATAAGAGGCAGTATTTGCCTCTGTGACATCATGCAAGTCACTTACCCTTTCACCTAAATTTCCTTGTGGCAGGTAGGTGGCTTAGTGGATAGAATGCTGGGCCCGGAGTTAGAAAGATGAGCTTGAAGGTGGTCTCAGACACTTACTAGCTGTTTGAGCCTGGGAAAGGCATGTAACCATGTTTATCTCAGTTTCTTCATCTGTAAAATAAGCCGGAGAAAGAAATAGCAAACTACTCTAGTATCTCTTTTAAGAAAACCCCAAATGGGGTCATGAAGAACTGGTCACAAATGAAAAAGTGACTGAAAAATACAAGTTTCCTCCTTTTTCCAAAGGGCTATAAAAAAGTGGATACCCTTTGACCCAGAAATTTCACTTCTAGGGCTGTATCACAAAGAGGTAATACAAGTGGGAGGAGAACATGTAAGTACAAAAATATTTATAGCAGCTCTTTTTGTGGTGGCAAAGACTTGGAAATCAAGGGGATGCCCATCAATGGGGGAATGGCTGAACAAGTCATAGTATAGGAATGTAATAGAATACTATTGTGCTATAAGAAATGAAGAGCAGAGGGACTTCCTAATAACCTGGAGAGACATATATAAACTGATGCTGACTGAGAGGAGCAGAACCAGGAGAACATTGTACCCAATTACAGACACATCATATGTGTGATGCTTGACTTTGGTAGACTGGGCTCCTCTCAGTAATGCAAGGTTAGAAGACATCTCCAAAAGACTGATGATGGTAAGGGACATCCTCATCCAGAGAAAGAACTACAGAGTCTGAATGCAAATTGAGGCAAACTATCTCTTCTGTGTTTTGTTTTGTTTTATTACTTCTTTCTCGTGCACTCTATTGGTTATACATATTCTTTCCAACTTGACTAATTTTTAATGCGAAGATATTTGTAGAACCTATATTGGATCACATGCTACCATGGGGGAGGAGGGAAAGGAAATTTGGAATCCAAGGAATTGTGGAACAGAATGATATAAACTAAAAGTAAATAAATAAATTTTAAAAAATTAACAAAAAATAAAGAAGTAAAAAGAAAGTTTCCTCAATTATAAAATGAATGACTATTTACCAATGTTCTTTTTTTCCTAATTGGTCTTACCCCTTTAATCCCCACATGCTTTGCATGACCAATACCTTGATCAGTGCAGTTCAGAAAGGGACAGAATTCTCACCATTTTTTTTAAAATATAAAATTGTCTAACAGAAAGACCAAACAACTTCTTGAGCAGCATACAATAAATGATAAAAACAGAATCAGGACTAGCCAGTCGACCTGTTGACCCCCAGTCCTCAGCCTTGACCAGTGATGCATGTCTTTTGCCAATGTACATAATTCAAATCCTAAGTGACAAGCAGCAATAACTCTATGCACCATGGGAACATGTATTGTTTTTTTTTTATCTAAATGAACAAAATTGCTAGGACATTGCATTTTTTCTTTATACTCCACAAAATTAAATCTCAGATACAAATTAAACTATACTTTAAACTTGTTAGTGGACTGAAAACAAATATATATATATATATATAGAGAGAGAGAGAGAGATAGATATAGATATAACAATGTAGCAGAATATAAAACTTTGGGAAAGTTTTTCTATTAGCTTAATATTTTAACTTTGGAAAGTCCAAATATTGGCCTTAATGATAAAACTGAGACTTAAAATACAATCATATGGGCAAAATGCTGTCTTTTGATGGATGGTAATAGTAAGGGGCTTGTACCACTTAGCCTACAGGGTAATATGCTCATCTATAAGTATTATTATAATTATATTATATAATATTATATATAATAATATTATCTTATTAAACATAATATAATATAATTAATATAATATAATATAATATAATATAATTATGATTATATAATATGCTCATCTCCAATTTCCTTAACATATGATCTATGTGCATGTGAAATAGAAAACTGTTCTTTCATGATTACTTTACATCCAGTGATATAATACAGCTGGACCCACAGGAGAGTCTGATGTACCTAGACAGGATCTCTTTGACAGCATCCCTAGCAAGTGGTCATCGGGATTTCTTTAAAGATCTTTACTATCGAGAAACCCATTATCTTCCAAGACGGTCTTCTCCACTTTGTGGTCGCTGTCGTTGTTTGGAAGTATTGCCTTGAAGTGCGAGGAATTCTGCTCACTGATACCTGTTGTGACCTCCACAGTGAAGTAGAACACATTTAATACCTCTTCCATGTAATAGTCCTTTACGTGCTTAAAATAATGGATCTTGTCTTTTCCCTAAGTTTTCTTTCCCTGGTTTAAGCATTTCCAGCTCCTTCAAGCTGTTCTTCTATGCTGTGATATCTACTCATCCTATAATTTTTTGAGGGGGATGCTCTCAGGTTTGCAAATTTCTTGCTTAGATGAAAGGCCTAGCACAAAGTATAAAATTCCACCTTTGACCTGCTGTTGCAGAGTTTAAAGAGGTTGTGACAGTCCTGGTCCTGAGAACTATACGTTCCTCAATGATGTCTAAGCTGTAGTTTACATTTTGGTTGTTCAGGATGAGGTGTCCATTGATGTCAACCTTCCCATCCACTAAAAATTGATATTTATTTTTAAATAAACTGCTTTCTAGGCACAAACTCCCCTCTTTATGAAATACAAGGAAAGGGAAAATTTGTAGATAGAACAGTAAAAGTCTGAACCCACAGCATTCCCAGCATAGCAGAGTCAAGAGTGGCCATGATTAACCTATGTGCTATTGAACACACCTATGGAGTAGAGATAGGGAGGGCCAGGAACAGACAACGCTTCCATAAAAGTGGGATAAACTATGCCAACAAACATAATATTAATGCTGTCATTTCTTTTTATATCACCTTCATTTCCAAATATTCCTATCTTGTTCTCATCCCATCCTTATATAAAATAATGAGACGGGGAGGGAGAAGGAGGAGGAGGAGGAGAAGGAGGAGGAAGGGAGTGGGGAACAGCCAGACAAAGACAGATATTAGGAGACAGAAAAAGAGAAATGGAGATAGAAAGAGACAAAGAATTGGATATAAAGACAGAAAGGAACTGAGAGAGTCAGAGACACAGAGGCAGTGGGGAAAAATGAGAAAAATTTAGCCAAATTGTCACATTAACCAAGATTGACAGTAGAGCTACATTGCACACCCAGGGTGAAACTTCTGAAAGAATGGAGGAGGTGAGCTTTTCATGTCTTTTTCAGGGCCAAGGTTGATCATCATTATTGCCTAAGGTTCAGTTTCTAAGCCACTTAGCCGATAGCCCTGGTGTCATTTTCCCTTTTGACTTCCTTGGATTATTAAAACAATAAACAGGTATAGTAACTACATTCTGCCCTCTGAATTCCTGTATCCACATGACACTTTGCCCCTTTGCAGTCTGAAATTCCCCCAAACCTGTTGCTCACGCTCAGCTTACCCTCTGCTTTATGTTTTGACTTGGATTCTGACTTGAACTTTGCTCACCTTTCCCCATGAATGGTATTGCCTTCCAGTATGGCAAGTGCCCTACCTAATGAGAAATGTCTATTCGCCATGGGTGATCAATCAATTGATCCACAAGCTTTTAACTGTTGCTGACTATATGCCAGTCATTTCCAGAAACAATTCTAAAAAATTTGCAATGTCCAAGAGAAATAAGGTGCTGTTTTAGGCCATTAGACTCTCAACTTCCCCTGTGTTTGATGAATGAATTTTTAAAAGGAGGAGGAGAGCAGAGAGAGGAAGGAAAAAAATCCTTTTCTCAAGCAATTTGATTATTAGGTCACTTCAAGAGAAGCAATTTGAGAAAACAGCAAATGCCTCTGGGGAAAGTAAAATAATACCAAGAAGTACTAAAATAGCACCTTTCCTCTTCAAAGCACTTTATAAACATGAAGTAATTAGGCCAATTAAAACTGGGGAAAGGAGTCTATTTAGACACAATTTCCTTCCATACAAAGTACTTCTGCCATGTCTTTCACCTCATTTTTATTACAAAAAAAATGCCCACGGGAGGATAAGCTGGCCACAAATTATTCCCAGCTCTAAAAATGCTTAAGGATCTTGACCTCCTGGCTGTTAATCAACAAAGAGGAGCCCCTCACTGCTTCTTCTGTGTTATTTGTAGACACAAATTCTTTCTTATTCTCACTATACAAACTTTTGCTTAAACCAATGATACTTCTAAGGCATCTTTCTTATTCATTCTTACTAATTCTACATAAGCAAATACTCACCACAAACCTACCCCTCCCTGCACAGAATTGAATATAAAGATTATGCTTAGAAATATACAGAGAAATGGGAAGCGCAATGGCAGACGTCATTTTGGTTCCATGGCCAGGAGAAAGGGGAAAGGGATAAGGAAATGTGTCACTGGGTAGCTTCCCATTGCAATGAATGATACTTACTAAATATAACTTCAGTTTTTCTTACGCTTCTGGAGAACAAATACTATCACCACCCTTTAATTATCGTTACCTCAGGAGAAGCCTCAATTTTACCATTCTGGTACAACTAATATAACAACTATATCTCTTTATGCATTGAAAATCTGCTTGAAGAAAGCCACATGGTTTGTCCTAAATAGGTCCCAAAGATGGAGGCAACCAAAAGGGTCCAGGGTAGACAGATTACACCAATATATGATATATGACAATATAATATGGGTGAGTACAGAATTGGGGGATGTAGCAGCAAGCACCCCAGTGTGCCCAGGGTGGCTGCCAACACAGGTTCTTAGATCTGCTTTGTTAAAGGTAAGCAACTCAAAATGGGTTAACAAGCTTACTTTAATCAGTCAAACATATATAGTTCACCTAGTTCAGGGGAAAAAGGTCAGCACCCTGAACTTCAGAATATACAGACAGAAATATCAAGACAGAGAAACAGATCAAGTATACAGTTTCCAAACTGTCCAACCATTACATCCATACCCAATCAACATCTGGGTTTCAACATCTCGGTTTTTCAAAGCCGGGAGGCTCTCAACAACGACTTCCCAGAGTCCATATCAAATCACAGAACACTTCTCAAAGTGAGCCCCAAAACAAAGCCTCACATCAGGGCTTATATAGCCTTCTCCTGGCTCAGAGAATGTAACAAACTTATTGACTCACTGGCGAATCAAAAAGTATCTACTGAAAAACAAGCCTCACACCCCAGGCTCCAGGTGCACTTTAGCCTAGGGGCAGGGAAGATCTTAAAAATGTACATTCCCATTACAGGGGATCATACAGCTGAAACTTCAGACTGACAAAATAGATGATAGATGATAGATTGATAGATAGGTTGATAGATAGGTAGATAGGTAGATAAATAGGTAGATAGATAGGTCGATAGATAGGATAGATAGATACATAGATAGATACATAGATACATAGATAATCTAAACCCTTTTCTAAACATTATGTGAACAGGAATTGTGCTAAGCCTTATGAATGAATGAATAAAAATCCTATTGACGCATATGTTATAAGTTTGTGTGTGTGCATACATGTCATAGAGAAGAGGAAGGAAACCTTACAGTTCATTTTGTTCACCCTCATTATTTTATAAATGAATAAACTGAGGCCTGGATAAGTTAAGTGACTTGCCTAAGGTCTCATTGCTTATAAGTTACAGAACTTATATGCAAGTATATGCAAGAAGGAACAGAGTACTACCCTCAAGGAGTTTGAATTCTAATAGTATAAGATAATATAAAAAAATGAATCTGTAGGGGAGATGGTACCAGTGGGTCTGTAAGATTATTATAGTCTGAAATCAATAGTAGAGATAACAGCTGATCCAGAAGAAAAGAGATCATAGCAGAATACTTCCCCAAATGGAAGTTACAAGTTGGAACAAAACAATCAGATGAAGAGTGTGGAGAGGAGGAGTATCTCTGGGGTGGAGGTGTAAAACTCCAGACAGTCAGGTCTGGAGCCAGGAGCTAAGCCAGGAAAGCAGTGTACCGCTTGCTCCCTAACAGGTTAAATTAACCAGGTTGCTAAGTGATCAAGGTAGACCTGGAATACAACTGGCTCAGAAACAAGGATACAAAGTCTTTTTTAAATCCCTTGTAGTTTGGATCATATCTTGAGGTCTTTTCCTCCATTAGCTTCTTACTCATTGAGTGGTAGGTCAAATGCACTTATTTCAGAGAAAGAATGATATCTGGAATGAGAGTGGACTGAACTAGACTAGTGAGGAGAGGGAGGAACACCACCGGTCAGATGATTTCTAGTTATTGCTATGAGATAAAAATACTTTGGGATAATGTAGAAAGCGTGTCTTAGGTACATGTCAAATTGGGTGCACATAGGTGGAACTTGTCTGCGCAGAAACGACTCCTGAGTGTCAGGGGCTGGGGAAACAGCATTGAGACTCATAAGGGAAGATGTAATACAGAGTTAGGGAAGAGATCCAACAGGAAGCTGTCCCATAGAGCACCATCACTAGGCCAAGGTTTGTACACAAGGTAGGAAGACATTTATCATACTGACAGGCTCTGTCTGCTCTGCCTATTCTCATACTTAAACTTTATGGGTTTCCTTTAAGACAAGTGACGTCCTATCATGGCTAAAAAATTTTTAGATGTGCCCTTTGGCTAGTTGATCTTCAAGGCTGCCTAAAGTTGAGATTATGGATTGTGGTCCTAACAAGACAGACCTTGGTTAGACTCTTGACTCCACTGTCTATTAGGCCTGTGACCTTCTACAAGTCATTGACCTCAGTTTCCTCATCTGTGAAGTGGAGATGAAAATATTTTTAAACCTCATGACTGGCTTGATCTCAGGAGAAAATGGAACAAAATTCCTATAGCATTCTTTGTAAATGTTCTACAGTGCTATTGAAACACCATCTTTTTTCAATATTTTCATTTTTCAAATGACTGTGATGGGATAGAGCAAGGTATAGTTGAGCCAACAAGTTGAAGTTACACAAAAACAAATGTCAGTTCAACATAAAGAAGGACTTTGTTACAAGTAAACTACACAAACACCGAAATCAGAAAAAAATTATCATATACAACATTGTGTGTGTGTGTGGTAGCAAAAGACAGGACAAAAGACCATGCCCAACCATTGAAGCAATTGTGGGACAAATTTTGGTGTGTGAATCTAAGGAAAAAAAAGATGAATTTGAAGAATTAGAAGAACATGTAAAGACATGAACTAATAGAGAATGAAGTTAGCAAATCCAATTAAAATCATTACAATAATGTATACAAAAATAGGAAAAACAATAGAAAAAGGAGAACTGAGTATTTGGGGATGCCGAGAACAAGACTTGGTTGCAGAAAACAGTTAACAAATAGCTCTTTTCTTCTATAACAGTATGGAACTCTCTGGTTATAAAATAGTGGATATACAATCAGGCAAGGTTGAGGTTCGATTTGCTAAATGACTTTTCTTCTATTTCATTTCTTTGTTACTAGGGCATAATGCACAATAAGATATATTTGGAAATGAAGGTGATTTAAAACCAAAAGCCATTAATAACATATTAACAGTGATGAAACAATTAAACCTAGACAAATTTCAGTTAAGTTCTGAAAATAATGTGTTCTCCACTACTAATGATTTTCAAGCAAAGTCTTAGCGAATACTCTTTCTATTTCTGTAGAGTAGCTTCATGATTTGGGTTATTGTAACTGAGCTTTATGGCTAAGCTTATAGGATTCTATTCATTTACCAATAAGGGCTTGAACTGCATACATTTTATGCAAATCTCCCAATGGAAGAAAAAACTTTTCATGAAGAGAAGGACTTCAAATTCAAGAGAGAAAACAGTCTGTCCCCTTGGAGAATGTCAGTAATAGTTTTAGGCACATTGAACTGCCTGTCACCAGGTTTAGTCTGTCTAACAGCTCATTTATAGGCTTTCCACACTCTAATTAAAATAGCACAGTGATCTAGGAAATTGTTGGGAAATGCCATCAATATTATTGACTGTGTTTGCAATGCCAACCTATCTCAGGGAGTCTTCATTGATAACCCAGAGTTTCATGCACAAAGAATGGGAGAGAGCCAGAGTGGACTATCACTAGAGGCTAATGGCAAGACCATTAAACCCATCCAGGGTGATGGCTGAAAAAAAAAAAAAGAAAAATCAAAACACAAACACACTCTGAGCAGCAGAATTAGTGGGGTATTAAGCTGAAATTCTTTACCCTTGGGCACACATCTTAGGAGGAGCTCCCTCACCCTTTGTTAATTGGAAAGGAAATAACCCATATTTGAAAGAATCATAGAAGCATAAACTAATAAACCCAGAGCAGGAGGGGACCTCAAAAGTCTTTTAGTCCAACCCTAACATTTTACAGATGAGGAGACTGAGACCCAGGGTGCTTGAGCGATTTACCCAAAGTTGCATGCAGGCAGTAAAGGAATCCAAGGCATCTGACTGCACCTAATAATCTTTCTATTATATCTTATTTTAATGTTGTTTTGTGATGCCCATAACAAAGTAGGCATCCCAAGAGGAATAGCACTACAGAGTGAATGTGATGGTTTCCTCGACTTAGGAAGGCATGTTGAAACTTAGAATAATAGTAATAATGATGACTGTGATAATGATTATAATAATACCAATGAAAGCAAGAATAGAGATGCCTAGAGATAGCAATTAAAAGTTTCTTAAGACTTTGTCAAACTCTGATAAAGAATCTCTCAAAACGTAGTAACTTTAGTATCATCAATTAACTCAGAGAGGTTGAATGAGATTTCCACTGAGGACAAACTCATTTCATTATGAATCAATTCATATTTTATATTGATGACAGCTAGAGCTCATTGATATCTAGATCAAGGCTATGTAGTTGTATCTTAAATGGAGGTTTGGAGAACTCAGATCAGGTATCTGTTTGTTTTGCATTTGGCTGGTTTGTCCTGGGACCCCTTTGATTGACTTCTCTATCTTGTCCCCAGAAGCTCATTATTGTAGTAAAGTAATCATTCTGAGAGATCTCATCAATTTTGAAACTCCCATCATTACCTTCTATATTTCTCCCTCTTTGGAGGATGGGGACATGGACTTCCAATCTCCATTTAAGGAGAGACCTCAGTTCAGACATCTCATTTCTTTGTTGTCTACACTACCTTTTGGAGTAGCTCTGTCTTCTACATAATACTCCTGGCATGCTGAAAATCCGCTCCCTCCCCCTGCATCCAATGTTTTTAAATTAATTATTTAAATTTTAATTTATGGGAAATTATTTACATAACATAGTATAATAAGATGATTGCATGTGAAGCTGAAATCTATTTTGTGCAATTTGCTATTCCATTTCAATATAAAAAAAGTTATGTTGGGGCAGAACAAAGATGGCAGAGTATAAGAGTGAATTTGGCATGAGCTCTCATTTTAATCACTTCCAATACACATAAAAAATGACTCTAAACAAATTTTAGAGCTAGAAAACTCACAAAGTGACAGAGAGAAAAAAATCTCCTGTTGAAGGCAGCCTTGTCAGGCTTACAGGAAGGGTCTATTGCAATGAGTTGGGAGCTGTGCACAGTGCCAGGTGAGCTGCATGGTTCTGGCCCCAGGGTGGCCCCGACCAGCAGAAGCCAGAGAAGACTGCAGGAGAGTGAATCACCAGGAGATGTGGTGGTTTCCAGACTTCTCAACCAATCAACGCCAAAAATAAAGTAAAAGTTCAGTCAGGAAGTCTGTTGGAACTGGGTGAATAGGATGGTCCGGCCCCTGGCCCCAGGGCAAGAGGTGGCAGAGGCACAGCATCTTCAGGTGCTGCCCAGTGTCTGCCTCCAGAGCTCCTGGCCTGCACATTGTAGGGGGACCAAGTGACCATTCAGAGGGTAATCACCCTTGCTTTAACCTGCTTAGATGTGGATAGCTGTCTTGGGTGGTGGTGCTGAGGTGTGTGGCCAGTGTGTCAGACCTTGTGGGGGCTGTATTGAGGGTGCACTCCTAATAGCTCCAGCAGCTTCAAAAACCCCAGCGATTTGGGATGGAGTTCTATCATTCTGAAAGCACAGTTCCGCCATGGCAAAGAGCTCAAAAGCCAAGTAATTGACTGGCAAGATGAGCAAGGAGAGGAAATGAAATCAGAACATAGATTCATTTTGGGGGGACAAAAAGGACCAAAGCATGGAATGGGAGGAGGACAATGAAGTCAGACATCTTGAATTAAAAGCTTCCAAGAAAAATATGAACTAATTACAGGCCATGGAGGAGTTTAAGAATGATTATGAAAATGAAATAAGAGAAGTGGAGGAAAAATTGGGAAGCAAAATGAAAATGATGCTAGAAAATCATGAAAAGTAAGTCAACAGCCTGTTAAAGGAGACCCAAAAAAATACAAAAGAAAATAACACCTTAAAAAGTAGACTAACCCAAATGGCAAAAGAGGCCCAGAAAGCAAATGAGCAGAAGAATGCCTTAAAAAGCCAAATCTGTCAGGTAAAAAACAAACTTCAAAAATTCACTGAAGAGAATAATTCCTTCAAAATTAGATTGGAGCAATTGGAAGATAATGACTTTATGAGAAAGCGATATACTATAAAACAGATCCAAACAAATAAAAAGATAGAAGGCAATCTGAAATATCTCATTGGAAAAAACACTGACCTAGAAAATAAATCCAGGAGAGATCATTTAAAAATTATTGGACTAGAGGGGCAGAGTCAAGATGGCAGAGTAGAAGCAGGATCTCCGAGTGGCTCCAGCTTCTACCTTCCCCAATTAATATAAAAAGGGGACTCTGAACAAACTTTGGAGCTGCTGAAACCACAAAATGACACAGAAAAGCTAACCTCCTGCTGAAGACAGCATGGCAGGCCGGCAATATTCAGTCAGCACGGGGCACTCTAGGAGCCAAGCCCAGGCCTGAGTGAGCTGGAGGTTTTAGCCCCAGGGTGGGCCTTACCAGCCACAGTCAGGAGGGACTCCAGATCAGCAGCAGTTGTGGCTATTTCCAGAGTCATCAACACATAGATGCAAAGGACAAAGTCAGATGCCAGTGCAGTCTGGACTTTGGGACCCAGTGAGTGGGAGTGCATCGTGTTTTGCCCCTGGGGCAAGAAGCCGCTGAGACACCCAGCACAGCCAGCCAACGCCAAGTGGCAGCTTCAGCTCCTGGCCTACAGAGTGTACAGGGACCAAGCGACCAGTCTAAGGGGTAACCACTCTTGCATTAATCTGCTTAGATCTGGAATGCAGTCCAGGATAGAGAACCTGGGGTAGATGTCAAGCTGGCCAGAATGAGTGGAGGCCTCAAAGAAGGCATCCATAGACTACCTCCAGCAGCTGAGAAAATCCCAGCATTTGGGACAAAATCTCCCCTGTCTGGTGGCAGAATCCTACTGTGGCAAAATGCCCAGGGGTCAAATAACTGAAGGGTGACATGACCAGGCAAAGGAAACAAAGGAGACAGATTATTACAACATTAGACTCCTATTTTGGGGAGAAAAAGGAGCAAAGCATGGAACGGGAAGAAGACAGTGAAGTCAGAACATCTGCACCAAAAGCTTCAAAGGAAAATACGAACTGGTTACAGGCCATAGAGGACCTTAAGAAGCAGGTAAGAGAAGAGGAGGAAAAACTGGGAAGAGAAATGAGAATGATGCAAGAAAATTATGGAATGAGAGTGAACAGCCTGACTGAGGAAAATAGTACCTTAAAAAACAGACTGACTCAAATGGCAAAGGAGGCTCAAAAAGGCAAAGAGGAGAAAAATGCCTTAAAGATCCAAATTTGCCAGATGGAAAAAAGAATCTCAAAAGCTCAATGAGAAGAATCATTGCTTCAGAATTAGAGTGGAGCAAACGGAAGCTAATGACTTTATGAGAAATCAAGATGCTGTTAAACAGATCCAAACAAATGAAAGAATAAAAGGCAATGTGAAATATCTCATGGGAAAAACCACTGACCTGGAAAATAGATCCAGGAGAGATAATTTTAAAATTATTGGACTACCTGAAAGGAACAACCAAAGTAGGAACCTAGAAATCATCCTCCAGGAAGTTCTCAAAGAAAACTGCCCTGATGTTTTAGTACCAGAGGGCAAAAAAGAGGTTGAAAGAATCTACCCATCACCTCCTGAAAAAGATCACAAAAAGAAAACTCCTAGGAATATTATAGCCAGGTTCCAGAATTCCCAGATTAAGGAGAGAATATTACAAGCAGCCAGGAAGAAAAAATTTGAATATGGTGGAAACACAATCAGAATAACCCAGGATCTGACAGCTTCTACACTGAGGAATCAAAGGGCTTGGAATAGATATTCTGGAGGTCAAAGGAGCTGGGATTAAAACCAAGAATCACCTACCCAGCAAAACTGAATATCATGTTTCAGGGGAAAATATGGTCATTCAGTGGAATAGATGACTTTTAAGCATTCTTGCTGAAAAAAACAGAGTTGAATAGAAAATTTGACATTCAGATACAAGAAGCAAGAGAAGCATGAGAAGGTAAACAGGGAAAAGAAATCATAAGGAACTTATCAAAGTTGAACTATTAACATTCCTACATGGAAAAACTTATCAAACTTTTCTGAGTAGTTGAAGGGATTAGAAATATATATATATATATATATATATATATATATATATATATACACACACACACACACACATATATATATACATATATATATATATGTCTATATATGAGGGTATATGAATACATATGAGAATGTGTGTATATGTGTTTACAGGTATATATAGATAGAGGGCACAGGACCAATTTAACAGGAAGGGATGATACTTAAAAAGTGAAATTAAGAGGTGAGAGGAATATAATGAGAAGAGATGGGGGGAGACAGATTGGGGTAAACTATCTCATATAGAAGAGGCAAGGGATAATGGTTACAATGGAGGGGAAGAATAGGAAGGCAAAAGGGAATGGGTCAACCATATTCCCATTGAATCTGGCTTGAGGAGGGAATACACACTAAATAGGGTATCTCACCCTCCAGGAGAGCAGGGGGGGAAGGGGATTACAGGGGGATGATGGAAGGGAGAGCAGGCTGGTGGGGGGAGGGAAGTTGGAAGCACCCACTTTTGAAAAGGGACAGGATCAAAGTAGAGAATAGAACAAGTGGGAGGTGGGATAGGAGGGAGGGAAATATAGTCAACCTTTTACAATATATCTACTATGTTATTGTTTTGCATTAGCCACACATGTACAATCTACACTGAACTGCTTATCTTCCCAGTAAGGATGGGTGACAAGGAAGGAAGGGAATGAATCTGGAATTGAAGGTTTTAAAATCAAATATTCAAATATATATGTATATATGGGTGTATATATATGTGTGTGTATGTACATATATATATATAATACTATTATTAATACCATCTTACATGTAATTGGGAAATAAGATATACAGGCACTGAGGCATAGAGATCCACTGGAAAAGTTGAAAGGAGTGTGGGAGAAAATATGGAAGAGAACAGATTGGAGGATGCGATATCCTGTGGGAGTGCTATTTTGGGGCAGTGGGTAGGGGATAAAGGGGGAGAAAATTTGTAACTCAAAATCTGGCGGAAACGAATGATGTAAATCAGAAGTTAATAAAGCATTAAAAAAAAGAATGCTTGGAAGTCCGCTATTTGATTGAATGACCATATTTTCCCTTGAATTATGATATTCAGTTTTGCTGGGTAAGTGATTCTTGGTTTTAATTCTAGCTCCTTTGACCTCTAGAATATTCCAAGCCCTTTGATCCCTCAGTGTAGAACCTGGCAGATCCTGGTTATCCTAATTGTGTTTCCACAATATTCAACTTATTTCTTCTTGGCTCCTTGTAATATTTTCTCCTTTACCTGGGAACTCTGGAACCTGGCTATAATATTTCTAAGACTTTTCCTTTTTGATCTTTTTCAAGAGGTGATTGGTGGTCTCTTTCAACCTCTATTTTGCCCTCTGTTTCTAAACATCAGGGCAATTTTCCTTGACAATTCCTTGAGGGATGATTTCTAGGTTCTTTTTTTGATCATGGCTTTCAGGTAGTCCAATAGTTTTAAAATTATCTCTCCTGGATCTATTTTCCAGGTCAGTAGTTTTTCCAATCAGGTATTTCACATTGCCTTGTATTTTTTTCATTTGTTTGGATCTGTTTAATAGAATCTTGATTTCTCATAATGTCACTAGCTTCCATTTGTTTCAATCTAATTCTGAAGGAATTACTCTCTTTGGTGGATGTTTGAGATTCTTTTCCCATCTGGCAAATTTGACTTTTCAAGGCATTCTTCTTCTCTTCATTGGCTTTTTGGACCTCATTTGCCATTTGAGTTAGTCTATTTTTAAGGAGTTATTTTCTTCAGTCAGGTTGTTGACTTGTTTTTCATGATTTTTTTTCTTTTTTTTATTCTTTTTTTCTTTTTTTGCCTTTCGGAGGGCAATTAGGGTTAAGTAAGTTGCCCAAGGTTACATGGCTAGTTGTGTGTGTGTGTGTGTGTGTGTGTGTTAAGTGTCTGAGGCTGTAACTGAACTCAGGTCCTCCTGACTCTGGGGCCAACGCTTTACTCACTGTACCACCTAGCCGCCATTTTTCATGATTTTATTGCGTCATTCTCATTTCTCTTCCCAATTATTCCTCCACTTCTCTTATTTGGTTTTCAAAATCCTTCTTAAGCTCCTCTATGGCCTGTAACCAGTTCATATGTTTTCTTTGAAGCTTTTGGTGCAGGAGTTCTGACTTCATTTTCTTCTTCCTGGATCCATGCTTTGATCTTTTTTTTTTTCTCCTAATGAGGAATCTAAAGTCAGATTGCTGTGCTTGCTTTGCTTCATTTGCTTACTCATTTGCCAGTCAATTACTTGACTTTTCAACTTTTTGCCACAATATAACTCTGCTTCCAGAGAGGAGAGCTTTTTCCCAAATCACTGGGTTTTTCACAGCTGCTGGAGCTATTGGTTGGGTGTCCTCTCTCAAGCCTCCACCGGCTCTGACACCTGGTCACACACCCCAGGAACTGTACCCTAGACAGCAATCCAGATGCAAGCAGGTAAAAGCAAGAGTGATTACCCTCTGCTCACTTGGTCCACCTACAATTTTTAGGCCAGGACCTCTGAATCATCCATGCAGCAGCTGCCCCTGTGCCTCAGCCACTTCTCCCTCTGTGGGTAGAATCCAGCCAGCATTCCTGGACCCTCTGTTCCCAAATTTCACACTGCACTGCTCTCTTTGTCTTTGGCATCTATAGGTTTATAATTCTGGAAACTGCCACAGGTGCTGGTGATGCACTCTCTGCAAGTCCCTCCAGCAGTGACTGGTCAGGGCAGCCCTGAGGCTAAAACCATGGTATCACATAGGGATGGATTCTGCTCCCATTGCACTGCAATGGACCCTTTCTGCCCACCTGCCATATTGCCTTCAGCAGGATATTTGTTTCTCTCTGTTACTTTGTGGGTTCAGTAGCCCTAAAGTTTGTTTAGAGTCATTTATATAAGTGTTTGAAGTGATTATACAGGGATCACACTGAGTTTTCCTCCTGCTATTATGCCATCTTGGCTCCACCCCAAATTTCAAACATTCTTTTTCCTTTTATTTTTGGAGGGGGAAAGGTCAGGCAATTGGGGTTAAGTGACTTGCCCAAGGTCATATGGCTAGTTTTGTGTTAAGTGACTGAGGCTGGATTTGAACTCAGGTCCTCCTGACTTCAGGGCCAGGACTCTATTCACTGTGCCACCTATCCACCCCACTTTCAAGCATTCTTGATGAAAAAATACAGAGCTGAAAAGACTTTGATTTTCAACTACAAGAAGCAAGAGAAGCATGAGAAGGTTAACAGGAAAAAGAAATCATAATTAACTTGTTAAATTTGAACTATTTACATTCCTCCATGGAAAAATGATAATTGTAACTCATGAGACTTTTCTCTGTATGAGGATAGTTGAAGGGTATTTACATGTATTTATATGTATATGTGTGTACATATATATATGTATAGGAGGGTGCATGTATATAAATATATATGTGTGTGGGCATATGTATATACATGTATACATCGACAGAGGGCACACGGTGGGTTGAACATGAAAGGATGATATCTAAAAAATAAAATTAAGAGGTGAGAGAGGAATTTATAGGGAGAAGGAGAAAGGGGGAAATAGATTAGAGTAACTTATCTCATGTAAAATAGATAAGAGAACACTGTTACAATGGAGGGAAAGAGCAGGAAGGTGAAAGGGAATGGGACAACCTTACTCTCATTGAATTTGGCTTAAGGAGGAAATAACATACACACTGAATTGGGTATCTTACCTTACAGTAAAATAGGGGGAAAGTGATAAGAGGGGGATGATAGAAGGGAGGGCAGATTGGGGGAGAGTGTAGTTAGAAGCAAACACTTTTGAAAAGGTGTACGGTCAAAGGAGAAAATAGAACAATTTGGGGGAATGGGATAGGATGGAGAAAAATATAGTTAGTTTTTCACAACGTAACTACTATGGAAATGTTTTGCATAACTACACATGTTCAACCTATATTGAATTGCTTATCTTCCCAGTGGGGGGTGAGTGAGGAGGGAAGAAGGGGAAAAAAATCTGGATCTCGCAGTTTTCAAAAACAAATGTTTAAAAAATGTTTTTTTATAGGCAACTGGGAAATAAGATATACAGCCAGTGGGGTATAGAAATCCATCTTGCCCTACTAGAAAGGGTGGGGGAGGATATAAAAGAGAACATATTGGGGGAAGGGGTATTTAGTATGCTTTCTATTTTGGGGTGAGGAAAGAGAGGAAGAAAATTTGAACTCAAAATCTGGTATAAATGAATGATGAAAACAAAAAAATAAATATACAGATTTGGAAAAAAAAGGTTATGTGAATTATTTTTTTCCCTCCTCTCTCCTGCCCCAGAGATGGCTACCATTAGACACAAATAGGTTTGTGTTTATGTATATATGTATGTGTGTGTTTGTATTCTATAAGTACTTCTATTTATCATTTCTGTCTTGAAAAATTCCGTCTCAAAAAGTTATTTGAAACAATTGATAATTTTAATAAAGTAGAAGGATATAAAGTAAAGTCACATAAGTCATCAGCATTTCAATATACCCTCACTCTTTTTCAGTTTTCATTTTGTGGTTTGTGTCCTTCCACTGGACTGTAAGCTCCCTGAGGAGGAAGCTTTTTTTTTTCCAGATATAAATCCCCACCACTTGCCTCAATCTAAGACATATAGTAGGTACTTAAGAAATATTTCAGAGCTGAAAAATGTCCTCTAATTATAGTCAACTCATATTACAAATGAGTAAACTGAGTCATAGTTTATGGGGAAAAATAAACTCGATAATGGAGTCAAGTAATCATTCTACCAGTAATGCTGAAGTTCCTAGCCTCCATCAATCTTTCTACTCATTGATATTGTAATTAAATAAAAGAGATGAAACTGACATTTGGGTCACTCATATTTATCTCTGATATTAAAAAAATGATACTTGCATTGAAATTTTCTCCTTGGTGGGAACTGAGTGGCCCCATGCTTGAGAAGCTGATGGAAAGGGCAATTTATTTGATATTATCTCTCAGCCAGCTGTCCTGGGGATCCAATTAGATAAGATGTGTAAAAAGCAGTTGGTTAGCTTAGAGCATTGTTAAAAGCACAAGATTGTAGGATTTCAGACTTGGAACAAATTTCAGACTCCAACCCATAACTAAAGAAGAATGCCCTCTATAATATACCTAATGAGTGGGCATTCAAACTTGTTTGAAGACCTCCTGTGCAGTGGGGCTCATTGCCTATTGAGATGGCCTTTTATGCTTTGGGACAGCTTCCTCAGAGCAAGTCTAAACTTTTCTCTTTGCAATTTATACCTATCATCTCTTCTACTCTCTGGGACCAAATATCACAACTCCCTTTTTCCTCTGTGAATCTTTCAAATGTGTGAAGTCAGCTGTCATGCACTTTCTTCCCCTTCTACTAATTCTCCTCTTGAAAGGCAGCTTATTAGAATAGGTTGGGCAATGGAATTGAAAACAAGAAGATATAGGTTCCTTTTTCACTTCAGCAGCTTACAAACCATATCACCTCGGACAAATCATTTAAGCACTTTATGCCTCAGTTTCCTGATTTGTAAAATGAGAAACTGGTAAAATAGCCTTTACTATTTGTTCTGGCTTGAGATCTATGATACAAGGCTAACTATCTCCAGTGCTTTCACCCCTAAATTAATTTGGCAGGATATACTTGGAGCCATAGACCCCTGTGGCTGTCCTATGCTGTGTCTCAGGTTAGCAATACTATTCCAACATATACTAAGATAATGTTCCCCCAGAATGGCTCTGGCCAGGTCATACCCAAACTCAATAAATTCAAGCAGCCCCCTATCGCTGTAAGGATAAAATCTAAACTCCTCTCTTTGGCATCCAAAGTCACCTCACCCTAATCTGCCTTTCCAGCCCTATTGTATACAACACTCCTATATTGGAATACTGCAGTTCAGTGAAATGGATCTTTTCCTTTTCTGTCTCCATACATTCCACAGGTTCCCAGAGGCAACACTGACTGCCTTCCATTCCTAGAATTCATTTTCTGACCCTCTTAGATTTCTTGTTTCTTTTGATACTCAGCCTATGTGTCACTTTCTACATGAATCCATTCCCGACCCTCTTAGCTCTTAGTTCCATCCCTTCCCAAATTATCTTTTATGCATTTTCTATGTATTCTGAAAATACTTATTTCTCTTCTCTCATCTCTTTGCCATATCTGCATTGTCTTTCTCAGGTGCTTATGACATATAAGGAGAAATGGGTAATTTCTAGAAAGCTCGGAAAATTTAAAGGCTAGCTATTATTACTTCATAGACAATTTAATCTTTGTGATTCAACTAGCATTATTTCTCATGGATGCATTTGATGCTTCCTTCCACAGAAGGTAAGCTCCTGGAGCAGAGGCTGTTTCCTGTTTCTCTTTCTACTCCTTATACCTATCATGTTTCCAGGCACATTTTAGACATTTAAAAATTCTTTATTAATTGTGACTCATTTTTAAATTATGGTATAAAAATCTAAGCTACAATGGAGAGATTCCTGGACTTGGAATCAGAGCCTGGGTATGTGTCCAAGCTCTTGCCTTTTCGACATCTGTGTGTAATTATTATTCAGTCACTTAATTCACTAAATCCTTTTTCTCTTTGTATCAGCTATGCCTAATACCATTCTTGGCACATAACAGTCAATAAATGCATATTGATAAATTGATAGACCTCTATGAGCTTCATTTTATTTCATAAAAAGGTGATATTTGTATTACTTATTTTGTGGCCTTTTTACTGTAAGGAAAGGGTTCTTCAAACTGTAAAATATGACAGAAATATCATTTATTGATTCATTTGAAGCTTAACCATCCACTGAAATTATGGTAATAATGATGAATATAAGTCAATAAGCATTTATTAACCATCTAAACTGGAGACACAAAGAAAGTCAAAAGACAGTCCTATAACACTATTATTATTACTACTACTACTATTACTACTAGTAATATTACTAGTACTATTATTACTACTACTACTACTACTACTACTACTACTATTACTGCTGCTTCTATTACTAATAATGCTACTTTTTCTTCTACTGCCACTACTTCTATTACTACTACTACTAGCATTACTAGGCATTTATATAATTCCTTAAGATTTCAAAGTACTTTACACATGTGAACCTCATTTGATCTTCCTAATAAGCATGTGAGGTAGTTATTGCAGATATTTTTATCCCCATTTTACACACAAAGCTAGGAGAGATGACTTATCTAGGGTCACACAGCTATTAAGAGATGTAGAATTTGAACACGGGTATTACTCCAAATCTCGTCCTCTCTTCACTATGCCACTTGCATGGTTGTCTACATTTTATATGCCAATAATGGTGCATGCAAAGATCACATCATCAGACTTTAACCCAAGTAAACCTCTATTCCATCCCTGATTACTTGGTTTACTGATATACTGTGACACACTCATGTCTGCCATAACTGTTGAAGTTACTAGTATTGGTAACCCAGCAGCTTGAACTCATTGGGCACAAACTAAGAAAACAGTAATGTGATGGTGAGACTGGACATCTGTGTCATCTTGCTTAGAGATATTTTGCCCAAATACTCCCCTAACATTTTCCCTTTCAACCTGCTCAGAGTAATTATAGCTCCAAACACTGGCTATGGTTCAGCCGAGTGAAGCCTGGGTGGCTCCAGTAAAACGATCTTATCAATTTGACATTCTAGGTAATGCCTTGTGCAAAATGCCAAGTGAGATTTCTGGAGGGGAGAGAAAAATGCCTTTTTTCTTCTTCCACATACAAAGTTTATGCAGATCAAAAAGACATTGCATAGCTGCCATTTGTTCAAGCAGGTTCAGATGGCTGCAATAATGCCAGAATCCTTAATCAGTCATGACTCCATTCTTGATGATAGAGAGAATTAATTATGAATGTAGAATCCCATCATTGTGGATGTTGTAAAGAGAAGGAATTTACATTGATGTAGGGTGGCTATGCTTAAATTAAAGGGGGGGGGGGAGTCAGATCTTACAGCATGGGGAGGAGGTTTAAGAGGGATAAAATGGGTACTTACCAGGGTTTAACATGGAGCCAAGGAAAGAAACACAAGTTTGGGGTACAATTACAATACCATGGGGTACAATTTCTGCTCTGCTACTTGGCACCTGGGTGGCCTTGGATAAGTCACATAGCTAATAAATAATGCATAATAAATAAATCACAAAGCTAATAAATAAGCCTAACTGGCTGCATGCTATAATGGAAAGAGAGGTGAACTTGAACTCACAAGTCCTGAGTTCATATACCGAGTCTTCACTTGCTTTTTCCATAACTTCAGGTAATTTGAGGCTCAATATCTGTATATATAGATAGAAAAAAAGTTGTAGAGTCATTTACAATTCTTCATGACCCCATTTGGGGTTTTCCTGGTGAAGATACTGAAGTGATTTGCCATTTCCTTCTCCAATTCATTTCACAGATAAGGTACTAAGGTAAAAATGGTTAACTGACTTACCCAGGGTCACACAGACAATAAGAGTCTGAGTCCAGATTTGAACTCAGGGAGATGAGTCTTCCTGACTCCAGGCCCAGTCCTCTATCCACTGAGACACCTAGCTACCCCACAGAAAAAAAGTGTTTAACTCTAAAATCCTTAATAGCTTTAGCCTTATGATGCTATGATGGTATTTTCATTTCAAGTCCCCAGTTCTATCATCTACACAATGAGAATACTCTGAGGTCCCTTTAAGGACTAAAGGTTGTGATGCTGGGTTATTTCATTCTTTCTGTGTCTCGGATTCCTCATCTGCAAAATTAAGATGATGGATTAAATCATCTCCTAGGTAGATTCTGCCTCTATGTAATAAGAATGTAAATTTTAAAGATCTTCCCTGCCCCTAGGCTAATGTGCACCTGAAGCCTGGGGTGGGAGGCTTGTTTTTCAGTAGATACTTCTTGATTGGCCAGTGAGTCAATAAGGTTGTTACATTCTCTGAGCCAGGAGAAGGCTATATAAGCCCTGATGTGTAGCTTTGTTTTGGGACTCACTTTGAGAAGTGTTCTGTGATTTGATCTGAATTCTGGGAAGCCGTTGTTGAGAGTCCCCCGGCTTTGAAAAACCCAGGTGTGGAAACCCAGATGTTGACTGGGTATGGATGTAATGGTTGGACAGTTTGGAAAGCTGTCTACTTGATCTGTTAGTGTCTTGATAATTCTGTCTGTATATTTTGAAGTTTGGGGTGCTGACCTTTTTCCCCTGAACAAGGTAAAGGATATATGTCTCACTGATTAAAGTAAGCTTGTTAACCCATTTTGAGTTGCTTTCCTTTAACAAAGCAGATCCAAGAACCTGTATGGGCAGCAAACCCTGAGGACGCTTGGGGTGCTTGCTGCTACACTCTAACCATCTGATCATATAAAGGCTATCTCAAGGCAGGGACCTTTCTTTTGTAGGTTGTATGTGTGTGTATTGTTCATACAAATATATGCACTCATATCCATAGACAGGCAGCCTTCCTGCTCCCCTCACAAGACACTCTATTCTCCTGACTCCATGAATGTTCACTGACCGTCCCCCATGCCTTAATTTCTCTTCCTTCTCATCCCTGCCTACTGGCTTTCCTGGCTTCTTTGAGTCTCAGCTAAAATGGCACCTTCTGTAAAAAGCCTTTCTTAATATTCTTTAATAATAGTGCCTTTCCCTTGAGACAATTTCCAAAATATCTCGTTTCTGTATAATTGTTTGCATGTTGTCTCCCTAATTAGACTGTGAAATCCTTTGGGTATCCTTTCCCCTTTATATACTCAGTACTTAGCAGAAATCCTGGCACACAGTAGGTGCTCACTCAATGCTTTTGGACCTGACTTGCCACACAGGAAGAATTTCAGGTCATATAGCCACAAGTGGACATTAAGTCATTTGGATACTGAGAAGAAGAAATATAATGAATATTGGGGAATGGAGGCAGAATGAGCATGAGGTGGGGAGACATGCATTCTTTTCTGACTCTGCCACTTTTTATCTACTTGATGTTGAATAAGCGATTGCAAAGCAATGGGTCTCAGTTTTCCCAAGTACAAAACATATTCAAAAATATGAGACAAGTCCCCTTGTAAATCAAAGAATTGTCTTAATAGGAAGCTGCTATTGGACCAGATGCCAATAAAACAGGAATCTTCATTTGTGGAATATTCTAGGCTTGGATTAAGAGTTCTTCAATATAAGGGGCAGCTAATCAGTGCAATGGATAGGGCCTCTGGCCTGGAGTCAAGAATACATAAGTTCAAATGCAGCCTCAGATCCTAGCTGTGTGACCCTGAACAAATCACTTAATCTTTTTTGCCTCAGTGCCGTCATTTGTAAAATGAGCTGGAGAAGGAAATGTCAAAGCACTACAGTATCTTTGTCGAAAAAACTCCAAATGGGGTTACGAAGCATCAGATATGACTGGAAAGACTGAACAGAAGCAACATAAACTCACTAAATGCAGGAGGTATAGGATGAGACTTTCTACAGCAGTGTGTTGAAGAAAGATAGTAAGCATTATAACCCCTGGAAAGAAATCCAAAATACATCATCTTCACAACTTATCACTGTTTTTGAAATCCACTTATTAGACATCCTTTCTTTGTATTCTTGAAAACATTTTGGTCATTAAGAGCTCACTGGAATGATACTTAAGCCATCACAAGTCATAACTTTTGGAAGATTAGTTTATCTTATTCATTTTCCCCCAAGATACTGAACTGAGACTCACAATCTAGAGGAACTGGAATTCACAGAGGCAGGAGTCAGATGCTGAGGATTGGAGGAGTCAGGGTATCCAGCAGTGGGGCACAGGATATCAAAGGAGAGGTGGGGGAAGGGGACAAAGTCAATTTTGCCCAGGGCTGACTCTGCTCAAAGAGAAGTTATATTTGTTTCCTTGGTTGAGGACAATTTTGGACAAGTCGATGGATGAATCACTCCTCTGGGATATATCCAAGCACTCATGTCCTCCTGGCAAAGTAGAGAGGTGTTTTGAGGCTTATGCTAAGTGCAAACCTTTGGGTGCAAATGAGTTTCATTTGGCAAAACCCCACTGTCTAATTTTGAAGACAAAAGTCTTACTGAGGAGGCTCATAAGCCATTTTCCCCATCAAAAAGCTCTTATTGAACAAGATTTTGATGAAATAATTACAGATAAATCAGGAGGATTAAATTATCCTTGAAATAATAACAATACTTAGCATTTTTACTTTCAGTGTTTTACAAATCACTAATTATTTAATCTTCAGCACTAATACCTGAGGAACAAAATCTCTCCTAGCTAATAGATTGGGATGCTGACATCCAAAGAGGGTGACTAGCTTGCCAAGGTCAGTTTGAGAAGTTAGTATTCCATGTCACTGACAGCAGTGAGTGGGCTATGGAGGGATAGGAACAGAGTTTTGTTTTTCTTTTCTTTATTTTTTTGTTAAAATGAAATTTTGAAATAAATGTGGTGTACTGAAGTACAGAACAAGTATGGGACTATGAGACAAGGAGACCTGGGTTTGAATTCCAGCTCTGACAAATCATAGCTGAGTGACCTTGGGAAAGTCTCTTACCTTCCCTGAGTCTTAGATTCCTTTCCTGAAAGTTATGGCATTCAACTAAATAACATCTCTTTTAGCACTAACATTCTGCAACATGATAACAGAATATTTTGAAGTCTAGAACCTATAGCTATTAGGCAATTATCATACTCTATGCCAGAAGAAATATAGTTCTAGAATGTAAACAAAATTGTATGGGCCATATGACCAAACACAATGGGAAACTCCAAAATGAAACATATTATGAAAAAAATCAATACAGTGGTACCCCTTGCCACTGTCTTATTTTCAGTAAAGCTAAGCAATGGAACTTTGATTTCCCAGGTATGTAGAATGTCCAGATGAGAAACTGCCTTTACCACTACAACTTGGGCCCATTCCTAAAAAGTTATTGTCTCAGAGAATTTCCTGGGGTACTTATGATTTGTCCTGGGTCTTATAGCTATCATGTGGAGTGTGGATCAAAGAAGAGACTTGAACACATATCTTCCTGACTTCAAAGCTAGTTTTCTTTCCACGATGCCTCTTCTATACTAATAATAAAATTAAAAATACATTTTTTAAACTAGAGCAATGATATCATTACTGGGCATGCCCAAATGGAGGAAACCTTTCTACCAATGTTGATTACCAACGATTTTCAATGAAACTTAGAATCTTGTAGAGTTGCTTGACAAAGTGAGAGTTTTAGTGATTTCTTATTTATTCAGTAAGGTTGGTTTTTAAAGAATATTTACCAAGTCACATTTGTTTATTCTGTTTTGTTTTGTTTGATTTGTTTTTTGAGGAAAATCATATCTCTCTGATAGTAATAAAACTTCATTCCTTTTTTAAATATTGTCAAATTCAAGTATCATACCAACTCAGATTGGTCTTCTGCCAGCTGTCCTGAAGAGGCATAGTAGTATAAAGAGCTCATGATCTTGAGTCACAATCCCTTCCTCAAGTGAACTCTGCTACCTGTGATCCTAGGCAGGTTGCTAAACTTCTCTCGACCTCTATTTCCCATTCTGTAAAATGAACCCATTGAAAGGCACTAATGTTCATTCTGGTCATCTGTTGCTGAACATTATCAATTTAGATTTTGAAAGGACCTTAGAGGTTATCCTTGTTCAACCACCTGATTTCATACATAAAAACAATTTGAGGTCCAGAAAACTCCCATCATTTCTCCAATGTGCTGCATGTAATAAACAACATAATCCTACTGAGGTTTTCTTGTATTAACAAATTACATAGCAACACTGGCACAACCATGGACAACACAGCCTAAAAGAATGAGTGAACAGGGTCTAGGAGTCAGGAGACTTGTGGAATCCTGAATTCTGCCACTCATTAGAGCTGTGACCTTGGACAAGTCCCAGGGTTATTGTGAAGGCTAAATGAGCTGTATGCTAAATGTTTTGCAACTGGAAAGCACTTTATTCAGGCTAACCATTCTCTTCTACTAGACTGCACACATTTAAAGATTCCAAATCTGGATTTAATGAATGCAGAAGGGAATGAGGTAGGCCTTCTTAAGTTTTCTGATTTGAACTTTCTCACTTTATGCTGCTCTGGAAAAAAGGGGGGGGAGGTATAGAGGAATAATATACAAACAATAATTAGCAATAAAAAGTCTGTCACTCATTGGCATTCTCCATTATAAGGAGTTCCATTGGTCTGACTGGATTTGAATATAACTCATTTTTTACTGCCAAATGATTCTTACTTCTCTGTTGTTCTGCAGGCCAAACTTTGTTATAAATCATCATCATCACCATCACCATCATCATCATCATCACCACTAAAACTTAAGCCGAACATTTTATTACATATTACCATAAAATATTGTTGATCTCCAAGTTATATAATATGGAAAGATAATTAGGGACTGGACCTGGGACATGATTGGTATAGAGAACTTTCAGATGAAAACATTTTCTCCACCAATGCAAATTAGTAACCTCTCAGTCATTTATAGTCCTAAAGAGTTGCCTAGGAAAACGAAAATTTGAGTAATTTTCTAAGGGTTAGACTAGACAGCTAAGTGGCAGAATGGATAGAGCACTTGGCCTGTAGTCAGGAAGACCCAAGTTCAAATCCAATCTCAGACACCTTGACAAGTCACTTAACCCCATCTGGCTCAGTTTCTTCATCTGTAAAATGAACTGGAGAAGGAAATGACAAACCACTCTAGAATCTTTGCAAAGAAAACCTCAAATGGGATCACAACAACTCAAACACAACTAAAATGAACCAAAATCAGCAAAGGCCACATAGTCACTCTGTGTCCAAAGCAGAATTTGAATTACAGCTCCTCCTGGCTTCTAGGTAGACCATCAACCACAACATCACAGTCACTCTCAGAGAGCAAAGAACTGGCAACATATAGACCTAACAAATGAAATCAAATGAGATAATAGAAGGCATCTAGTTATCTCAGTGTATAAAGTGCTGGACTTGCAGTCAGGAAGACCTGAGTTCAAATTTGACCTCCTATCTGTACTAACTGTATGTCCTTGACTGAGTCACTTAATCTCTCTCTGCCTCAGTTTCCTTTTCTACCAAATAGGAATAATAATAGCACCAACTCCCAGGGTTATTGTATCAAATGAGATAAAATATGTAAATGTGTTTTCTAACCCTTAAAGAATTTTATAAATGCTAGCTAATATTATTTTTATTATACATAAAGCTCTTTGTAAAACTTAAGGAAATAGAGAAATAAAATGTATCATGAACACAGAAATAAAGGGAAAAAAAACAGGGATCCTGAATTCTGGTGTCAAAGATTAAAAAGGGGAGTAGCTGGAAAGGAGAATGGACCATTGATGGAGAGGGAAAGTTATTCACTGAAGTGGTTAGGACTTGGGTAAAGGAGAAAGCCAGATAATCCTGAGAAGGGAGAGTCTGACATCTCTGACATTTAGGCCAGGGGGAAGGTAGACTGGAACCTGCATTTGTGTACCAGTAATCCAGGTCCTTCACCATCTCCTGAGGTCGACATTTTTCCTGACCATTTTGGCAGAGAGGGCCATGAAGCAGTGGGATGCCAGTTTTAGGACTGCATCCAGGAGAATGCTACCTCACCCTGAAATGTCAGCTTTGGGGACAATGTCCCAGTCCTGGTTATAAGCACATAATTAGGCTTCACTGCCTGGAGTACCTTCTACTAGGCCACAATTAAATGAGGTACCATTTCCCAGAGCTTGGCTAGCCAACAAAACAAGGATGTAAAGCAGTGGGTATGGAGATTCCAGGGCAATTTTACCCTTAGCCACCATCTGTTTCTGTTTAAATAACAAATCTAAGGAACACAATGTTCCTATGTGCTGTATAATTGCAATATTGGAAAATATGTTGGGAAATAATTTTCTCCTTCCCCAACACCAAGGTAAGACCCTCTTAAAGGACTCCCTGCTATGAAGAAAGGTACAAATTCTTTCAAATATTTTACCCTCCCTGGGAAGAATACAGAACCTGGAGTCAATGGATTTGGGTATGAAAACCTACTTCTGTTACTTACTGTATGTGTGACTTTGGATCAGTCACTTCCCCTTCATTAGGATGTAATTTCCTCATCTGTAAAATGAGGGGCTTGGATTATATCACAGAATTGAAGATATAGCTCTGGACAGGATAGTCAGAGATGGTGTGGTTCAACCTATTCATTTAATAGATGAAGAAACTAAGGCCCAGAGAAGTTCAATGCTGTGGCCAAGTTCACACAGATTATAAGAATCAAAGCAAGAATTTGAACACAATTACTCTAATTCTATAGCCAGAGTTATTTTCACTGTACTTCCCTCAAATCTAAGATTTTCAGCAAAAAGAAATCTATGTAAAATGAGTATTTATTATTATCATTCTTATTAGCTTAACATTTCTCTACCTTAGTTTCAACTCAGTCTGCTTTGTTCCAGTTCCTATGAAGCTAGTAAAACTGATTGTGTGTGGCACTCAGAGGCACCCCCACACATTAATATTCAGTGTTGACAAGAAGATAGTATTGACAAAAAAGAGAGAGGAAAAAAAAGAAAGTTTCCTGAAGTGATAGATAAGTTTCCCAGTTTCTTCCCTGAATTGATGGGCCTGCCTTTGTGCATATTAAGTCACATTAGAGCATGGAGCTAATTAAATAATTAGTTGTTAAGTGAACAACTACCTTATGTTTACTTGGGAGAAATCTGCTTTAATGACATGAGGCATTTGGAGTTTGGGGACCATGTTGAAAGTGCAAATGGGTTTCCACTGTGAAGCTGTGGCTGGACTCCATCCGGCGTGAGCTCACAGAGACACCTAGTGGTGATGTGTGGGCACAGCAAAGGGATGCTACTCCTTCTTGGATACAACAGCTGATATGTTTATTGGCCCCCTCAGAGGGTTCTAAATTCTTTCCACATCTGGTATCATTTTAGCCTATTGTATAGAGAGATGGGTGATATAGGTATTGTTGTCATTCCTTCCTTACTGAAGAGGAAAGAGGTTGCAAGAAAGTGACTGTCAAGCTGGTGGCCAAAAAATATGGAAACTAGCTATGGAAACTGGATTTCTGGTCTCCAACCTAGTTCTAGCATCCTTTTCATTATACCAGAAGCCCTTAGAAACAGAGACAGGAGTCATTTATTGAGTGTGATTTGAGAAACTTTAAAGGATAATCAAACCTCAAATTCAACTCTCACTAACTTGGTTCTGAAGACATTTCACCATTAGAGCTGCATTTCTTTGACTTAAGACTTCAACAAAATTATCAGCAAGAATTTTGTACTTGTGAGGCCCCAGATACAGGGATGAGAGTGGCAAAAAAAAAAAAAAGAAAAATGTAGAGAATTAGTGTACAAGAGGGTTTTCAACCCCTACCCCCATAACCCTCAGGTCTCCAAATGTAGGGGCATACTCTCAAATATTCTGGTATGGTTAAAGTAGAGAATTGCAAGCGTCCATTTAAATATGAATACCCCTGAGACAGGTAAGGTATGACTGCACTTGGAATCCCTTTCATACTCCAGACAGTCTAGCCAAACTGGACTGCTTGTTCTTTATAAATGATAGGCCTTCCCTAGTCTTTGTGGAATTTCAACCTTGTCCAAAATGCAAATTCTCCTTAACTCTGGTGTCTTAGAATCTCTAGTTTTGATTTTGGGTTTTTTTTTCATATTCAGCTAAAGCCCCACCTTTGACTGAAAGCCCCTCCTTGCTGCTCTGATGTCCCTTCCCAGCCAAGTCAGTGAACCAGAAGAAAAGGTATATTAATAGTGTAAGGCATTACCAATGACATATTTGTAGTTACTGGCTAAGAAAATCCTCCCTCCAGATTGAACCTGTCCAATAGGAGAACGAAATGATGTAAAAAAACAAATTTCATTTTCAGAATCCCCTGTGATGGCAGAAGAGAAAGCTCAAATTTCTGGCCCTCTTCAGTAATGGATGTGGATAATCTGACCTTTCTCTCAAAACTAAAAAGGAACAATGATCCTACTTTTTGCCTTTCTTTGTATACCAAGTACGAAGTACATATCTTAGAATATTGTACACACTTAATAAATGCTTCATCTTTCTGGACCTCAGTTTTCTCATCTGTGAAATGGGGCATTTGGCCTATTTAACCTTTGAGGCCCTTTTCATCCCTACATTATTGTTCCTATGATCCTGATTTCTGAAATCCCTTATGGATTAATTTATTTAAGTTTTTGTGACATTAGTGTCTTTTCCTCTATCTCTAGGTGAAATCACAACCCTACATCTCAATACCTGTGACTCTTCTGCATACCTTTAGGGAAGAGAATTGCATTCTTTTTCTCTAGCCAGTAGTAATGTTTCAACACCTTATTATCTGGTGATTCTTTCAAATCCACTGATTTAAAGATATCATGTTGCAACTTATTACCATGTCTTTTTATTCATTTTAAATTTGTATTGATATATTTTCTTCTTATATCACTATCACTTTTAAATATACCTCTCTCCCCTTCCCAACCCTCTAAGCTATCTCTTGTAACAAAGAATTTTTTTTAAAAAGAAGGAAAAAAAAAACATTTCAGGAGAATAACCATTATGTTGACCAAGTCTGACAGTATATGTAATATCCCAGGCTGTAGTCCCTGACTACTGCAAAAAAGAGAGAGAGAGGGATATATAATTAGATGGCATAGTGGATAGAAAGCCAGACTTGGAGTTTGAACCTTTGCTCAAACATTATTAGCTGTGTGACCCTGGGCAACTCCCTTAGCTTTCTGCCTCAGTTTCACAATTTGTACAATATGCATCACAATGGCACCAACCTCAGAGGTTGTAGCGAAGATCCATTGAGACCATATGTGCAAAAATTTGAAAACAAAGAATTACATATCAACTCTTCAGAACCAACTTTGAAGATTATACCATTTAAGTCTTAGGGACCCTTTGAACTACCCTAGATCTTGCTGTGAGTCCTACTTTTTTTTTGTCTTCTTAACATTTTAGAATAGTAAGCTACTTCTAACTAAAGAAACAGGAGAATCCCTGAGAAAACTGCCCTTGTACTTTTATTTTATAATAAGAAAAAGAAAGCCCTACTCTCAACCTGGCTCCAGGCTGGAAATGCTACCTACTAATACAGAGTCCCTGTTTAAGTCTTTTGTTAGACTAATGCAGATCTAATGATTTAATCTTAAATGGCCTGACTTCTCTGGGGGAGGAGGCCTGGGGGGAAGGGGCAGCCAGCTTTCTTCTTTTCCCAGACTACTTGATATGCATGGCTGGGCAAGCCAAACTTTGCAGCTCCAAGGCACTGTCTTGAGCCAAGCTACTGGAGGAGTCACCCTGTTTAAGCTATTTCTGATAAGGTTTCCTGGGTCCCAGTGTGTAACATTTTATAAACTAGGGGAATCTGGGTGTCTTTTACGCCAAACCACAGAGTCCAGTGGATATTTACACCTCACCCTCTCCCTGCCTGTTTAGTTTTTTTGCTTTCCTGAATCTGAACTCCCTGTCTGGAGGTGAAAGAAGGAGGATGGTGAACAGAGGCCCATTAAGGGAGAATTGCAAAAGCCTTATGATTAGTGGGGGGGGGGTGATTTGGTGGCAGGCTAGTGGCTTTGTGCTCCCTAAAACTATACTTACTAGTGAAATGGCAACATTTTTAATTGATGAATATGAAGAATGCAGAGAAGCATTTGGATGACATCTATTTTAATGGTACAAATTTCAGTTAACAGAATGGGGGAAGGGGAAGTAAACAAAATAAACACAAGTAAATAAAAAAGAAATACAAATGAAAGAGGAAGGAAGGAAGGGAGGAAGGAAGGAAGGGAGAAAGGAAGGAAGGGAGAAAGGAAGGAAGGGAGAAAGGAAGGAAGGGAAGGAAAGAGAGACAGAGAGGAAGGGAAGGGAAGGGAAGGAAAGAGAGACAGAGAGGAAGGGAAGGGAAGGGAATCAGATGCTACATGATGACAAAATTTGGTCCAAAGAAGATTTGAGAAAACAACTTTGTTTTTTGGAGAATTGGGGGAAAACAATGGATTTAGCATGGAACACACTGCTATTTTTCTCTTCCCTCCTCCTTTTCCCCTACTCTTTCCTCCTCCTCTTTCCCTCCTTTTCCCTCCCTCTCTTCTTCTCAGTCTGTCAGTCTTTCTGTCTCTGCTTCTCTATTTGTCTGTCTGCCTCTTTCTTTTTTGTTCCCTTCCTCCTCCCTTCTACCCACCTCAGTAACTATTGCTGGTTCCTTATTTCCCATACAATACAAAAATACAAACCCATTAGTGTGTGGCATTTTTAGTTTCTTTACAATCTTGTTTCCTCTGGTGCCAGACTCATTTAATACTTTCTTCTTCTGATTTCTGAAGTCCCAACAAATTTCTTCCCAAACTTGATAATCAATATGTTGTCTTCGTATGTTGCCCTCAGTACAAACCATTCGTAAGTCTGCAATACTCTCCCTCTCATCCTGTTTCATGCAGAATCTTTGTCTTCCCTGAAGACTCAGTTCAAATTTCAGGTGTGCCCATAAATCCGTCTTCAGTTTCTATCAATTGTTCTTGTCTTTCCTCCCCCTTCTCCATGTTCCTTGACATGCATTGACCTCAGATGCTGCCTTTGGCTGGAAACCTTCCCCAATGTCCCTATTTCTTAATATTATTTCTCTTCTCAAACCTTGTATTTACTCATTTGTTTTCTAAATTGAATTTTCCCAGGAGAATGTAATCTTCTTGCAGTCAAGGACTGCTTTAGGTTTTGTTTTTATATCATCTGTGCCTTTTTCATAATAGAAGCTTAGTAAATGTTTGCTTAATTGAATTGAATTAAAATATTTGTGAAAAGAAAGAATCTCAGAAAGCTTTTACTTCAAGCCATAAATAAATAGGAAAACATTCTACAGAGTGCTGTGTAAGGTCATCCAAAACCCACTCTACTGACGGGAAAAACATCCTAGGAGCATAGATTTAGTTGGGGGGGGGGGGGAGAACCTTAGCGGTAATCGGCTCCAATCTTCTCACCTGACAGATGAGGAATTTGAGACTTGGCAAGGTTGAATGACTTGTCTAGATTCATAAACTCACTAAGCCTGAGGGAAGATTTGAATACACATCTTCTTCATCCCAGTTCTTTCATGATGTAACTTTCTGTGTGTCTCACAGACAGACAGACAAGACAAACAGACAAGACAGAGACAGAGGTTTTCAGTATTTTTTCCTTCTCTCTCTGTCTCTGTCTCCCCCTGCCTTTATCTGTCTCTGTATATCTCTCCCTCTGTCTGTCTTTCTCTGTGTGTGTGTATGTGTGTGTGTGCGTGTGTGTGTGTGTGTGCGTGCGTGTGTGTGTGTGTGTGTGTGTGTGTTGTGCTGGGGAACATGGAACCAAAGCAGGTGATCACATAATGGGAAATGACGAACACATTTCAGCATATATATGAAATTGATTTCTGTTCAGCAACAAACAACAAATTTGAAGTAGTTAAAGGAAGCTAGAAAAAACTGTCTGAAATGATGGAAAATAAGTGGAAGAAGTAGAACAATATACACAATAACTCCAATAATCTTAACGAAAATACTAAGAAAAAACCAAATTCAATTTAAAAGGCTATCATGACCAATCTCAGTGTAGTGTCCTACAAGCTAGTAAAAGAGATTACCAAATTCAGGGTAGTAGAGGAAGGTGATGCATGTAGAATGTGGCATTCATCTCTACTTGGGGTACTGCCCAATGAGGGTGCAGTAATTAGAAAACATTCAGGTTTGTCTTTGCTTGGGGGCAAAATAGAACATGTGCAGATATTTCTCATCTCCTTTCAATCTGATATGCGGGAATTTGGAAGCTGGTTTCTAACTATGGCTGGTATGATCTGGCACTGTGTGATGATGAAAAGTCATATAATTATCTGCAGTGCTGGAAGAATCAATGGCCCAGAAGGTGCTGAGTCAGAACCAAATTTGAATACAGTCTTAATAATCACTTTCCCTTCTCCTTAATGAGTGAGGCAAGCCAAAAATCCTCACCTAGCCACTATGCTTCTATGAGAAAATGGTGGCTCTATTTTTAACATATTTTCTACACTAATCATAAGGTGAGTATTCGGAAATGGAATTATCCAGGTAATCATCTTGTGTACAGGAGATCCTGGTGCTCCAGAGATCCTACTGGCTACTAGAGTCTGTAGCCCACTCTGCAGAATTTGTAGTGGCCAGCAGAGAAAGGGAATGCCAACGCACCTGATAAGATAGTCACAAACACAGTAACTGCTTCAAGGATCAAAGAGAGCAGTGTTGACTTTGGGTTATATAAAGAAACCAGTCCTCAGAGTTCAGGAGAGTAGTAGATCAAAGAAAAAAAATCATGAAGACTTGACAAAAAAAGCAAAGACTTGCAAGGGAAAGGAGTCTTAAAGTAGACTTTCGCCCTATGTTTGTTAATATGTATCTATCTGCCTACCTTTCTACTTTAACAAAGTAGAACAATGACAACAAACAAAATACTAATGGAATTCAACTGGTTTAGTCAAATTGACAAACACACTGATGGAGTCTCAGGAAGCACAGGATTTAAAAATCTAGCCCCTTAGGATCACTCCTGGAAACTTGAAGGTGAGACCAACGAATTCTATTGAGACAAAGTCCAGCAATCCAATTGGGAATTGAGGAAACAGACCCAGAGGAAATACTACCACACATTATTAGATAAAATCATTGGTAGTTGGTACTCCTTAATTGCTTTCTTTCTTATAAACAGTACTGAATGTTAGAATGGTGATTACAGGGAGATAACTATTGCATAAAAACAATGTTTATCAATAATGCTCCTACAACAGAGAGTAAGAGCACTGGCTCCAGTGTCAGGATGACCTGGGGATCAAATCCAGCCTCAGATACTTAGCACCACAACCAGAAATAACTGGCCATGTAACCTTGAGCAAGTTACTTAACCCTGATTGCTTAAAAAAAAAGTCTGCAAAATAATGCTCCTACAAATGGGATTAAACAGGTCACAGTTTCAGAAGACAATTTCCAATTGGAAAGTCCCCATTTTGGTATAGTGAAACTACCAGTGCATTTGGATTCAGAGGTTCATGAGTTTGAATCCTGGTTCTGATCATTATTTCCTTTGTGAGTCTGGAAAAAGCACTTCATTTCTCTGAGGCATTGTGGTCTTGTCTATGAGATGAGAGAATTGTACTCGACTCTTTGAAATGTGCTTCCTAGTTTAATATCCTATTACCTACATTCAAATGAACATTTATTAAACATGCCCTGTCTGTAAGACAAAAGGGCTGGGAATGCAGAGATGAAAGAAACAAATTAGTCCCTTTCTTCCAGGAGTCTGCAATTAATCAGGGATGTTATCTATCTATATAGATAGATATATAGATGGCATTTACACATATATACATGCACATGCATATGTATGGATATGTATGCATATATGCATATGTATATCTATCTGCACGTGTATATTTGTACACATATATCAAGTACGAGTGTATGCACATGCACTTAGATATCAGACATGATGTGTGTGCATATATGCCTATGTGTAGGTGAATAAGCAGTATTCAAAATCATGTTATAATTATATAAAATATGATAATTGGTTTAAACCCAATGGGAGTATACCATGTAACTTCAAATAATGGGACTACTTCATGGAATTCATATTTTGCACTAATCAGGACATGACTGTACACAAACAAGACCAAGTTTATGACCCATGCAAATGAGAGATCTGTACAAAGTTCAATAAGAAGGAGAAGTCAGTTTCTTTTGAGGATTCTTTAATGAAGAGGCATCTCCATGGGGCTTTGAATAAAGAAAAAATTTTAACATGGAGAAAAGTATTTTTGTTTTGGTTGGGGGAGAAACAGAATACAAAGAATTTTCATTGTAGAAATTTCCGTTTACTGATGTCTATTGATAAATTCCCTCTAATGCATAGTCTTACAGCGTTAACTCAGGTTCTAAGGTGTTAAGTGATTTGCTCAAATGTATATAGCATGGATTAGAGACAGGCAGTGATCCCAATCTTCCTGATTCCAAGGCTCATCCTCTCTCCATAACCCCACACTGCTCCTCCTTTCTAAAAATCTTGGTAGATAACCCCTCACACAAATATATTATGGTACAGCAATCTAGGGTGTGTTTCCCCCTCTTTGCCCCCCACCCCAATTGGTCAAATGTCATGGAGCAGGGGAGAGGTGGGAGTGGGTTCTTACTCACCAGTACAATGTACTCAGTTTCCACTATTATTAAAAACAAACACTCAGGAACATAATGCTATTAATGATGTCATTTTATAGATGACAATAATATTTCTCCTACAAAAGTAGCAATGAATTTCTGCTTCATCACCTGCTATGATTTTTAGATATGTGTATTTCACAATGAATGCTTGTGGAATCACTCAGTAAATAATACTGTATATCAGGAATTTAATAAAACTGTATATTCAGTAAATAATACTGATCAATAAGAGAATGTCTGGTAAGGGAATTTCCAAGATACAGGCAAACATGATGAGCCCCAAGTCCAAACCTGAGAAAATATTGAGGGCTGAACTGAGTGCCCTGTGGTAGGGACAGAAGGATTATCTTAAGAGAGCTATCACAAGGGACAAACCACAAGGACACTAGAGAGTGCCAGGGACCAAAGTAGGGAGTAAAGAAACCAGGAATAGAAGTAAAAATACCCAAGGTCACAAAGAGGAATTGCAGGACAAGATATATACATACTCATTTGCCTCCCCAATTAAAATGAAAGTTCCTTACAAGTAGGAATGGATTCTTTCTTTGTATTTCTATACCCAGTACCTCACACTCAATACAGTGACAGACACATATTAGATGATTAATAAATATGTGTTGAATGATTGAAAGTCATTAAGTCCACTGGCATCATTTTTACAAATGGGGAAACTGAGTTTCAGAAAGGAGATGAGATTGGCCCAAGGTCACAGAGATACTGGGATTCAAAACTAGCTATTGTACTCAACAAGGATAGAATAAATTAAATGCATATGCAGGTTGCAGTGGCCATGCAGAGAGGGAGGATTATCCAAATGTCTCAACTAATAGAGTGGTTCCCACTTTATCATTTAGGAAAGGCCAATTTATTTATGCTTACTCTATTGGTGTATCTTTAGTGGAAAGAGAAATGACTTTTGAGAAGGAAAGTTTGGGTCTAATCCTTTGTCACTGACTTTCAAGTCCGAGGACCTGGGTTCAAATGCTATGTCTATTTTATTTTTATTTATGTGACTTTGGATAAGTCACATGACTTTCCCAGGCTTTGGTTTCCCTTCTCTAAAATGCAGTATCTGCACTAGTGTCTGTAGCCTTTGAGGTCCCTTCCAGTTCTAGAGAGATGATACTATGACACTAATTCACCTGACCTCCCTGGAATAGAGTTTCATCATTTCTAAAATAAAGAGGGCAGCCTTAGACATTCTCTGAGCTTTCTTCAAATTCTAAGTCTTTGATCCTCTGACTTAGGTTAGGCATGGGGTACTGAGCCTGACCATTTCACACATCAAGCTTCATTGCTTTCCTAGTGCCTTTAGGATAAAATGCAAACTTCTCAGCTTTGCGTTGAAAAATGTCTACCTTCTGGCTCTAACATACCTGTGATGCCTTATTTCCCAACCTCAGTCTCTATTTTCAAGCCAAATTGGGTCGCTGGTTGTTCCATAAGCTAACATCATGATCTCTACAGAGATGCATAAGATTTTGCTACCCGGAACTGAACACATTCTCTCTCCATCTTCACCTTTGAGGTTTTTAACTTTCTTCAAGCTATACTCATATATTCCTTCTTGGATGAATCCTTTGATTCTCCAATTGAAAGTCCTCACAGTTTTCCACTATTCTTAGAGCTTTTTTGTTTCTCTCCCTTCTTCCCAATTATTTCCTCAGTTCAGTTGTTTTTCAGTCATGTCTGACTCTCCTTGACCCCATTTGGGGTTTTCTTGGCGGAGATACTGTATTTGTTTGCCATTTCCTTCTTCAGTTCATTTTACAGATGAGGAACTAAGGCAAACAGGGTAAAGTGACTTTCCTAGGGTCACACAGATAGTGTCTGAGGATGGATTTGAATTCATAAAGATGAATCTTCCTGATTCCTAGCCCAGTGTTCTATCCACTGTGCCACCTAGCTACCCTATCAATTACTTCATACCTTTCCTTTAAATAATTGACGATCATTGTCACCCCTAGTCTCTCCCAGTACCATGTCAGCTCTGAGCTTAGGGTCTAAATAATATTTTGTCACTGCATCCTAAGTACCTAACTGAACCTTCACATAGTAGGTGTTTAATGAAAGCAATAATCCTAAAACATAGGTTTGAATAAGTCACTTACCTGATCAATGATCTCTAATGGTTCCTTGTTACCTAAATTCCTCTGTTTGACATTGATAACCCTTTACAACCTGATCTTTCCAGATTGATTATATATTACTCTCATTAATGTTCTGTGAAGTCTAGCCAGAATGGCCTTCTTTCTACTCCTTAAAGATTTGCTGCTTCTTTGCCTTTCCAAAGACTACCCTCCATGCCAGGAACACACTCCTCACCTCCCCGCCAAAAAATTCTAATATTCCTTTAAGTTTTAGCTAAAGTGCTGCTCTCTTCAGAAAGCTTTTCCTGATCCCCAAACTGCCACAGCCCTCTAGCTCTCGCTAGCTTACAATGAATTGCCTTGTATTTCTTTTGTATTTCTTCTGCTTTTATTTAAAAAGGTACATGGTGACAATCTTGAAAGAATGTGAAGTCTTGTAGAAGACCTTATTTTTATTATTTATTTTATAAATAAATATAATTTCCCTTTGTATGTTCATTGCCTAGAACAGTAAGTATCTGGCACAGGTATCAATAAGTGTTTTTGAATGAATGAGTGAAAGTCACTTAACTTTCTTGAGTGTCCTGCAAATGGGACAATAATTCCTCAGACACTGTTATGAAGGAGGCTGTTAGAAAATAATCAAAGGTCATAGAAAATGTGAGTCATGTTTGGACAGGGTTTTTTATTTGGTTGGTTGGTTTGGTTTTTGTCCCCACCGCCCTCCTCTCCATCTTAAACAGGCTGCAGGTAGGATTTTAGTCAAAAAGCCTAGACAGTTGTGTCTTCTCAAAAGGCCCTTTAAATCTGCTTCTCACACTGCTGCATTGCACCCATTGGCCTCTGAGCAGATCGAAGCCAGAGCCAACAACAGCCAGCATGGAGTGCAGCACAAAACTTGGGAAATTCCTAAGTCAGGCCCTAAATCTCCATCTGTAGGCCTGCAGCCTCTTAGGCAGGAGTTTAAGGATAACTGCCAGTCACACAGGCCAGGCACAGGGAATCTGATTGATTCTGGGACTCATCATGAAGAATTAGGCAGGAGACTGGAAGGACAGAGGGTACCACTCCACTACCTAGTACATTTTGGTGCTTTTTAAGTTACAACCACTTTAGTTTGAGGTGTTTATTCACAGAGCTCACCAGCTGGAGGCACCCTCCCTGTCTATTTGTGCTGCATGGAATAAGCAGGGTAAAAGTTCCTAAGATGGCCTTTCCAGAAAGAAGGAAATCCTAAGAATGAACAAATTGGCCACCATTTCCAGACTGCTTTACCAACTACAAAGATCTTTCCTCCCAGCAACCCCAATAATGCCCTTTCTATAAGCCTGGGCTAAACTCTCTCTTATTCAATCTTCTCTCACCTACCAGTCCACAGTCATTTCTTTATCATTAAAATGTTTGTTCCTTGAGGGAAGAGACTACATTTTATTTGTTTTTTTTTCTTGTTTGCATTTTTCTATATCATTTTCTGTTTCATACATACAATAAAAAAAATGCTTGTTGACTAACAGGAACTATCTAAAGTAAGAGTTCTTATCTTCTATGTGTGTGTACGTACGTATGTATATAAGTGTCATTGAATCTTTTGGCAGTATGGCAAAGCCTATAGACCTCAGAATCATGGTTTTAAATAAATGAAGTAAAATATAGTACCCCTGAATGCACGGACTCTGGGTTAAGAAATTCTTCTTTATAGCCAGTACTGATTTTTTCACATTTGCCATATATTGCCGTGTATTTTTTTCACGCATGCCTTTTCTCTCTATCTAGATTGCAAATTCCCTGAGTGTCAGAATTGTGTCTTACATCTCTCTGTGTAGTTCATAATCCATCTTTTGTGTTTGGCACAGTACTAGCTATTTAGTAAACTCTGGGTAGATGGATAAATGGATGGATACAATTCCAAAAACTGTGTTTGTGTGTGTGTGAGAGAGACAGAGACAGAGACAGAGACAGAGACAGAGAGAGAGAGAGAGAGAGAGAGAGAGAGAGAGAGAGAGAGAGAGAGAGAGAGAGAAGGGAAGAGGGAAAGGGACTGAAATAAGCATGCAAGGACAGAATAGCATCACTGGAGAATGACCTCCACAGTGATGCAGTACAGAGGGGACAAGCAAGTGGGAGGAATCAGGAAGGAAGGAGAGGCAGAGGACATTACACATGGCAAGCAGAAAGACACATCCCATGGAGGTGACAATATAAAGGCCCAGGAGCTTGTGTCAGGCAAGCTCTTTCCAGGGCCTGAGCTTGAGGAATCAGGGATGATTTTCATGTGGGGAGAGCATGAAGGCAGGCTGTGGCGCTGACAGTGATGGAAATAGATGAGAATCGGATTTGAGGAGGCAGTGAGACATCCAAAGGCGGATGTCATCAAGACAGGCAGTGACGCATGACAGGTCAAGGGCAAGATGGAGAGATTGGGGCAGGGGGGAGCAGTGGGGAGAGACTTCATGCCACAGGATCTCAGGCATGAGTGTTCTCTCTGGAACTGGATCCACATAGAGCATGTTGTCAGTGAGGCTGTGTTTGAAGCAAGATTACTTAGCACTTCTGAAACTTGATTATTGGCTACTGAAAAAGGAATACAGTGGTGAAGATTTTGAATCTTTCACTTAAATGTTATATGTATGTCAAGATGAATGACCATAAGCAAAAGTTACATTGCAGAAGTAAGTATGGGTTTACAAAGAGAAAAGAAAAAGGCAAAGATGCTCATTTCTGTTAGCATTCAGAAGTTCATGGCCACTTGGGAGTAGGGAAGAAAAATTAGCAAACACATTATATTACACATTCATTATGTATTCATTCTCATTCATATTCTCTCTCTCTCTCTCTCTCTCTCTCTCTCTCTCTCTCTCTCTCTCT
>NW_027185804.1:31570541-31583996 GCF_028583685.1 Petaurus breviceps papuanus
CTCTCTCTCTCTCTCTCTCTCTCTCTCTCTCTCTCTCTCTCTCTCTCGGCTTAAGGAGCTCACAAAGGAAAGCTTCTTCTACCAATGTAGATCCACAATTTATCTGTAACTTGTCACTATAGGGAAGAGGTGGGACTGAAAACCACATCTTCCTGGTTTTAACACCAACATTCTATGCACTTTGACATGCCATCTCTCCATTACCAAGACAAATCATTTCTTGTCTCCATTTGTAGTCACTGGTGCCCATAAGTAAATGTAAATGGATACGAGAGAGATCTAGCTTCAAGTCTAACCTCTAACCCCAACTGTCTATGTGATTCTAGGTAAGTCATTTAGCTTTTTAGTGATAATAACACATTCCTTAGGCAGTGATTAATAACTGCTTTTGTCTGTCCAGGGAAACCTATAAGATACTTTTTCAAACTAATGTTTTTAAATAAATAAAATTTTAAAAGAAAACATTGGATTAAAAAGAAAACCAATTATATTGAAAAACAGTTATCATTTTTTTTTAAGTTCATAGATGCTAGGTTAAGAGACCTGAGGCTGAAAGTTGCAGAGTGGATGCCAATATTCACTGTTAGACAAAACTGCTTCTCCAGGGGTTTCTTACACCAATTAAATAACAGGTCTGATTCCATGCCTCCACTACCTCCCCCCCCCAAAAAAAAATAAATTCTGTAGGTATTACATGTAGACATTGTTCCTACCCTTTGGAATTTTGGATTTTAAGGGAATTTATGCAGATTTGCATATATACACATCATGAAGGACATGGGGAACCTGTAATGCAAAATAAATTAAGTGAAACTATTTGATTAGATACAAGAAAGAAGGCAATAAGCCTTTTTTAGGAACAGAGAGGCAATTGGAAATTGGAGTTTTAGACCAGGTGAACTCAGAGGCGATTGGTGCCTCTTTTCCTGTTAATTAGGAATAGCTTCTTAATTTGATCTTGAACAGATTTTCTTGCCTCCAATCAAGTGAGGTGTCTCCACTCACAGAATTTTACATCTGGGAGTGACTTCAACACCAGGCCCTTTTGATTCCATGCATGAAACCAAGAGATGGAAGAGGTCAGTTTGATTAATTCTGACTTTGGCAGCTGGGAAAGCATAAAACATATAGTAACTAGAATTTACATAGCATTATCAACCTTGAAAAACTATTATTATTCTCATTTATGATTGTTGTTATTGTCATTAATACTCTCCTATTTTTGAAATGAGGAAAAAGTGTATCTGAGAATTTGAGTGATTCCACCTTGGTCAATGAGTTATTAAATATCAAAGGTTGGAATTTTAACTTCATATATACTTTTTTTTCCATTCAGAATCAAGTATCTAGAACAGGAAAGATCTTTGGAGATCATTATTTCAACCCTTCATTTTAGGGATAAAAAAACCTCAGAGGAAGGGGTTGCAATTCAAGCTTTTATTTATTGTTTAAGATCACAGGTTCAGAGCTGGATGGGTTTTGAGACCATCCAGTCCAATCCCATATAGGGGTGTGTATGTATATGGATATACATGTATGTGTGTATTGTGTATGTATGTATGTATGTATGAATGTGAGAAAAATAGTACCATATATAAAACTGTGAATATTAAATAGTTCATATTTACATATATTTTATGAAAGTCTTTGTAAATAAAATAATGATGCAAATGTTCATTCTTTTTTTTTTCCTTCCTCTCCTGAGGGGTGAGGTAGGAGTGGATTCCAGGGGTATTTTACTTTATATTTTATCCCACATGATTATCTATTATCTATGTCTATGTGGTTATATGAATTACCATGATAATATCAATCAACATTTATATCTAAAGGTCACTCCGTTTAGTAAATGTCAGAGACATGATTAGAACTCAAGTCCTGTGACTAATTAGAATAAACACTCATTTTTCTCTGCAATCTCCAATGCCTTATAATAATAGCTAATATTTATATAATGTTTGAAGGTTTGCAAAGTGTTTTTCTTCTGTTGTCTCCCCACAAGCCAGGTGCTATTACAAACACTATAAATTTATTTCTAATACAAAGGAAAGTGAGATACAGAAAGTTTCAGTCACTTGCTCAGGGTCACACAGTTAGTCTCTGAGGTAGGATTCAAACTCAGGTCTTCCTGATTCAGTCTTATGCTCTATCCCCTGAACCACCCAGCTATCCAGGTTCCCAATACAGTACCTGACAAAAAAATGTATGGACTTAATAAATTCTTTTTGGTTTACTGATTAATTGACTCCAAGTCCATCACTAGCTATTACACAATGTTCCCCCTTTAGAGGACTGGGTTTTCTGTTAGGAAACATTGGATGAAGTTTCTAGCTGATAAAGGTCAAATCCCCTCAACTCCCCTTCATCAAATATTCTATCTAGTATGTAGTAAGAATAATATTTAAGTTTTTTACTTTGCAGGGTTGTTATGGGAATCAAGAAAGAGAATAGATATAAAGGTCTTTATAATAAAATCATTATGGGAATGTCAGCTACATTTATGTTTTTAGTTGAGACTCATGTCACCTTTTTGGGTTCTTAGCATAACTGGGATGATCAAAGAACACTTGCTTAATTTCTTCCCCACGTATCCTGACAATTCTTCTACTAACTGGATCATAATGGTTACCTCACACATGGGAATTAAGATTCTAACTACAGGAGAGCTGGGAATGAGTCTATTTATTGAGGGATTCTCCATGTCCTTCATCTTTCCTCTATTGAATGTTATAAGGAAGGACTTCCAGTCACTTGGTTTTGTAGAGAACTGCATCCAGCCTCAGATACTCAAATATAATTCCATCCTCAGACTATAAATTTACAGTCCTGGGCAAGTCACTTAACCTATTTTTGCCTTAAATTACTTCAGAAGGAAATGGCCAACCAATGCAGTATCTTCCAAGAAAATGCCATAGACTATATGGTCCATGGAGTCACAAAGAGTTGGACATGACTAAAGGACTGGACAACACCCCCACACAATTCAGCATTCTATATGCATTACACATGTTATGATGGAGAGAATCTTGGGTATGGAGGCAGAATCTGGGTTTGAATCAACTCTGTTGCTTCTTAGTTGTATATCATTGGGCTTCTCAGTTATGCTCTCTGAGCACTTCAATTTCATCAAATGCAAAAAGAAGTGGTTGGATTATATGACATCATCATCATCATCCTCATCCTCCCACACCACTACCAAATTGGTGATCATCATAGGAATCCTCACTGATAACCCTACCTAGCAAAACTACCATTGTAATAATAATTTCTTTGTTTAAATATAATAAATATTTTTATAATAATATTTGACTTAATAATAGTAATGATGGTTTATATTTACATAAAAGATACAGATTTGATCCCATGGTCAAGAAAACTTGGGTTTAGGTCCTGCCTCTGACACATATATGAGATTTGTGACTTTGGGAGCTAAATGGCACAGTGAATGAAGTGCTGGAACTAGATCCAGAAGGACTTATGAGTTCAAATCCTACTAGACACATGATTGCAATATTAGCCTGTGTAAAACACTTAATCTTTGCCTTTCTTGGTTTCCCTATCTGTAAAATTAGAAAATTAATAATAGCATTCAGTTGCCAGGGTTGCTGTGAAGATAAAATTTAAAGTGTATTCCAAAACTTAAAGCACTATATAAATAAGTTAATATTACATTTTTTTGTTCTTGTTGATATTTCACCTAACTTCTCTGTACTCCAAGTATCTCTCTAAAATAAAAAAAAAAATGTAGGGACTGGATGGCACTGTTAGAAGTAATTTCCTCATGGTGAACATAATCATCAGCTTGGATACTCATTCCCAGGAGAGAAGTTAGGAGCTCTTTAAGCTACTTGGAACATAATCTTCACAAAGATCCTATGTTACGTTGGACAAATATTGTTATTCCTATCTTATAGAGGGGAAAACTGAGAATAACAGAAATTGAGTGACTTACCCAAAGGTACACCTCATACATGGAAGAACCTGGGTTCAAACTCTGGCATGGTTTTCATTGAGCCCCAAAACTTCTCATTAAGGTCAGACAGTTAACGATTCCCAGTGGTGGAATCTCTATATTTTTCAAAAGTCCTTAAATAACCCTCTAAACTCACAACAGGAAGACAGCAGACATTTCTGCAAACAGCTACAAGACAAGTTGAGTTCCTGTGCTGTAATTCCTTCTATCGTAAGGCTTCACACCAAGTTGTAGCTAATGACCTTCAATAAATACGTGATGATTGACTGACTGCATTTAGGAGTAAGATGTTTCACCACGATCCCTACTCAGCCCGTGATCTAACATCTGAGTTGTGTTTTGAAACTCCATACACATGGAGACATATGATTGTAGGCACTTACATCTGTCATCATTTAGGAAATTGGGATCATAAGTGAAATCACATCTGGAAAAGGCTTTTAAGCATCTCGGGGAAGGAGGTTGATTGAACCATGGTATGTGAAGGAGATTAATTCATTTCCCCAGACTGTAGCTTTCCTCTTTCTTCTCTATTTAGTACTCTGGTCACAAATACCACCTTTATCGGCACACAGAAGAATTTGTGTGTGCCAGAATCATTTTGCATTGTACAGTGTAAAGATGTTTTATCCCAAAACAGACCGAGGAAAGTACTTGGCATACAAACTGAATCTGTGGGCACAGTGGGACTGTGGATCAAGGAAAGGAGGAGAAATGCCCATGACCAACCCCCAACTCAAACACTTAGAGCCATATAATGACAGCACACAACTGTCATTTCATTGCCAGCCTTCATGGTTCAGTGAAAATAAAATAAAACACTGGTTTAAAGTCAGAGGTTCTGAGTTCAATCCTGCCTTTCTTTGTCCCTACTTATATGACCTTATTTAAGTCACTTAAACTCTTTTGGCCTCAATTTTTTTTTCAAATATGAAATGTGGGGGTTGAGGATGATTTCTAAGCTTCCTTCCAGGGCTAAATTTATGAGACTATGATCATGCCTTTCCAGATAACCCACAAAAGTCCCTGGCTTGTGATATATAATTTGTTCGTTGCTTCCCTATACATTTCCTTCTTGGACCTTGGTATTCCTGGGTTTTGTTGGTAGGGTTAGAGTCTGGGGGTGGGGAATAAAATGCCATAAAAAAAACAAATAAATCAACCTCACGTCCCTGCCACGCCATGGTTTCTGAGTTACTTCATTTCTTGGATCCTGACCTTTTTTACTTTCCTGAGGAGGGGTCTCTTCCTCTATCCAACTCCCTGTTCAGCTCATCAGCACAAATCAGCTCCCAACCTAACTCATCTGCACCTGAAGGCCAATGAACAAACATGCAACATCAAGCTGAAGATCAAGCTAAGTTTGAGTGTTCCTAATTATCGTTATTATAATGACATTTTGCATGGGGATATCATTCTCTCAACACTGACTAATGCACAATTGAGCACTGGGGTACCAATCATATCTGGTTTGTAGCATCATGTTATAAGAGATCATGGATAGTTGAGGGTCAAAGGACTACTATGCTAGTATTTTTTTTTATCTTTGTTATCTCAAGTGCCTTGTGCAGTTTATAGTGTTTACGTAGTGATCACAATCTGTGATTTGAAGTGTTAGGAGTCATGTTTTTATGGTTAAAGATGCCATTTATATCATCAACAATTTTCAGGATCCTGGGGTCATATACCCTGATTATCTGATGCCTACGCTCACAATGGGATTTTCAGAATGTCCAGCCAACTTTAACACTTCTGAATCAGAGTTAGAATTGGAGTTTAGTGTTCTATTAAATACTCATAAATTTTAATGATCAAAGAGCATCTTTCCCTTTGATCCCATGAGGTCAACAACTCGCTGATCCTCAAACAACCCAGACAATATCTCAAGGGAACAATTTTATTAACACACGCCAATGATGGACTAATCTTTAAATCCTGCTTTTATCATGTCACTTCTCTGATCAAAACTCTTCAATGACATCTCTTTATTTACTACCTTATCAAATCTAAAAGTCTCTATTTAAGAGGGCATATGATACCAGTACCACGGACAGATGATTATATTTGGAGTCAGAGGAGCTGTGTTTCTTTAAATCACAGCTTTGCTACTCACCCTTGTCAACAGAAATTTGAAGATTATCTGGAATATAGTAGGCATTTAATGAATTCCTGTGACTTGACTTGATCTTGGGATATTTATTTAATATCTCTAGGACTTGCATTCTGTAAGAAGGAGATTGGGTTGGATGAAATCAAATGTCCCTTTCAAGTTTTAGATTTCAGACACTATATTTTCATAACCCCACCACACCTTGCCTCTCTAGACAGGTTTCCTATTCCCACATAAACATCCACTGTTCTAGGTTGACTTTCCCACTCCCCATTCCATGGTTGCAACTTGCTATTTGTGAATGTCATAGCTTTGTTTATGCCACCTACCCTTGCCAGGATTGTCATCTCCCCTCTTCTCCGCCTACCTTCCTATCTTCAAGGTCCAGGTTTAGTCTCATCTCCTAAGAAAAGCTTTCCTTGACTTCCTCAGTCCTCATTAATTACCTTGGCTTTGAATGACTAAAGTGATTTTTGTATCATCAACACCTCACAGCTCAGGGCAAAATTATACGTGGTGCTATTACATGTGGGGTGCCAACTACAGCACTTGATGCCCAGGTACACATTCAACTACATTATGATGAAGTGAGTAGAAAAATGGACATTGAATCGTGAAACCTTAAGTTCAAATCTCATATCTGACGGTATCATTTTAACTGCAGAGAAGTAATTTATCTTCTCTGGGTCTCAGTTTCCTCACCTATAAATGGGAATAATCATACATCATTACTCCCTTATAAGGTTCATATGAGGCCCAAAAGATATAATATGTAAAAAGCAATTTAGAGACTTCAAAGAGTGATACAGATGTCAGTTGTTATTGATTTTGAGAAATAGTATGATTTGTTGGATTGAAAATCTACATTAAGGCCAGGAAGCTTGGATTCAAGTCCAGGTTTAACATATACTGGTTGTGTGACCCTGTACTAAACATTTAAGCTCTTGATGGTTCATAGTACTAAGACTATATTTGGGACAGATTATGCTGACCTGCCTTGGTAGAAGGAGTTTTCTGTATATCAGTATATTATAGGAAGGTCCCTCTACCAATGATGTCAGAGATGCAATACCTGCCATATTATCAATATTTTATTAGTACTATTTTTTGACTGGTAGAATGACTGTAGTGAGAACTGATGTACAAAAAATAAAGGGATTTATAAAGAGTCCATCTGAATGAGGGAAAGATCAGGGAAGGCCCACATGACTGCATTATTAATGACTTTGCCATCTTCTGCTCCAAAATGAGGAGTAAATTCACACACAACACCCCTTCCACACACACACAAACATACATGTACACATACATACACACATTCTCATATAGATAGATAGAGAAATGAGATATAGATAGATATACACATGCTTACACATATACATTTACATGTATATGTTTTGTCAAAACCATTAGCCTTACATAACCATAACAACTAAGAAGCTAACATCTCCAAGAAGATATTTTCACTCTGAAAATCCTGTTCAATGGAATAATAAGGTTTAAGTGAATCATCATATTGCTTAAAAGCCGATTGTGATACACAATATTGATCAGTGCTAGCAATAATATTACTAGTTAATAGTAATGCTATTAATGGGAATTTGCCTTATACTTGAGATTTCCTGGTCAACCTTCATGAGAAATAATTAGGTATAATGGTTAGATTAACAGACTTGGAGTCAGATCTGAGCTCAATTCCTAACTTTTAATGGATAACCAGGAAAAAGTGCCTTAGTCACTTTAAGGCTCAGTTACCTAATCTGCAAAATGGGAATGGAGAAAATATTTGTATTAGCTACCCCTTAAGGATGCAACAAACTTCCAATAAGATAAGGCCAGCCAGTGTTTAACTGTCTACCAGGTAGAGGGGATCAAAATGGCAAAAAAAAAAAAAAATAGCCTGCTTTCAAGAAGCATGCATTCTTATAGATATTAAAAAAAACGTATGCAATATACTTTGCAAATATCATTATTGTAGTTATTATTTTCCTATTTTTTTAGAGATGGCATATGTGACATTGTTATTATTCTTATTTTAAGGATAAGACAAATCCTTTTCATCTTATCTAATGGAGTTCCTCAATAAATGGTCTCGGTAAGGTCAGGTCACTACCAAGAAACTATTTATATTTAATGTTCTCTAGGCAAAGCTGGACTAGGAGTTAGAATTCTAGAATTTGAATCTGGAGAGATGTCCATCTTCCCAATAAAATAGGAGTTTTTAACCATCAGCAGGGTGTGTCTTGTGGACTCTGTTGGCTTTCTGGTGAAGCCAATGAAACCCTTTGTGAGAATAATATGTGTTCCTTTTTACTTTTAAAAATCAAAGGAAATGGACAATTTCAGATGGAGTTTAGCAATCATAATGACATTTCTCCCCCATTCATGGTCATAAACCACTTGAAATCTCTCCCCATGCACAAAGGTGAGAATCTAAGCACTAGAAACTTAGACTTCTCTTTGGAAGAGATGAACTCTAGAACAGTAGTAATAAAGAAAGTTGACACTTATATAACACTAACATTTGCAAAACACTTTATAGACCATGATTTATTCATTTCAACAAAAGCCCTAGGAAGTAGTTAGATGTTATTTTTAAGCTCATTTTTACAAATGAATGAATCAAGTCCCAAGTGACTAGATGATATGTCCAGGGTCACACAAAAAAGAGTCTAAGGTGGGATTCCTTGCACCAGTTCTCTGCTAGGCATTCCTTGCTCTAGGGGAGCAGTCTAGAACAATCTAGATCTGATCCATATCTCCCCCAGGATACTGTGCTTCATTAGAAGGTGTGCTGGTATGCTTTCCAAATGATTTCTATCATCTGAACTTTGTTCACCAACTCATTTCTTCCTTCTCCTTACCTCAAATATTTAATTTCCTAGGTGCCTTTCTCTGACTAGTAATGTTTCTGACAGGCTGTCTGTGTCACTCAGTCTTATGTTTTGTGCCGGTCTCCCTTTTTCATTCTGAAGAATAAAGGCAGAGTCCAAGAAGCATAGGCAGAATTCCTCACAACCTTTGTCTTATAGTGGAAAAGTCTTTTTCCTTAAAGCACTCATTCTAATTCCTATCTCTCTGTGGCACCACATATGATAGCTTAGTTGCTAACTCCCCACCAGTTTAGGTTAGCAGAATAAAAGTTCTTTCAATCTTGAAATCCATGCATTTCAAGACTGAAAGAATTTTTATTAATAATCCTATGATTTGGTAGCAGGAAGACAATGTATAATTTCTATACTTCTTTATAATTTAGACAACACCATCCTGACAAACCTATGACTTCTAAATATACTAATAGTACTAACTAGTAAAGAGTGTTCTTAGAACAACCCCAAAATGAGCCAGTACAGATGTTCAACGTGTGTGCAACAGCAAAGTAAATGAGTTCGGAGACTGCTTAGGAAAATAGAGAAAAGTTTATTTATTCTTTCTCATGAGAAAGGGCCCTCTGCCCCTGTCACTCAAATGGCATCTGCCAGGGAGAGAGCACCAGGTAGAAGCAAGCCCATGGTTATATAACCTTCTAATGCAGAAACCCAACTCCCCAACTGGCCTTCACTCTCATTGGTAGGGAGGCCGGCCCACGACCTAAGCATGGGAATCTATCTCAGAAACAAAGGACACAGAAACATGTGGGTGTCTCCTGCAAGGCCAGGAAGGCAGTTTTATCGTTATTTGGCATATCTTGTGCTGAGGTGGCACTGGGGAGGGTCTCCATTGCTCTAAGTCCCAGATTCCTGCAAGGTCTAAACTTAGGCCTAGGGGATGCTGAAGCCACTCTGGATTTGATTTTTCAGAATGAGGAAACTTCACTGCAAATCATCCCTCACAAAAGGACCAGTGATTTGTTCAGCATTGGGAATCAGTATGGGAAATCTATCCACCAGTCCAGATCACTACACATCTATGACTTGGCAGATAAGTTGTCATTAATTGTCTGAAGTAATAAGAGATAAAATGATTTTTCTCAGTGTTGCATAGCTTTCAAGCATCAGAAGTGGGATTTGAACTCATTTCAAGCACAACATTCTATCCCCTCAGTCTTACTGTTTTGACAAGCAGCTCCCATAGGTATGCAATTATTCTCATTTATTTACATAACACTTTAAAATGTACTAAGGACTTCCCTTCCAGAAACCAGGGAGTTCAAAAGGGTTACTATTTTTTGATGATGAGGAAACATAATCTTTTTTTTTTCTTGATTTTCCCAAGGTCACACAGCCTAGGAAGAACTGGAAGTTGGAGTCATACATGGTTCTTCTGACTGCTAGCTCAGCCTAGGCCAACTCCTCTCCCTCCCCCTTCCCACCTCATGACCCCTCCCCTCCCAATCTGAAGCCTTAGTGAGCTAACAGCACAGCTGTTTTATGAGACTTAGCAGAGAAACTGAAAATACAGTAAATTCTATATTCTCCAGGACAAGCTAGAGACTTTGCATAACACTTTTCATTTCCTTGAGCAATGCCTTTGCAGTATGGACTAAGAAGGCTGTCTAGACCAATCTTCTCATTTATTTTATAGTGTAAGAAAGTCATTCCAGCAACTAGTTACTTCCTGCTGTTTAAAGAGTATTACTATGCCGGGAAATGAACATTGAACTCTATTTTCAGTTAGTACCTTCTTAAGATTGCCAACTAGCTTCCTATTGTATAGTAAGGCTAATATGGCAATGCATTAGGGACTGGTGAGTTTCTCCATGTCAGAGAGTCCTCCAAAAAGCTTGATAGCAACAGATTCATAACATGATTTTCACAAAATTGCCTCAAGCTGAGCTTAAGTGACTTGCCCAGGGTCACACAGCTACTAAGGGTAAATAACATAATAGCAAATTAGGTGTTCCAGACTTAAAGCTCAAAGCTCACTACGCTATGGAAGCACATATTTGACATGAATGATATAGGTTGTTGTGTTTGGATGGTTTTCAGTAACGTCCAATTCTTTGTAACACTCTGGGATATTCTTGTCAAAAATACTGGAGTCTTTTGCCTTTTCCCCCTCCTGTCCATTTTATAGATGAGGAAACTGAGCTAAATAATATTAAGTGACTTGCACAGGGTTATATGAGAAGCTGGATTTGAACTCACTTCTTCTTTACTTCAGGCCTAGGGTTCACACTGAGCCACTTAGTTCAGATATTCTTCCAAGATAATAACTTGTATTTCTCTGTTTAGATACTGGTAGTTTCCTCACCTAGGAGTTGACTGTAACAACAACAGCAAATTCCCAAAGTAGTGTCAATCCCTCTCTCTTTTGAGCCCAACTACAATCCAGGGATACAAAGGCTTGGTATTGTCGCCATTTCAATACAAATTACAATCAGAAAATGATACATTACCATATTTTTGCCCCTCTATCCTAAGGGCCTATGGACCTTTCTAAGTGTTTCCTCTCTCTGTGGCTTCACTTTATGAGAAGGTATTTTCTTCTAGAGCAGGGACTGTCTTTTCTGTGTCTTTCCTGAATTCTTTACAAAGAGTTTAGTGCTAAAAAACAAACAACAAAAGCAAAAGAAAAGCAAAGAAAAAATGCATTCTTTTAAAATCAGGCCAAAGAGATCAAGTGACTTTCAGGCAGACAGAAGCAAAGCCTTGAGGCAAGATTTGATCCTATGTCTTCCTAGGCATCATCTACCAGGATAATTCTGAGCTGTTTTTTTTTATTCTAGGAGTGTCTCAGCATTATGAAACACTATATTTACCAGAGTTTACCTACTGGACCCTTAAAGGAGGGTAACCGTGACTGAACCAGTTATCTCAGTGCTTTAGAGAATGGCTACATTAAGAGTCTCTTTCTACTGAAACAAATGTCCATCTTTTTCTAAAACTTACAATGTAAGCCAGTTGTCCAGAGCTCTAAGGTTAAGTGACTTGTCCAAGATCACACAGCCAGTATCTCTCATAGGTAGTATTTGAATTCCTCATCTCAAGGGACAGATGTTTACAGACTTAAAGGAACACCCAGAGTCTGATGCCCTGATTATAGCTGCTTAGTCAGGTAAAACCAGATCTAAATTAAAAGTGACAGGATGAATGATACTAGACTAATAATGACCTCATCAGAGCTGGGACCTCTGGAGGTCCCACATGGAGACCCCCTGCTACTTAAAAATGAGATGAATTTAATTTGCTCCAAAGCCCCTGACTTATCCTCTCTTAATTAGCTTCTCTTTCATTTTGTCATTCACTGGGGAATTCTGAGGGATTTTTTTTAACTGAAACGAAGAAATAGTAGTGCATGTAAACTTTCCTGCCACCAGAAAGACATTCTTAGCTCAGCACAACTGCCACTATTTACTAGGGTTACCAACAGCAAAATTTACAGTGAAAGGGGGCATAATATGAGACATCAGTATGAACACCCTTCAACTATCACTCCCCTCTTCTTCCCAATCATATCTAATTTATATCACTGTATTTGGTGATGGCTCATTTTAAATATTAGAAACACCTCCGTAGTGCTATAGGGCTAGTCCTAGAACCTTTGTGGTCACTGGCTTCGGTGATTAAAATATGGGAGCACCAGGTCAAACTCCAATACACGGGCAACTCAATGTTCTGTGATTGTGGTCTGTCCTGGTTTACTTCAGTGCCAATCCCCACATCAGCACTTTTCACCAGCGGACAGCTGCAGGCTGATGTGGTGACTCAGCACTCAGAGCCCCAAGCTCTGTCAGTTCTGGTCCTCCCTCTCCTCCCAGTGACTCTGGCTCTCAAGGACCTGTATTCAGCTCTCTAGGGTTTCAGGGTGAGGAACAGGTACTCCCTAGTTTCCTGTACTGATATCCCATGCTGAGTTTCTTACTGAGAGAAGGGAGCTATACACAAGTTAACTGTCTTGAGTCTTAAAGAAGTAAAGCCAAGCTAGAACATCTCCACTCATTGGGATTGGTTTGCTGACCTGAATGATGTGAGAGACAGGAAACCCAACCAGCAAAGGAATGTGTCTGGCAATGGAAATCCCCTTTATCTGTCCCAAATCCTAAAAAGCAAAAGATTTTGTTCATTCATTCATTGAAATGCCCTGTCATTTCTTTCAGAGAGTGGTGTGGGAAGATTAAAGGGTTCCAGCCCACCTTCTCTCTGGTACCTGGGACACAGAACCTCTCCTTATATGATGGTGGTGATTTTTCCTGTATTCTCTCAGGGATAAAGCCAGCACTACTGTACACAAAGACATACATCATGCTGGCATAATATAAGAGAAAAAAACAGGTTTGAGTACTAAAAGAAACCTGGACACATAACTAGATCCATGTCCAATTTAAAGTTGTTTCTCCTGATCTTGACAAGAGCTTTTCTTTTTCCTCCTTCTCTTCTTCCTTTTCTACTTCCTCTCTCTCTCTCTCTCTCTCTCTCTCTCTCTCTCTCTC
>NW_027185804.1:31584096-31616324 GCF_028583685.1 Petaurus breviceps papuanus
TTCCTTCCTTCCTTCCTTCCTTCCTTCCTTCCCTCCTTCCTTCCTTCTTGTTAATTAATGCTTCAAGAAACATTGGCAGATTTAAGGAAACCTAGAAAACTTTGCATTGCTGAATTTGCCTGGAATTTTTATACCAGGCAAGTCTGAATCTATCTATGGTCACTCATGCCCAAACCCCTGATTCTATTTTCAGCATCTTCCCAGCACTAATAAAAGGGTTGCCACATTTGGAAGTTCCAATGATTGCATTTATTAAAACATCAATTACTCAGAAGTTAAGATTCTCTCTTTTGTTTTTATTTCTTAGACTTGTTGTTGAGAATACTTTAAGTAATTAATGTCTAAGAGGTTTGCAGGTATAAATCTCTATACAGTGGGTAATGATTCATGCAGGGTGAGGTGGTGGTGGGGATACCATACAATTTTAAAAGCCTTCTTCTATAAAGTTGCTCATTTGCAAACTTCCAGAGCAATATTTTGCCAAAGCTTTCTTCTAGTGCAAGCTGAAATTGTGGCAGAGCAGGTCACCCAGTACCCCTAGCATAGGCTAGAGCCCCAGGACTACGGAAGCATGGTTAGTGTCTCAGAGGTTGAAGGTTAATGAAGAGCTGACAATTCAAAGGGGTTGATGCTGTTGTTCTTTCATAGGTTAAAGCAGCTCACAATCCCCTGAGGTTGAGTTGTTTGTTGTTTTCTTTGGAAACTAGAATGTCATCTACCTACATGCAGCTGTCTCCTCCTCTTCCCTGAAGAGGAAAGTATAATTATTTGCCCTCGTTTATATCATATCCTGCCCCCCAAGCTACCCCCCCATGATTTTTCCATATACTAAATTCTGTGTCTCCACTACCTTGACCACCAAAGGAAAGAGAAGCATTTTGGAGATTCTCTTTAGATGCCATTCATGCACCCCTCCTCTCCTCAGACTCAACTTAAATGAGAATTGTTCCTTTCCTGATGAGGTAAGAGCAGCTGAACCCTGTGTGTCATAGAAGAAAATGTTGGGATCAGGAAAAGGAACCATTACTAGAGAAAGCTCTGTAGTCAATTAGCTTGTGATGGAAAGCCAGCTTCTCTGCCCTATTCCTACATTGTCCACAGGAATGTTCACTTACACAGAACCCAGAGAACACCTCGAAAGGTTTCCCTCCTTTGCTTCCTCCAATAATACTGCCATGGTGTGGGGTGAAGGGGTGGGGGAGGAATAAAACAAAACAATACACTGTGTATCTGTAGGCAGCATCAAACAGAAGGAAAAGATGGGGCATGATCGTATCAGAGCACAGTCTGTCCATTAAGTTTTGAATGACATGTCACAGAGACCTCACATTTATCAACAGTAGTATAGGTAGAGATACAGAGATAGACAGAATATTGGTAATCAGCATTTCCAGTCTCTAGCTCCTATGCCTTTATACACTTTCCAAGACTAAAAGTGTATATCTATAAAACCTTAAGCACCCAAATCTCAAACCCTAAGAACGATCAGCTCTAGATACACAGATTGGTTTCCACACGGAGGGAGAAAAAAAAAAAACAAGGTATGCTTAGTGCTGATGTCTCTTCTATTTAGTTAACGTATCTGCCATCTATTTATACTCATGTGCCGGCAGTAACAGTGGTCCAGGGTGGATTCATTTCTCTTGGATATCAAGCATTTCTATGGAGAAAAGCCAGTCTTCTTACTCAAATGAGTGGGGAATACTCCAAGTTCATCCCCCTGGGATTTAGGCATTTCAGTAACATATTTACAGGCGATTTTCACTTCTTGAGGGAGGATAAGTGCCATGAATGCAGTGATAAAAATACTCCTGGCCAGGGGAAATGGGATGCTCTCACAATGAAATGGTATTTTGCTTGAATTAAATAACCTCAGAATGGAAATGAGAGAAGCAGTCTCTGCAAAACCCTTTGGGGGGTGAGAGGGTGGATGGGTAGCAAACCCTAAGAAATATTAAAGGTATTTAGTTAGCCAGACAGTTTACTCATGTCACCTCAGTGCCTGATGCCACTTGCTTTGACAGCCAAGAGGAGACAATTAAAAGCAATCTGTAGATGCACTTCCTTCTTTCCAGTCCACATAGAATTAGGAGATGCTCAAAAATCAGCAGAGCCTCTAGTCTTAATCAGTGCAAACTGCACTCAGAAAGGTTAATGAGATGCAATAGCAAAGAAACTTAAGGCATAAAGAAGAGGTTCAAAATACTAAACAATTTGCACTTGGCTCTCATTTGCTCCAATTAAGAGCAAGCAGCAATAGCTTTCAGTGCTGCTCATGTTCAGGGCACTCCAGCAGAGACTGGGCATGTAGGGGAAAAGAGGGGTTAGGAAAATAAGAAGACTTCCAGTAAGTTATCATCTCCCCTATCTTGGGTCCATTATTTACCCTCTGACTGGCAGCCTCACCATGTAGATATTTTCCTACCAAAATGACTTCCTACTCAACAACTCCCCTCCAAAAAAGAGAAGAGAGGATCAGGGTCAGTTTTCTTTTCACACCCCCCTTACATCGCCCCCACCCCTTCACCACTGCATAAATTCAGAGTTTTCTCAGGAAATGTTAAATCAACAAAAGAGGTACAAAAGGGAGGGGGTAGGGTAGCATACAAATGGAAATAATGTTTTTGGCAGGAAAAAGCCCCCCAAATGCCACCCGCAGCGCACTCCTAATGCCTTCCTCTCCTCTCAGATGTCTTCATAAACTATATGTAAATCTCCCATAAGCAACCATAAGCATAGTCATGACAAGAAAACAGGACAGAGGTCTTAGTCCCATAGCTTACCTTTCTTATGGGGCCCCAAACTTCTCCAAGGAAAATTGAAATGCTTCCAGCTATTACATGTCTTTATTTTTTTCTCTTCCCTTCTTTCTCTTTTTCTTTCTTTCCTTCCTTCTTTCTTTTTATTTGAAAAGTCACACGGGAGAAAAACGATGAGTTTTCAAAGGTTCCATTGATCTGGTCTTCCAGTAAAATATACCCAAGAGATGTCCCCCAAAAAGTAAGTCCAAAAACTCATCAAAGACGATAGTAAAAAGGAGAAAGGAAGTGAGGGCAGGTGGAAGCAAAGGGACCAGAAGGTGAGCTTCAGGGGCTTGGGTAATGTTTTCACTCTGTAGAAATCTCTCACTGTACACTCTTCTACTCTACCTGCTCTCTCTCTCTCTCTCTCTCTCTCTCTCTCTCTCTCTCTCTCTCTCTGTCTCTCTCTCTCTCATACACACACATACACAGACTCACAGGGGGCGCACACACACGCACATGCACACGCACACACACCACTGTAGTGCAAACTGTCAGAGGTAGCCTCCAATCGCTGCCTGGTGCCGCAGATGGTATGTCTCACTACTACCTTCTCAGATGGGTGGAGAATCCATAGAACACCCAAACCAGGGCCCCCACCAGTTCACCCCTAGACCTAGGAGGCTATTCCGGCTCACTGTCTCCCAGCCAGATTAATCACGACAGGAGCAGGTCCGTCACCAGAGGTGTCTCCTTCCAGGGTGCCCGGGATTATGGCAAGGTTATTAATCTTGCTTTGCTGCATCCACTCACCCCCCTACATTCGGCAGGCTGCATCGAGATGATTGCCAGCACCGTCTCTGTCCCTGTTCTACTGCATTTTGCTCAGCCCTCTGTTGCTGCAAGTGAGACACAGCGGAGGGGAGAATACTAATAAGATGGTTAGCTACAGATTCCTGAAGGCATTCACTGTACAGTAGAATGTATGTATGTGTGTATGTCTATGTGTGTATGTGTGTGTGTGTGCGTGTGTGTGTGTGTGCATGTCCGTCTGTGCATTTGTACGGAGGGCTAGGAATTCATCTATAGTCAGGATCCAAGATGGTTTTCCTCCTTTGAAAAGACTGTATTAATCAGTGCCATCACTCCAAAAACACAGGGGCTAGCAATTGTATTTTACTTGGGATAAAGAAACGAGCTGGTTTAGGAACCCAGAATCCTGACCTCGCGTGGGAAAGAGAGAAGGGGTGGGGGGAGGTTCAGGAAGGAGAATTAGCTTTGTAAATAGGCTTGGAGAAGACAGAGCAAAATCTGAACATCTTGCTACCCTGGCGAGTCAATGAAAATATAAGGCAGTTTCAGGAAAACAGCCCCAACCTATAAATCTCCAGGCTGGCAACAAGTATCTGAACTTGACTGATGGGTGTGTGGATAAGGGGAGTCCTGGTAATAGGAAAAGTTTGTTTATGTAGTCGGACTAATATCGAAGGAGCCATGCATGAAAGGATGTAGATGTGTTCGCGTTTTAATAGAGCTGTGGCCCCATGCCTAAATACTTCCTCTTCTGATGTCAATTTCTACCCACACCAGCAGATCATCAGAGAATGTTTGAATGTTAATATTCTGAGAGACATGACAGGTTGACTGGAAGGCTGTATGGCTTGTTATCCTAACTCCCAGTATGGAATGAGTTTGGAATTCTCAGCATGATAATTGTATCTCTTTCAGTTGCATGCAGTGAAATAAAGTATTATGGTCATGTGGTAGGTGAGGAGTCACTGCCTTTTTAATGGGCACATGTGGCCTCCTTAAAAATGCAGTCACTCATACCTTTGCTTAGTCAAGGCAACATACTGAGTTCCTTTAGTCAGAGTTGATCAGAGTTATCTAAATGTTGGGGGTGGTGAGAGTATAGTTGGGGGAAGGGGGTTGTTATTCCCCTGTTGTAATCCCAGATTTTCCCAGCAGATGCCACTGCAAAGGATTTAGACAAGAGCAGGATTGAAGACAAAAGAAAAACGTGCAACACACACACACACACACACACACACACACACACACACACACACACAAGCAATCGCTCCAAAGAAAAGTTAACAGCCTACATTAAGGAAAAAAAAGCAATCTAAAGTTAACTGAAATCCCAATAATAAAGCAAATAAAATTTTTATAAAAAGCTAACTTAAAGAGACATCCTTGTTATCATGTTTAAAAACAAAACAAATTAATAAGGTAAACAGAGGTGTGTATTCTATGTTTCTATGGGTGCAAAATAGAATGATTTTTCACAGAGCAAAATATAAATGTAGAGCAGTTAACCATCTGGTTGTTTTTTTATTATTATTATTATTTTGAAGGGAGTCCTATTTTGTTTTGAGGTTGTTAGCATTATTTGGACTTCCTTTCTTTGTCTTATCTGAAATGAATCAGTCCCATTGCGTCTCCGTCCCCTGGAAACTAGGTTGGTGTGGGTATATTTCTCCCTCATATTGGCCAGCGGTATTTACTTAGAAACAAGAAGCACGGCTTAATCATTATCAATGATTTAGAACTCAAAAAATACTTTTTGGACTATCTAGTCTACCGTCTCCTCTTGACATTTTAGGCATGAGATAAGTGAGGAAACTAAAATGAGTTACCCAAGGTAACACTGATGTGTGTCAGGAATTCAATTCTGCAATACAATCCAGAACTCTTACCATTTCACCATGGAAAATACCAGATTTCACAAGGTGATTGGAGAATTTCAGAAATCTATGTCTATGTCCATATCTAAAGCTATGTCTATTTCTTTGTCCATGTCTATATCTATATGATACCTATATCCATATCTTATCTACCTAGATATCACAAACTATAAGATGGCTATAGAGATACTATATAGTTACTTTAGATAGTATCTCTATACCATATATACTATATACTTCTATATAATGTAGTATTTTATACTATATATAGTATTTCTATCTATAGCCACCTACCTATATATTACAACATATAAGGAGATTAGATGTGGATGTAGTTGTAAAAATGTGTTTGTGCTTACACACACACACATACACACACATATCTCTATCCATAGGTAATCTGCTTATAAATCACAATCTATCAGTAGGTGGCTATAACTATTGCATATATAAAATAATTTTCATAATTAAATATATATATATATATTCCTTATATATATATGTATATGATCTCTATAGTCACCTACTGATAGATTGTGATTTATAGGCAAATTAGGTATGGGTAGAGGTATGCATATACAGATATAGAGGCACATTGGATAAGGTTATAATTATAAGATAAGAATAGAACATATTATCTATACCCACCTATCTATTTATACCAAATCATTCTAACAACCTCAAAACAAGATAAAACTAGCCAAAATTGATCAAATTTATATGTATTCTGTGATATGTGAAGAATCATACCTGTTTTAACAAAACAAAACAGCAAATACAGGTAGTGCTCTCTCTCTCTCTGTCTCTCTCTCTCTTTTTCTCTCTCTCTCCTTTCTCCCCCTCTATTCCCCTTCCTCCCTCTCCCTCCTTCTCTTTTTCTTCTGATATTAACTACATCTGAAAGTCCAAAAGGGTTGACCATTTATCTAAGCTTCGCTCATCTTTGTTTCTAATTGCACTGAATATATGGTCCCCCCACCCCTGCCTTCCAGTGTCTGTAAACAAAAATAGGTTTTTCTTTTGAACCCATTTCTCCCATTTTTACTGCCTACCAAATAAAATTAGTGAAATAATTTAATTAAAATTTTAAGGAATTAGAGATATCATTTCTTCCAAGCAACTGTTTCCATCTTGCTTTTATATGAATAAAAATAAAAAGAAATCTACAGAATTACACACATTCATATATTCATCTATATGCTTCAAAACTTATTAAGGAAAAAATTATTACAGTAAGAGTTAGTTGACTTCCCTGGTAATTTATGTCAGTCCAATTGACTCAAACAGAATACTTAGAGGCAATTCTACTGTACCTCATTGCTTCCTTACACAGTGCTTCCTTTGAAGTTAGGAGGAATTCTAAGCATGGAGGAATAAGTGCATAATACTCCTGTGTAGTTAAATTAATTGGTCAATGGAGTGAAAATTGATGGGGAGCTGAAACTGAAGGTAGAGAAAACTTGAATTTTAAACTAAGATTCATCAGTTCCAAATTCTGTAACCATGGGAAACCTCCCTGAGTCACAGTCTCCTCCTCCACAAATCTAAGAAACTAAGACTGGAATTAGAGAGATATATAGAATGTGATGGCTTGGGAGCTGTTGGGAACCTCAGTGGAGGAAACTGGAAGAGCAACTGTCAATGAAGTTGTAGAAGAACTTTTATTCAGGTGCACATTGGAATAGTTTAACACCAACATCTCTACCACATCTGATATTCTGTGATTCTGGGAGCCAATATGATCAAAGACTTCAATGTCATGTGGGATGGGAATCACTTGAAGGAACTAAGGGAGATTAGCCCAAAGAAAGGAAGATTTATGGAGGAAATGAAGGATGTCTTTAAGGATTTCCATCAAGTTTACCTAGTAAAAGGATTAGATTTATTCTGCCCAACACATAGGGAAATGGGTAGAATTTGAAGAGAGACAAATTTAAATAAAATATATGGAAAAAAACTTCCTAATAATTAGAGATAATTATCTGTGAATCTGGGTAGCTATGTAGCAAATTGGATATACTGGAGTCAGGAAGACTCATCTTCCTGAGTTCAAATCTGGCCTCTCACATGTACCAGCTGTGTGATCCTGGGCAAGTCACTTAACTTTGCCTCATTTCCCTCATCTGCAAAATGATCTGGAGAAGGAAAAGGAAATGACAAACCACTCAATTTTCTTTGTCAAGACAACCCCAAATGGGGTCATGAAGAATTGAACATGACTGGAGCAGCAACCACATCAGTGAAACAGGGCACCTTAGGAGGTACACCGCCACTGGAAGCCTTTGAGCTCAGAGTGGATGACAGCTTGTCAGGTTTGAATTAGAGGTGTTTATTACTCAGGAAGAGGTTGTACCAGATCAGTAGTTCTTAAGCTTAAGTTCACAGATCCCCCCTAAGGAATCTATGGAAATATATTAAGGGGGTTTGTGAACATGGAAGAGGGAAAATAATTGTTTTTGTGTATATGTAGATATCACATACAGACATGTGTGTATTATATATGGGGATATTGTATGTGTGCATAAACATACCTATATACATATGTATGCATACGTGTGTCCATGTGTGTACAGAGATAATTTATGTATAAACAAATACACGCACACATTTATTATAAATATATATGTGAACATGGAAGACAGAAAATAATTTGTGCATATATGCACATGTCTATTATGTGTATATATAGACATGTATATACAACTGCTTGTATATAGAGATGTGTATATATTATATGTGTATATGTGTGCATTATTTACATACATACACATACATATCCACACATATACACATGTATACCCATACATACATAGATACATATGTACATACACATAAGTTTAATATCCCCTGAATTAGCTAGTCATGCAATGCTTGTGAATTCTCAGATTCTATATTTCCTTGATACAATTTGCCTCACAGGATTGTTTATGGAATCATACGGCCACAAATTTAGAGCTCTATATTCAGGATCATCTAGTCTAACCACATCATTTTATACATTAAGATATTTAGGACCAGAGAGAATCAATGACTTACCCAATGTCACACAGCAGCTAAATGTCATAATGAGAATTCAAACTGATGTGCTCTGACCCTAAATTCAATTAACTTTCTACTATACTTCAAAAGAAGAAAGAATGCTTAATCCTTAAAGTACTATAGAAATATGAATAATTAAAAGAATTCAAAATCAAGGTCTCTGCTCAAGTTCCAGCTCATTGATAGACCTCTCATCGAACCTTTTGTAAGTTAAACAACCTCTTTATAATTCAGCTTGTCTGACTATAAAATGAATATTCAGCTACTAATGGGCCATTAAATAGTGGATAGCAGTAATCTCCAAAATGCTTTCTTCAATGAAATAATAACAAAAATTTTATCATTTGAGGCAGCTATATAAATTCCAATTCTGGATCTTTGGCATAAATACCAGTAAGGATCTTTCATTCATTGCTAAATGTAATAGATGATAGGAAAATAGACAGACAGAGAGAGAGAGAGATAGATAGATAGATAGATAGATAGATAGATAGATAGATAGATAGATAGATAGATAGATAGACAGATAGAGATAGATAGACAGATAGATAGATAGATAGATAGATAGATGATAGATAGATGATAGTCCTAGAGTAGTAGCCACATCCATAAGTGGGGTAGAAGGACTTAGAGGAGATAATTGCTCTGTTAGACACATAGTAGCCAGTCTCTCAAGCTCAAACCCCCACCTTTAGTGAAGGACCTTGTCAGTAGGAGAAGTAGAAAATCAAGCAACCATGATAATGTATGAAGTTGATACCAGAAAGCCTAGGAATTACCCTGCCTGACTAGAGGAGTGGTCATGTTTAAATAAGAGACAGTTTGCAAAGAATGCCTATGCATTACTCCCCCAGACTAGGAAAAAAGTTAATAAGATGGAGAATCTATTTTTCCCTTTCTTCTCCTCTCCTCTTTATTTTTTTTTTCTAATTCAGGGAAAGCAGATCTCCTTGGCACATTTTAATTCAAACATGTGTGTATATATATATATGTATATGTATGTATGTATGTATATATACATACACACATATAGACATAAACACATATATAGACATACCTATTTACCATCTTTATTTTATACATATTCCTTAATTTCTATTTTTTTCACTTGTGATTCTAAAAAGGTCAGGGATCAGCCCAAATTGTTGCTGCAGTGTATTTTTCTTCCCCAGAGACAAGAGATACAGCATAAGGTCATTCATTGAAAGTCATTTGGACAAAGTGTGAAGATCATTATTAGACGGCCCTATACGTGGCAGAAAAACAACAGCAGCAACCAAATGAAAACCAATCTTTCAATCGAGACGTGTAAGGTTTAAGGTTCTGAGATAAAAGAAGCCTCGGCCAACGCAGTAAAGTGTGAGCATTTTCCTTTACTTCCCCTTCCCTAACCCCATGCACTTTGATGGAAGATATTTGACTCTCTGAATTAAAAAAAAAAAAGGCATGTCACTTTGAAGAGAGGTGAATGAGCTGGACTTAATGGGAAAACTGTATTTCCCTGGGGGAGAGGGGTACTAGGAAGGACACAAGGATTCATGCCAAAGGAGAGGGAACACTTTTTTTTCTGTTGTGCCCAGACAGGTCATCTGGCTCAGGGCATGATAGAGAGCTTAGACTGACTTTGTTGCTAGTGATATGTGGTAGTGTGCCTGAAGCCTTCTTTTAAAGGTAGGATTCTTAAGAACATATATCTGGTCTATGTGCACTCACAATTTCTTTGGTTGAATTTCTCCTTCCATGGATCCATGTGTACCTATGAATTAGAAGGAGTGAGGAAACATCTCAGCCCAATGGCATTTCAATCCACAGTAGACTGGAAAGAACACTGGTTCAAGAGTCAGACAACATTAGTTCAAATTCTACAACTGACAGTACCTGAATGACCTTGAACAAGTCATAACCCCTATTGGTCTTAGTTATTTCAATTTTAAAATGAGAGCTTTTCTGCTGATGAATTCCAAGGCTGCTAAAATCTCATAATAATCAAAACTGCAGGAGACATAGATGGCAACAGGAAGATACATGGTATGTATAACTGAACACATAATTAAGGATGACCTGTATGCAAGGAAATAGAGTTAGACATTATTAAAGATACAAATAGAAGAGCAGTTATGGAACAATAGAGATAATATATGCATAGTTTGTATGTTGCATTTTTTTTTTACCAATATATAATCAAAAGAAATGGGGGAAGGTACTCAGCAAGTTGGGTCAGTCATTTGGGGAAGATACATAGATTTACAAAAGATGAGAGTGAATGGGCTGAAAGAATGCTAATTAGGAAATCATGAATCCATCATGTATCAAAACAATAATGATGAGAATGGTTATAGTAAATAGTGCTTTAGGTTTTGCAAAGTATTTTACAAATATTTCATTTTATCAGTACAACTACCTCGGGTAGATGCTACTATTATTTCCATTTATTCCAAAAGGAGGTTAAGCAAATTTCCCAGAGTTACACAGAGGAAGTATCTGAGGCCAGATTTAAATGTAAGTCTTCTTGATGCTAAATACTGTGTTCTATTCACTGAGGCACCTTTATGTTGAGACAGGATCTTATATTTCAATATCTTAGATACTAGCATCACTAGAAACTTTTATATCTATTGTATGGCACCCAAAGTTTTATGTAACTGTATTTTTTGCAGGGAGGATGCCTGAATCTCCCTTTTCCCTCCCTCTGTGGCAGGTGAAAGATGAAACGACTGAGGAAACAAAAGTTCAAATTTATGAGCATATTGAATTATTAGCAATGCATACCAATTGTATCACAGATCGGGACTAGTCACCTTGTTCAGTTTTAGCACTGGACCTCAAATACAAAAGAAGATAGATTTTTGTGCATTAAAAATAATTAAATAAGACCGACTAATTGAAATAAAACAACTATCCAGGATAGAAAATTAGCTAATCTGATTTATAATTGTAGGAAATATTAGGGACTTTCTAATTTGGGAAGGGGAAAGCAAACAGATTCAACTTCCTGAAAACAGAAAAAAAGAGGTGTTCCCCTTCCCCAAATGCCTATGTTCAATCAAAGGAACATGGAAAAACTATTGACCACAATAGGGCTAGTTTTTAGGTAAGATATAGGGGCTATTTGAGATGTATGATTGTCAGAAAACTTGCATCAGCCTTTACATCTGATTGGATGTCAGGTCAGCATAACTGAGCTCCTTAGTTAAGGGTCTCTAAGCAGTGGGTAGAGGTGTCCAGCTTCCCAGCAACACAGGGCTAGCTTTAAACAATGCAATAAAAGTTTTTTTTTAAATTTTTTACAATAGAATATAATTTTCTCATAGGACAGAAATTGGACAAGACCCATAATTGAATAGAAAGGAAACTGATCTAGCTCCAGAACTGATTTCACAAGATGGTGTTAGTGTCCTTCACTCAATTCCCACTACTATTTGTTATTCTGATTCCCTCAATTCCCCCTTTTCATTCATGGGGGGGGGGGGAAGGACTGCCCCCTCCCCTCATTGATCACTTGTCTATAAACAAAATCTACAAGTTTATTCATTATTCATAATCAGAATTATGCGAATCATGTTACAGATCAAACTACTTTAGAAGGCTCAAAATGCAATAATTTTGGGAGGGGAGATTTACATGTCAATAAGGTAACCAAGAAAACTTAAACATAAATACTATGAAACAAAATGCTAGAACAATACAATGATGATCATCAGTATTAACTAACATCAAGTCTTTTTGTATCCTAATAATCCACCCTCAATGTCCATTTAATCATTGCATTTTGTCTTAAGTCCCACACGTATCATATAGTCATCTGTCCCTGGAAATATCTTGTCTTGGACATTATGAAATTGGCCTCATTCTCAGGAAAGCTCTGAAGGGGGCTCTGTTTCTCTGGTTCTAAATAACTTGTAAAGATTCCTAGATAATTCTGCTAAAATCTGTCAGTAACTATACCTGATGTAATTTAGTACAATTTTTTCTTTACCTATATTCTGAACCTAATATAAGGATCTTAAGAAAACAAACAAAAAAATAAAACATAAGTTCCTAACTGTTAAATGAACTTTTCTGTGTTTTGAAAAAGTATCAGAAAGATGCTTTAAAAAAGGGAAAAATATTTCACTCTCTTTAAAATTATCAATGCAATTTTATATGTAAAATCCTTAATCAGATTTTGAGCACTTCCCATACTAGATACATTTGGAAACCAATCATATCTATATGTATATAATTCCTAAAGAAAATAGTCTAATCCTGTTGCTTTCTAAAAATGCATTATTCCATTTAATTAGAATGTTTTTGCTTTATTGTATTGCCTTATTATTTTGTCTAATTCCCTTTTTAAAAGGATACCATACTTATATATAATTTGAGAAGAAATATGATCAAAGTTGTAAGATTTTTCATATTTGCATACTTCCTCTGGAAATAAAGTAGGATTATCATTTAGTCTCTTGGTTATGACACAAAGGAAAAGACAGTTTTTTTAAATCCACTTTGGTGCTGCAGAGATTCTAATGGGACATACCTTTTTGCTTAGCTCCTTCTTTTCCCTCTTTTCCTTCTCTCTCTTCTCTTCTCTTCTCTCTCTCTCTCTCTCTCTCTCTCTCTCTCTCTCTCTCTCTCTCTCTCTCTCTCTCTCTCTCCAGTCAATCCTTCTCTTCTTCTCTCCTCCCCTCTCCTGTCCTCTTTTCTCCTCTCCTCTTCTTTCATTACCATGTAGTTCCACAGAGACTTCATAGAGTACTCCACAGCTGAGCTGAGACATGAAGGGAGATAGGATTGAGAGTTACAGACAAGAAAATGAATCCACAATGCCCTCCACCTGGGGGACATCTTGAGTGAAAGAATTGAGGTAGAAGATGACAAATCAATTTCGGAGAATAATAAGTAGATCAGTTTATTTGGAAGAAAGAATGTGGGAACAGAAGTGATATGAAACCAATTCAAAAAGATATAGTGAATCCAGATAATAAGAGGACATTAAATGTTGAACTCAGATATTATTCTAAAGACAATAGAGAGATAGGATGCCACCCAAGCTTTCAGAGCAGGGCAATGACATGAAGAGACAAGTTCTGAAAAAGATTACTTTGGCTGTACTATGGATGATGGATTGCAGAGGGGAGAGATTGGTGGAGGTATAACAATGAAATCATTATTGTTACAGTATTCTACATTAGAGCTATACCAGGCCTGGTAACAATGAGAGTGAAAGGATACCAGCACAAGAGATATAATGGAAGCAGAATCAATAGGACCTGGCAATTGATGGAAAATGGTAGGAGCATGGGCTTGTGAGAGAGAATTAAGAGTCAAGGAAGACTCTGTGTTATGAATTCAAATGACTGGGTTGCTCCCGTCTTGATTTTACGCAAGGTGTTTGCCAGGCCCAGGGTACTTGCCTACCTCATTTAAAAAAAAATTGCATATCTTCTTCAGACTCAGGCTTTAAAATTTGAAGGGAATGAAGTGAGGAGAAAGAGTAGATGAAGGGGTGAAGAATCGAAAGTCAAGTAACTCAACTTCTCTTATTACATTGATAAGGAAAATGAAACACAGAAGAGCAAATCTACTCATGCAAGGCCACAGATTTAATAAGCAGAAAAGCCAAGATTTAAATAAATGTGGTCTAATTCCAAACTCAACTTTCTTACTCCTATACTAGAAAATGAATTTCATTTTGAAAACACTGAGCTTGATAGGCCTATAGGCTCTGATCTGGTCACGGACAAGAAAGGACTAGAATTCTGGTAAGACATGCACAGAAAAAGAACTCTAAGGAAAATGGAAGAGGGAGGAGTAGTAAAGGCTAGAGATTTTTGAAAAGTATCTCCATAGAAAGTGATAATTGACTTGACCACTGAAGGGAACTAAGGCCTCTGAGAGGTAAGGTTGAGGAAAATTGCATTCCAGGAATGGAAAGTAGTCCTTGGAAAATCATAGAGATTAGAGGAATCAAACAAATATGTCAATCAAATATATATGACAATCCAAGGAATGACAAATATAGGAAATTAATAATTATTTATAATACTCTTTAGTTTGAAGTCTCTCCTCTGCCTTTTTGACTAATCTATGTACCCAAAAGAAGGATGTTCTCTTTAATCAATCAAGAGATGATCCTTAGTATATTTTGTTTAAGATAAAAATTTCACTGGGAGAAGAAAATTCAATCTAATTGAATTAAACATAGAAGAGGAAGCATGATGATAGGGGAAAATCCCATGATGATATGGGATCCAAACACCTGGGATGGCACATGATGAGTCTAAACTGGCTACAAGGCCTAACAAATACAACACCTGACCTTAGCCTCAAGAGTCTGAGAAGTGGTGAACTAGTATAAATGGTGTTATCCAAGATACCCATGATAAAAACATAAGATGGATCTGTTATATGACAAGTTCTAAGTCTGATAAAAAGGAGGGCATTTGTGCTCCGTTGGCACCTCAGGCTTTCAAGAGGCACATTTCTTCCCCTGGAACATTGGGTACAGTCCCTAAGTCTCACCTAGAGGAGGATATGGACAAGATATACAGGCTTAGATAGTTTATAATTTATTCTATGCCATGATATTTTATGTCAATTAGTTGATAAAATTATAAGGCAATTGGAGTTTTCTTCCAATCAATTAAGCTTTCCATAATGTTGAGATATTGGCCTCCTGCATGGGGTAAGGAACTCATATTATTGAAAAGGGAGAAAGGGTAATAATCTAGTAGCAAGTCTAAATTAGTGCAGAAGCATATACACATTTATTAAGTGTCTTATGTATAATCCATATTTCTTTTGTCACCAGTCCATCTCTCTTTCCTTCCTTTTCCCCCTCCAGTTTCTAAGGTTATGCTGCATTTTACCTACTGTAATGAAGAAAGAGAAGACAAAGGACGGGACTAAATCATAAGTACCTGCAACCAGCATCCAGCAGGGACTGTAGCTTTTGAAAAGCTATTTCTAACTTCTAAGACCAAGGAATATCAATGGAGGGCAACCTTTACCCAGACGTTAGCATGAACAACTTTCAAGATTCTACTGCAGGCTTACTGTGTCCTGCAGACAACACACCCAGGAGAAAAGAAAGACAGAAATCTGTGAAGTAACTAAGCTCTGGGAGAGCTGATAATGGTTTCCTTTTAGAGTTCTGCTTCTCTGTTAATAGCCTAAATCTGCCTGTCATTTTGGAGGAGAAAAATGCATGTCTACTAATGATTTATCTCAGAGTTTGAAGAGATGTTTCAGGAAATGGTTTGCTCTCACACAAGGAGATTGAAGTACACCTACATGCACACCCACCTACATGAGCACAACCTCATTCTTCACATATTAAAATGGAGCTCCCCAAACCCCCTCCCTGGGAAGAAAAGATCTCCCACACAGACACACACATACACACACACACACACATACAATTATTCTGGACACAAACAGAGACTTCTTTGTGGGATAAACAATGGTGTAATACACTTAAGCAGATTTCCAAGGGGAGAAAATCAGAGCTGGCCCAATGATTATTTCAAGGTTGCAGGTAAGCTTCAAAAGAAGTCTCTAATGAAGAAATCTAGAAAACCCAAATTACTTTGTATTCTTTTGCTCACATTCTGCATATGTGAGTATTGCATAATAGATGGAAAGCTGGACTTGAAGGCAGGAAAACTTGGGTTGAGTCCTGCCCCTGACACATACCGTGCTATGAATGTGATCCCAGGAAACATCTTCCATGTTCTACCCCCCCATCAGACTCTCTAAGATGCACAGGTGCCAAACTGCATCCATACAGAGTCTCCTCACCCAGGAGAATGTGCCAAATCACTAATAACAAGAGAGATGCAAATCAACACAACTCTGTAGTTTCACCTCACTTCTAGTAAACTGGCAAAAATCATAAAGATTGAGCATAGTTAATAATGAAGGCATTGTAGAAAGACACATCATATGTTTTGCATGACTTCACAGGTGTAATGGCTACAGTATCATTTGTCTTTTCAATGGGTAGGGGAGGGGCTGGATGGAGGGAAAAAATATGGAAGTGGAAATTCTAAAATAAGAATGTTAAGTTTGAAACATTGATGAAATGTTGGTCCAGACATGTATTAGTCCAACTATTCTGGAAATCAATTTGGAATTTTGAAAATCAGGTAATTAAATGTCGCTAATTTTTGACCCAGAGATGCTACAAGTAGAATAATGAGATCATTGACAAAGGGGGCCTCTATTATACCGCATTATTTAGTATATTTCCTCTAGTCAGGTTTTTGGTAAGAGGGATTCTTGTTGGGTACGGATAGAAATTATTCTCCTTCAGCCAGTAGTAGACTACATCATCCCTGAGGTCCTTTCTAACTTAAAATATTCAGCAATTGTATTTTTACTGGAATCAGAGCAATCCTCATTACATCATTTTTCCCTTCAGCAACCAAATGAAAGACTCAAATTGAAAGCTGTGGTTATTCAAAGTCTAACTTCCACCCACATAAACGTGAGATACTCATTTTGGTTGGTAAAGCCTATCTCTTTATGGTCTCATTTTGCATCCAAGAATTGGGGCAAAAGAAGATTTAGATGATACAGTGACATCACTTTCACTTATCTCTTTTTCTGACCAAAGAACAGTAATACTTTATTTATGGGCAAAGATATATTTTCCCAAACCATGAACAATGAATAGGAAAGATACAAGAGACCTTATCACGATAGAACATACAACATTAGATATGGGAGGAAGCTTGAACAAAGAAAATAAAATGTTAGAGCTGATAGGTGCTTCATCATTTCTCCAAAGGATGTCCAAGATGAATTGGCCTTTAGAACACAATATGTTCAAAATGAACAGAACCCTGGAACATAGAACATAGAATGCCACAGTTGGAAGGGATTTCAAAACATAAAACATGGAATATTAAAAGCAGAATAAATCTTAGGCTATAGAATGTAAGATTACAAAGGGACTTTAGAAACATTAATCTCTAGCAAACGTTAGAATTCTTTAAGCTCATTTTATAAATAACAAAATTAAAACCAGATGAGGCAAGTATCAAGAATCACAAAGCTAATAAATTGAAATAGATTTGGAGTAAGGGGTGTGGACTAGGTTATAAGATATGGCTTTAAATATTTTTTATAATTATAAATGAAAGGGTTATAGAAAGAATGCATTGCATGAAAGTGCTGCAGTATCCTCATGTAGACCTCAGATTTCAGAAGAGGAAATTTGGATATGGGTAATAATATTATTACAGTATTTGCTCCCTTCTTAGATTGGTAATATCTGCATCTTTCCTCATTAAGATTTTCTCCAAATAAGTTACTGGCTTAATAGCAATAGAAATACTGGCTTAGGTACCAAATTTCTGTGTGATCTTCAGCAAGGCACTTAACCTCCATAACATATTTTTTTCATCTATAAAGTGGCTGGTTATGATGGTGAAATATGATAATGGATGTGAAATCACTGTGAGTGACATAAACTACTACATGATATAGGGAATATTGCTAATATTGTTATTATTATTCCAATAAAGTGTATTTAGTGTATTCTTCCAAATCTCTATTCTGCTATCCGTAGATCATTTCTTTTAAAGTCAATTCATCTACAGAAATTAAAACCATGCTGGATATTTTAAAGGGAAATTCTCTATAATTGCTATTAAGCCTGGGCATAAGCAGGAAATGGGGTGGTGCTAGGGAAAGGATTAAAAATATTTTTCTAAGTCATAATGAAAGATCCTGAGATCTTATATCAGTCATTGAAATGTAACTATGTGGTCATTGAGCTTAACTCCATTTTTTTCAATGATGAAACTGGGGACAGTTATTAAGTGAAATGAATATGATCACATAATTAATATTTATATGTATATACACACATATACATACATATTCACACATAAAAGCTATGTGATCTAGATAACATGTGTTATGTGATCATGTTCAAGTCATTTAATTTGTATGTGTATGTGCGTATGCACACATCCATGCATGTATGTGTGTATGTATATATGTATGTGTGTGTGTGTGTGTGTATGAGAGATAGGATTTGAATCTAGATTTGATATGGAGCCAGGACTCTTTCAATTACTGTGACATGTCAATTTCTTTCCTTCTTTGTTTAGTTTTATTTGTTTTTTTAATTTTTGTTGTTTTTGTTTTGAAAGCTTTTTTTGTCTTCTTAGTAGAAAGGAACCTTTAAATAGACAATTAATAGTGTAAAACTTTTTGGGGGGATAGTACATTTCTTGATCCATAATTTCATTGGATAGGCTATGGCCTCCTGGTAAAGCAACTACCTATATTAATAGATACTGGAGTTGTCTGAATCACGGTTGATAAAATCAGCAGGGTTGTATTCCAGGCCTTTCCGTTTCAGATTTGGTCTCTAGACACTATGCAATTCTGCTGCTCAGTTAACATTCAAACTTATTAGTAACAAATAATAATGGAATCTTCATTAATGATTTTTATCCAGTATTGAAGAACCTGTCTACAAATCAGGTGATTGGTATGGGACTGAAATGATTTATCAACTCAATTTACTATTATTCATCTCTATAACTACACAACCCACTCTGATACAGGATTTCTTGACCTCGTGTGTGATAGAGGCAAATTCTACCTTGAAGACAGAATGAACATTTTTTCGCCTTGTTTTGTTAGTAAGTATACCATTTGACCATGCTTGGGTTCCTCTGACTTATACTTGAGCTTACCCTCTTCTTCCTCAGTGGAAGAGTCAGTTTTCCAAAGGCTGACTGGATATTGCTTAATTAGACATAAAACCCCACAGTTTACTAGGAATAGCCAAATAATTGTTTATATTAATTGCAAATACTAATTGATACCATTAATGCTTCATTTTTGTATGAGTTCTTTTTTTTTATTTGCTTTTTGGAGGGCAATTGGGTTTAAGTAACTTGCCCAAGGTCACACGGCTAGGTGTGTGTGTGTGTGTGTGTGTGTGTGTGTGTGTGTGTGTGTGTGTGTTAACTGTCTGAGGTTGGATCTGAATTCAGGTCCTCCTGACTCCAATACTGGCACTCTAACCACCGAGACGCCCCATGTTGTATGAGTTCTTAAGCCTATGTTGAAGGACTTCAAGTGTATTTTAACCAAATGGAAAGTTTTCCCTTCTAGGATGGTTCTGACCATATACTGTCAGAGGGGAAACCTGTATACATTGGGGTCAATGCTTGTAAATGACATTATATAGTACAGCTAGCAATCTTAGGTCACAGGATGAGAGCTATAATGCCCAGAAAGAGAGTGCAAGTATTATTGTAGCCTGCCCTGATCAGATCATATTTAGAGTACTGTGTTCTGGGTATCCAGAGAAGAGAGAACAAGATTATGGAGAGCCTGGAGATTTGGTCACAGCAGAATAGATAGAAGGAACTGGGGTTATGGAGAAGGAAGAGGAGAACAAGAAGAGATGAGAACATGATATCTAGTCTTTGAAAACTTGTTCACTTTAGCATCAGAGGGGAAAAAGGAGAAAGAATGATAGACATTGCAGAGGAGCAGATTTTGTTTTAATGTTTAGGGGAAAAGAAAAGAAAACAAGAAACTCGCTATTACTTAGAGATATCCAGAAATAGAATGGGCCCCTTCAAGATCTTATATGTTCCTTTTGCTATAGGTCTTTGATCAAAATCTAGTCACCTTCCCATTCATTCCCTGAATAATTCAAGTAACAATGAAGAAAACAGAGACTAGTCATATGTACCAGTACCAGAACCACTAGTATGTCCTGCTCTTGGCTACAAATCCCTCTAGTTATCTGAAGCTCCATTGTTTGCATTCCTTTCTTCTCCTCAGCAACAGGACAGAAAATGATTTCATAGAGATAAAAATCCCTTTGGGCTATTGCTTGAGTTGCAGAAAGCCATATTTTGACTTGATATAATCAATCAACATTATTAATTGTCTACTACTACAAAAATAGGCAAAAAGTCAGTCCCTGCCCTCAAAAAGCTTACAATCTAATGGAGGAGATAAATGAATATATAAAAGCAAGGCAGATATAGGATAAATAGGATATAATTAACAGAGCCAAGGCATTAAAATTAAGACAAGGTGAAGAAGGCTTCCTGTAGGAGATAGGATTTTAGGTGAGATTCAAAGGTAGCCTGCGGGATCAGTTAGATAGAGGGGAAGAAGGACAGAATTCTGGGCATAGAGGATGACCAGAGAGAATGCCTGAAGCTGAGAGACGCTGTGCCTTTCTTTGTGGACCTCCCGGAGGGCAGTGTTACTGGATCAAAGAGTGCATTTCAGTTGTAAAGTATAAGAAGCTGAAAGGTAGGAAAGGATTAGGTTATAAAGGCCATTAAATGACAGACCATTTTGTATTTGCTCCTGGGCACTATAGGAAACCACTGAAGTTTCAGGAGTGAAGGGGGAAAAGAGGAAAAAAGTGTTACATGATCAGACCTGCGCTTTAGGAAAATCATTTTGAAGGCTGAATAGAAAATGGATTCCCACCGGGAGAGACTTGAGGCAGCCAGACCCATGAGGAAGCCCTTGTCCAGACATGAAGCAATGAGGGCCTGCATGAGAGTAGTGGCAGGTTCACAGGTGAGAAGGGAGCATATTGGGGAGATATGGAAATGATGACATCAGCAGACTTTGACAATGGATTGGTTATGACCATGTGGAGTGGGTGAGAGAGGGAGGGAAACAGGATGGCTTCTAGGTTGCAAGCATGGACGACCATGAAGATGGTTTTGCCCTGTATAAGGAAGGTAGGAGAAGGAAGAGGATTTATGGGGAAAGATAATAAGTTTTATTTTGGACATATTGAGCTTAGGATCTAGTTCTAGAAATCTGAGGTAGCTGGAGATGTAAAAGTGGAGATCAACAGTGAGATTGGGGCAGAATAGATATGGGCTACCTTGGAAGACAGTATAGTATCATGAGAAAGTCTAAAAGTGGAAACTGAAGGATCACTCACTGGGTATGTTAAAGATATTTGGGGGGGTACTGCTAGGAATGAAATCCATCGCAATTTATGTGACTGTTCAAGTAAAAGCTAAGTGAAGTTACCATAATTTGGGAATACTGAACAGCGGATTTTATGAAGTTATGGGTTGGAAGCAAAGTCCTTGAAGTGTATTTCACCTTCGAGATTCTGTGATTCCATGACTGCCTTCAATGATAGCTGTGGATGTTATGGGAAAATTTCATGTAGTAGTGGCTAGCCTTGATGATCTGTCCAGTTCTTTCTCACTCTATGATGTCATGAGGTCTACCCTGAAGGACCTTTCTTCAATGCTAAATAGAGAACAAGTTACAAAAATTCCTTTCACATTTCAATTTAGCTTCCATTCATTTATTTTCCCCTGGAGCATGTACTTCTTTGCAATGAAAAGCATAAGTTACTTGAAGGAAAGGGTTATTTATGTTCATACATCCTCAGTGTTCAACCCAGTTGTTTTGTACTTGGTAGTCACTTAATATAAGTGGTGAATAGGGGAGGCTAGGCAATGTAGTGAATACAGCACCGGACCTGGAGTCAGGAGGTCCTGAGTTCAAATCCGATCTCAGACATTTAACACAAAAACTAACCGTGTGATGTTGGGCAAGTCACTTAACCCCAATTGCCCCTACCTTCCCCCTCCAAAAAAAATATGTGGTGAATGAATGGATGTAGAATTGAAATATTTAAAATCCTTTTGAATATAAGGCAAAAATCAAGACAGATGAAACACAAACATTAGATGTGCAAGAAGTGGAAACAAATATGGAGTAGACTTTAAGCCTTTCTACACACTTCATTAGAATGATTGCTGCATATTATACATAATTTGTATACAGCTTTGTCTAGATTCAGTGACATGTAGAGAATTAGGAGACAGAAAACAAAATTCATTCATTTGAACATCCAACCTTAAATCCAAAGTTTCCCAATATACCCTATTCTCATTCAGGTATGTCTGTTTATCTTTCCTCTCTAACTCTTAGGAGCAGAGTGCTATCATAGGAAAAAATGGCAGGTTTTAGAATAGGGCAAGAAAATAAGAAGATCTTTAGTTTTCAGTTGAAAGAGATCTCAGAGGCCATCATGTTTTACCCCCTTATTTTATAGGACTCTCATCCTTATACACTATTTCATATTTTTCACCTCTTATCCTGGGCCTCAGTTTCCCTATGTATAAAATGAAGAAGTGGGACTAGATGGAGTCTGAAGTTTATAATCTATGACCATATAATGCCAGAATTTCATTTGTAGAGAGAAATTGAAAATAAAAAAAAATTTGATCAGAACTTCTACTGTTTATTTTTACTATTGCCATTCTTCTTGACTTTGAAAGCAGGGGATTTCTTTTTCTTTTTTAATTCTCTAAGAATGAGACTGTTTTAACAAGATCCCCTAAATAAAAAAAAAGTTTAAAATAGAAAACGCAATTTTAAAACACACACATGCAGACAGAGAGACAGACAGAGAGAAGACAATTCTATTGTGTATTTCCAAAGCTGGGGGAAAAATTAGGGCTTATTGGTACGTACCAAATCAGGTACTCTATAAGCATGGAATTAGGCTCTGTCATGGACCTCACACTAAACACAAATGGTCCATTTTTGCTGGTCTTCACATCCCATGAAAATGTCTACATACATTATTTTATATCAGGTTGGGTAATTCCTCTGTGATCAGTAATGATATTTCTTCCTCAAGTGAGTCAATAAAATCTGACATGTACCATTTAGTTGAATGTTTGGTGGTGTGCTCATTTCTATTGGAGTCTGACATGTTTATTTCTTGTTTTATCTACCTGGTTGGGATGAAGGATTGACCCCACTTTTGTGTTTCTAAGAGAAACCAGAATGGGCAAATTCATATTTTCTGCAATATGTTTTGTCTATAATTTAAATCTAGCAGTCAGCCTAGCCTAGTGGAGAAAGAGCTTGACTAAGAGGCAGGATGACATGGATAGAATCATCTTTCTATGTGTAAATATAAGGAATTCATTTAGCTTCTCTGAACATGTTTGCTCCTCTGAAAAATGATGATCATATAGGACCGACCTCCCAGGGTTGTCATGAAACTCAAAGGAGTTAATGTAAGTCAAGTGCTTTATAAATATTACATTCGTATGTAAAAGTCAGTTATTGCTAGTGCCAGGATAGAGCAGGGAAAAGAGAATAGACCAAGAGTCCTGAAGATCTTGATTCAAAGTCTGGCTTTGCTGTACATCTTTGAATTAATCACTTGATCTCCCTGAGCCTCAGTTTCCTTGCCTATAACTGGGAGAATAGCACAACCTACCTCTTCAGGTGGATGGGAGGAATGTGAGTCCACAGGACTTTATTCATTTGCACTTGCTCATATATCCTTTTATATGTATTCTAAAGAGTTGGGGAGGGCATTTGGATGCATGTATGTGTGTTGGGATGGGCACAACTGATAATACCAAGCTTCAAGGAACAAAAGATGAAATGGCCAATCTATAACATTAATTGACATTCGTTTATTTCACATATCATTACTATAGGTGTCCTAACTTACTTCCTGCCTCTTCTGACCAATTATGGCTAATTTCAATTTTGAGCTTTCATGCCAGTCCTCCACTTCCCACCTCCCAATTCTATGTATTCAATCCAGCCAGTATCTCTCAAATTCCACTTTTCTTATCACCCTGTAGAAGCATTATGTACAGTAGAAGAAATCTGGTGATCAACTAACCTGGTCTTTACGACCCAACCTTCCCTTCCCCATTTTAATATTGTCACACATTCTCAAACATTTCAACTGCCTTCATTACACCTCAGAATCCTCATGGGAAAAGCAGAACCATTAGATCTCCATTACCTACATCCCAAGGCTGTGACAACAGTAGGATCATAGTTCTAGAGCAGGAAGAATGTCAGAGGTCACCAATAGTCCAATACCTTCATTTTACAGATGAGGAAAGTGAAGTGATTTGAGAAATGTTACAGGTACTAAATGGCAGAACCGGGAACTGAATTAAGATCATCCAACTCCAAGTTTAATACTCTCTCTACTTATTTACTCAGCATCTTTTGTCAACCTTTAGAGGCTACAGAAATGGGAGCTGATGCTTATTGATGTGGCCACTCAGATTGTTTCAACTATATAGCTTTCATTTTGGTCCATATTTTATCCATTCTAGTGGGTCAGATGCTGATGGCCAGCACCCTCACCATAACCCAACCTCTTGGTGCCTTAATTGATAACTCTTGCCTGGGCAACTGATGTTGAAAATGGAGAACATTGCTAGGGACAGTTAGATAGTATAGTAGATAGAGTGTTATCAAGTCTGGCCTCAGACATTTACTAGCTGTGAAACCTTAGGGCCATCATTTAACCTCTTCCTGCCTTGGTTTTCTCAACTGTAAAATCTGGATAATAATATCATCTATCTCCCAGAGTTTTTTTTGTGGTTCAAATGAGCCATGCACATAGTAGGCATTTAATAAATACATTCCTTTCTGTCTTTCTTCAGACTGGTTCACATAAGAGGGTAATTCAGGCCAGAGGTACTCTCACATTTATTTAGCCTCTCATTATATTTGCACACATTAAGTAGCAGAAAAATATTCATAGGATCATTCAGTGGGTGAGATCTCAAAGGCCATATTATTCCATCTTGGCATATTGCCAAGTGTCATAAAAGTGGCATGAGTGCCTTAGAGTTGAAAGAGACTTCAGAATCCATCCAGTCCACACCCATCCTGGAACCCCTTATTTTACACATAAGGAAAATAAAGTCCTGGTGGTTTTAAGGACATACTCAAAGTTACACATGGAGAACGTGGAAAAGCAGGGAGGTGAGCCCAGGTCATCTATGGAATTTATGGTCTTTCTACTATAGATTGCCATTGATTAAGGTTCAAAAACACCTCTCTTTACATTTACAAATTACAAACTTCCATATAAATAGAATCTATTACTCCCTTGAATTATGTGTCTTTAGTGTCCATGGCACTGATTAAGTTTCAAGTTACAAATTACCAAAATGGTTCCAATGTCATAGACTTCATACCATTGTTTCTGTGTTTGCTATGAGTTACAAGAGGGAGGCAGCAGGGTATATAGCCCAGGTTATGTTGTCAGAAGACTAGCCCATCCCTCTGACACTTCCTATCTGTGTGACTTTGGGCAAGTTACTTGACATCCCCTGCCCTCAATCTCTTCATCCATAACATTAAGGTAGTAGACTAAATGATCTCTGAAGTCCTTTCCAGTTCTACATTTATAATCATGCATAGCTAAAATAAAATTAATGAGAGAGTTGTTTTTTCGCCTAATACCTCAGCATGCAGGGTAATTTCATATACTAAAGCCCAAGTCAGAATTTAAGTAAATTAATCTCCATTCTTTTGTGCCAATTTCCTAGCATTACAGAATCCAATGGTACAACATATAATTTAACCTTTTTGTGTTCTCTTAATTTGGGGAAAGATTGATTGTAGGCCTTAAATGAATATTCACTTCAGACATGAATCTAATTTCCACATGTTCTTATGTTTAGCAATGACAGTAAATTACTGCCAAAGATTTGTTAGGTCATATAGACGATCTAAAGAATTTCACACATAAAAGCAATGGGTTTTGAGAGTGAGGGAGGACGGATGTGGCAGACAAGATCCAGGGTCTCAGGTACTTATTTCACTTGATGAAAGTGTCATTGAGCACCCAGCTGCTTCTGTTTTCTTCCTGTAAAGTTTAGTCAAGACAGAGGGCTCTCCTACATTCCCTCTTTGTTTTACCAAAATTCCTTCCAGCTCTGGTGATCTACATTCTCATCTTCCATGTCCTAAGAGTCCTTCAGTCTCTGACATTGCATGTACTAATATTTTGTGATTGAAGGGCTGCTTCAGCATTTCTGTTTCCACTCCAGACTGAATATTGAGTACTAGACATTTGCTGAATCCCTAGCCTCAGAGGCCATCTCCACTGCTGAGGGTATGGGGTAGCAATGAAGGGGGTGACTTAAGAATTCAGTTCTTATTTCCTTCCCAGCTGTTTTCTCTTCAGATTTCCATTGCTACTCCTGTTCCAGGTCTCAGAGTATGGAAATAGAGCCATATACACCTTAAAATGCACAAGAGGGTGAATTGACAATATGCAAAACCCATAAACAAAAAGAAGTATAAATGAAAAGGTATCATAGATATATGCATTGATCAGTTCTAATAGCCACTTAAAGTATCAGCTCTCTGCCCAAGTCCTTCAAAAGCAAAGGGGTGAGAATTATGGGACAGCCAGTAGAATATTTGATAGAGATCTATTACTGTTTTCTTATACAAAGGGACACAAGAAAAACTGGAATTTTTTTTCAAATATATGTAATTCAATCAAGCAATAACTATTTATCAAGTGCCTGGAGATATCCTGTTAGATCCTTGGGAAGTAGAGAGCAGTCATATTCTGAATGTACCAATGAAGAGAAAGCTTACTAATGATGCCAATACAAGGTTTGGTAGAAATCTTTTGTCTTTAATGTTTTTTGTCTGCTGCTTATGCCCTGTCCTCTCACTGGAGAATGGAGCCCAGACCAGCTGGACTGGATGTTTCTCTTGTACCTCTGATATTCTGTCTTCTTACATCCTAAGTCCCCTTCCAACATTGACATCCTATTTTCTCTGATGCCTTATATTTCTGACATCCCCTATTGTAATGTTCCTCCCACCTCTGACATTTTGTGTTCTATCATGACTCACATATCCAATATTCTATATTCTTTGATGCTTTCAGATTCTGAAATTCTATTTTCTATGTTATAAGATCTCTCCCGGCTCTGACATTCTATGTCCTAACGTCCTTCCCAACCTACTACAAGTGTTGCTTGGCCACTGAAAGACCAGAGCTGAATTTCTGAGGTTAATGGCAGCACTGAACCCAGCCTTTCTGAGTTAATGCTCTAATGGAAACAATAATATCCAATGTCTTCTGAGCAAGGCCAATGAGGAGGGGTAGGGAAAAGGAAGGACCCATTTCTTCAGCAGGAATGACCTACTGTTCACTTTACTCTCATCAGTCCAGCAGTAAATAGCACTTGTGTGTAGCCTCTTCTTCCTTCCATGGCATAGACGTCACAGGGCCCCCATCAGATCTCAGAGAGTGGAACCATTCCATCGAGCATGTCTTAGTCCTTTCTGAGCTTTACATTGACAAGTTAACAAGGAAACATAGGGCCTTCTATCACTCCCATATGATCTTGGCTTGCAAAATGCTTGTGTCTTCCTGGCAGTTTTATCTCAGCAATGGACATGCAGTAATAGGAAGCTGTTTTATCAGCTCTTCTTTTCTTTGGAGTAGAACAGCAGATCTGGGGCTGTCTGCTCTGACACTTCTCGGGGAGGAAACATGTAAATACCTCAAAGTGTCTTGGAGATTCTGGTGTATCCATGGTAAACAAAAAGGCAGAGAGAAACCTTGCTCCTTTTTCTCTCTAACTTCCCTAAATATCCTCCTTTAAGGAGAAGAAAAATCTTTCTGTAAAAGGCTAAAGCCATTCTGAGAGGTAATTGAATTCCCATCTCTCCCTCCAGACGCTGTGTATCCTTGTTCAGGGTCATTCTACTTCCATTGCCTTTTGCACCAAATATCACAGTGTTTTGTTTTTTGTCCAAAGCAGCCTGCCTGCTTTGCTATGCTCATTTTCATTTTAGAAGCAGAGATTTTCTGCACTATGGAAAGAACCCAGATTATCAAATAAGGAGACCTGGGTTCAAATCCCAGTTTTTCCATTTACTGCCTGTTCAACCCCAAGGCAGTATGATAAAGGATGAAAAGGTTTGCTTTAGAATCAGACAGATTCAAAGCTCCCCTCAGACATTTACTCCTTAGATCACCTGGAAACTCACTAATCTTCAGTTAGCTGCTCTCTAAATTGCAGTCAATAACCTCCAAATTCCTTTAAGTTCCTGATCTATGATCCTTTCTTGACCTTACTAACCTAGGGTTCAGCAGCATAGAGTGAGCTAAGAAAGGTCCTTTACTGGTAGGTAAAGTACTGTGCCTGGCACATAGTAGGTGCTTTGTAAATGTTTATTGGTTCACTAAATGACTCTGCAATACTTAGTATATTCACAATAAACAAAGAAAGTGATTAATAACCACCTGATGAGACCAAAGATCAGGTTGGCTGGCCTCTCATCACTAAGTCATAGTTGCAATGCCTGAAATTGTCAAGGAAGAAAGTTTGATCATTCCTTCAAGCTGATATTAGAAGTACTTTCAGCTTTGTAATTCTGGGGAAGTTTAGACAATGCTTTGGAGGTGTCTTATCAATTGCAAATATCTTTGAGGATATGGGAGAAAAAAAAAACATCATGAATGAGAGGAGTAATCACAGTACTTGAGATTGGCAGATTGCATCACACACCTACTGACACAAAGGTTCTGTCTTTTCCTTTTGGAAATGACCAGGCTTCAGCATCTCTGAACTCCAGTCTGTGAAAGTTCCTTATGTTATTGATCAAATCTAGTCACATTCCTCCACTACAGGGAAATTATCTGCAGAACTGTACCTAAGAGTGTTACAGGATCAGAGAGATATTTCTTGGGTCAGTTTTGTCAAAATGGAACCAGTTTGAGTATGAGCCTGTTATTCCAACTTTTTGCCTGTGTCGTGTTTTTTTCCATGTCCTTTTTCTTTATCAGAGGAGAGGAATATCATCTCTTCTGCCCCAGACAAGTTTAGAAATCCCTTGTGGATATACACTTGTATTTATATCACTGCAGTACTATAGGAATTGAGATATGGTTCTTCAACTGAACAAGTTACTATGGTTCAGCAGCCACTGATTAAAATCGACTTCAGACTAGTCTGCTCGAAGAAAGCCTGAGTGGGTGATTCTGAGGTCCTACCTATGCTGAGATACAGAGGGAAAAACTGGAAGAATAAATAAAACTTTCACATGGACTACAATGGCTGATCCTTCTACCTCTTACTTTGAAGCCTGAAATTGCTTTTGGTCATTTGCAGATTGATTACTATATTAAAGAGGCAGTATTGCATAGTGGGTATAACATCAGCTTTGGACTTAGCAAAGTTTCAGTGAAAATGCTACCTCTAAAGCTTAATTAACTGTATGACCTTGGGTGACTTGTATAACTTCTTAGTCTTTAAGTCATTTCTAAGTCATACAGATTATATATGACATTGGTGAAGAGGGTTCCCAGCTAGGATACTCTTATGCTTACAAAAGGACAGATACTCTGAATGTATAGCTACATTTTTAAATTCTCACCATTTAGAGATATTTCACCATAATCAACTATAATGACAAACTAATGATTTCCCCAGTGACTGGCTCAACATTCATTTTCTTAAAATGAACTTGTGATTTTATCAGCATAGTGAATTCCTGGTAAGGAAAATTCTCCAACCAGTAGAGATCAGTAATTTTTCTCCAACTTTTAGTCTTAGATGTGTGGGACACTTTGCTATGTTTCCCAAATTCATGAAGACAATATGTGTAAGAACCTGAACTTGAAACCCTCTTCTTGGCTCTGAGGTCAGGTCTCTTTTTCCCACACTTCCATGAAGGAAATGATAATTAAAACAATTGTGTTAGTTTAAGTTGACATTTTGCTGTATCCCATGATAATCAGTCAGTTAATAGATGTTTAAGTTCCTACTGTGTGCCAAATACTGTACAAAGTGCTAGGGATGTAAATAAGAAAGACAGCCCCTGCTCCAAGGAGCCTAAAATCTAATAATGGAAAGACAACACGTGCGTTTGTACACACACACACACACACACACACACACACTGAAAAAGAGTGTAGGAGAAATTACAAAGAAAGGTGCAGAAGAGCCCAAGGATGATGGCTTGTGGGAAATGAAGAATTGCCTGGTTTGCAAGCCCTCTCTAAATGGAAGCTTTGAGAAGAGTTCTTTGTCCCACCCTCTTGTCCTCCAATTAGTAGGGCAAAGGACGCTGAGAGTATGAAGAGGAGTCAGTACCAAGCTGAAGCAGTGTAGAAGGAGGATGAGTTTGGTATTGAAAAAGTTTCCTAGCAGCATGATAATGGTGGAGTCCAAGTCTAGGGAGTGCAGATGGTAGGAAATGAGCAGTAACACTGGTCATCAAAATCATCACACAAAAAGGAAATGTAGAGTGAAGTTGAAAAGGGCTATTGGTAAAACTGTTGACATTTTCTATTCATTACATCGAGCTGCCTTTTGTCTGTAAAAGTACTTAATGTGTGTGTGAGAGAGAGTGTGTGAGAGAGTCTGTGTCTGTGTTTTTAAATGAGGGGAAAACCACATTTTAATATTGGTTTTTTTGGTGTGGTAATGATTCGGTCTCTACTGCAAGCATCAGCTATTGAGATGACCTCAAGGGTTATGCTGAACCATTCTCTAGATTGATTAAATACTTTGGAGCTGAAAACACACATTTACTTACTGCTTTAAGCTTGTTTCCTTCACTGAGGTGAGTTACTACTGTGTTGTTTTTTTCTTCCTATGGAGCACTCTATTTTCTTCAGGTTCCCGTTAATTCTACATGGTTAAAACTTTTCCACTAAAGAAAGCCCAGAGAGCTTGCTAAAGACTTCCCCTTGAAAGAGGTATTGGACAGTTTGATCTCTACTGATCACGCCCTAGTCATAAACAATTTCTTTTTTACCATGTCTTGTGACTAATATTTAGCTGAACGTATGGCCCACATTGGGACTTATTTGCTGACTTCCTAATCACTTCTAAAGTATCGTAGTAGAGATGGTTATTTTTCTCAAGCAAAGACAACTGTAGCTGGTGTTGTCTGCTTCCCTCCTATGTGGAGGCAGACCTTGATGGAATTCCAGTGGACTGAATTTCTAATGATGACGATGAAGATGCTGTATGTTTACATAGTTCTTCAAGTTTTAAAGAATAGATGTCTCACAACAGAACTATGAAATCAGTAGATAAGTATTAATATCCTATTTCAAAGGCTTTGGGGAAAAAATCTGACTTTCCCAAGGTCACACAGCTTAGGAAGTAGAGGTTCTGTGACTGGTAGTAGGTGTCTTGATTCCAAAAACAGTGTTCTTCCTCATATAGAATCCAGCTAAGCAAGCCTCAGTTTATAAATTTTGCACTTTAGTATTATGGAGACCACTGGTATTAGTCCCAAGATCTGGCAAAGCTCCAGATCTTTAGGTATAAAAGCTTTTGACTAGTCATGGTTTTCCTTTCCTATGTGTTGTGACATTTTAAAACCAAATTTAGATTTATCCTTACCAAATTATGTTTATTTGATCTGGCCTATTGTTATAACTATTAGGATCTTTGAGATGTTGGCTCTGTTAACTAATTTTTGAGCTACTCCTCCCAGCTTCATGTTAGTTTCCTATTCTACAAGTATTTCACCTAGCTTCATCCAAAATTCATAAAAAATCTGATAATTCTTCTATGACTTCTTCATTTTCTTTATCGACTCATCTTCTCCTTAAAGGTCTTTAGCTTATTCTTAAGTCTCTGTCTTAAGTTCTTTCTTTTCTTTCTACATTCTTTGTATTTTTACCCACTTCAACTACATTTTCCACAAAGAGTTTTTAAATATTTATTTACAGTCATACCTTTTGATTGTTGGATCTGACATGTGCATAGACATTTAATGGGTATCTGCAAGTGGATACCCTTACAAACACCTAAGCTTATTATGTTTGAAACTGAATTTATCATTCTCTCTCTCTAAAAATATCTACTGTTTCCCAGAATTTCAATTAATGATGCCTGTCATCTTCTAGTCAGTTTCATTCAGAAGCTTAGAGTCATTCTTGAATCTTCCACATCCCTCAGTGCTAACCCCA